>NC_137973.1:41710539-42105069 GCF_963924665.1 Micromys minutus | reverse complement strand
AGTACACAGAAACCTCCCCACAGGTGGTAGAATGTTTAGTGGTTCTTGAGGTTTTTACAACGTTTTTCAGAGCCTATAAATATAGTGTCTGATTCATCTTATGTTGTTAATGCTGTCAATTTGCTTGAGGCGGCTGGCATTATTAAACCGTCTAGCAGAGTTGCCTCAATTTTTGCGCAAATTCAAAATTGCCTTCTAGCCAGAAGATTGCCCTTTTATATTACTCACATTAGAGCTCATTCCGGATTGCCAGGACCTATGGCTCAAGGCAATGATTTGGCAGACAGGGCTACAAAAATAATTGCTATAGCCATGTCTTCGCCGCTAGAGGCTGCTAAAAGTTTTCACAAAAACTTTCATGTAACTTCCGAAACTTTGCGGCGCCGCTTTTCCATTTCCAGAAAACAGGCTCGCGATATTGTTGTCAATTGCCAAAATTGCAGTCAGTTTCTGCCTGCGCCCCACTCGGGGGTTAATCCTCGGGGCATCCAGCCTCTTCAAATATGGCAAATGGACGTTACCCATGTCCCCGCCTTTGGTAAGCTGCAATATGTACATGTATCCATTGATACCTGTTCAGGAATAATTGTAGCCACTCCCTTATCTGGAGAAAAGGCCTCACATGCCATCCAACATTGCTTGGAGGCTTGGAGTGCCTGGGGTAAGCCAAAGTTCTTAAAGACAGACAACGGACCGGCTTTTACCTCACAAAAATTTCAACAATTTTGTAGCCAGATGGCTGTGACTCATCTTACAGGTTTGCCGTATAATCCACAAGGACAAGGTATTGTGGAACGTGCTCACCGCACTCTTAAATCATATCTAATAAAACAGAAAGGTGGGATTATGCAGGCCTTGCCCCCTGTGCCTAGGACAGCAGTATCCATGGCACTGTTCACCTTAAACTTTTTAAATCTTGATGACCATGGCCATACGGCAGCCGAAAGGCATTGCCTACCCATGGATAAACCAAAAGAGATGGTAAAATGGAAAGATGTCATAACTAATGAATGGAAAGGACCGGATCTTGTGTTGATAAGATCCAGGGGAGCTGTTTTGTGTTTTTCCTCAGGATGAAAATAATCCTTTCTGGGTTCCCGAGAGGCTCACGCGAAAAACGGCAGAGACTCCTGATGACAGCCCTGCTCCTGACTCGGTGGAACCAGAGAGCCAGAGAAGAGACGAGATGGGCGATTCTGTCGGCATTCCTGAAACCAATTCCAGTGGAACTTGATGCTACAGTCTCCCCTAACCTTTTCACCCCCAATACTAACTTGGGTGGGGGTGGGACTCTTGGGAGCAATCCTTTGCTGCGGACTTGCGTTGCTTCTCTGGCTGGTTTGTTAAGCTCGAGGCCCAAACAAAAAAGAGACAAGGTGGTTACTGCCCAAGCGCCGGTCGCTCTAGAACATGCAGCATCAGCCGATATCTGTTTGTCTTTGCTTAAGCAGTAGGTCGCCGGCCAGACAGCTCTTGCACTCCTAGAACTTCGGTTCATTGCACAGGATTAGAGTGTCTGGTTTGAGCAGCTCATGAGGGATGCCGAGCTTAGCATCGCACTGAGAAACCCCTGGTCGCGGGGTATTCTCCGGGAGATAAGCCATTTGTATGAGGGTTTCCTGCCCCAGTGTCCTCCCTCAGAAAAACGGCAGAGGACAGGTCAGGTGTACTGCGGGCTACAAAAGGCCTAGCGGTTACTCCTGTACATGGTCTTTATACACCTTAATGAGGATTTGACCTCTATCTCCGCCCTCCTAATATGGGTGTCCTACTTTGCTTAAAGTATAAAAGATAGGGGGAGATGTGGGGCGCCGCCCACACATTCCCACGCTTCCGTCATTACAAGGTGGCGCTGATATCCGGCTGTGGGGCGCCGCCCACACATTCCCACGCATTCGCCATTACAAGATGGCGCTGATATCTGGCTGGAGTTAGCAGTAAACAAGCCATGTGCGCACAGGCTGGGTAACTTCCGCTTCATGAGTTCCGCCTCTTCCCGTGGCGTCATAGGGCCTGCTGAGTCTCAACCAATCAGGGGGCTCCGCGTCCAAGGCAAGGACTGATCCTTTTATAGGGGACGGGCTGGATAGCTCCTCTCTCTCTTCCTCTCTCTTCTGCCTCTCTCTCCCTCTCTTCTCCCTCTCTCTTTTCCTCTCTTCTTCCTCTCTTCCCCTCGTTGGTTTTTGGCCGTCTCGTGGAGCTTGTTCGTCCTGTTCGTCTCCTTGGATCTCTTGGTTTTCTCCGTCCTTTTCGTTACGTGAAGCAAGTACCGGTTTTTCCAGATTAATAAAGTTTACCGCAGAAGGATTCTATTTTGTGTGCCGCGTCGTTCTTGCAGGCGAGACGGTTGCGCGGGACACTTTCTGATTTTGTTAATTTGGATACTCTCTCTTTGCCCTCTAGTTAGTCTGGCTAGGGGTTTATCAATCTTGTTGATTTTCTCAAAGAACCAGCTCTTGGTTTTGTTGATTCTTTTGATGGTTCTTTTTGTTTCTATTTGGTCTATTTCTGCCCTAAGTTTGATTATTTCTTGCCGTCTACTCCTCTTGGGTGTATCTGCTTCCTTTTGTTCTAGACCTTTTAGCTGTGCTGTCAAGTTCTGATGTATGCTATCTCCAGTTTCTTCTTGGAAGCCCTCAGAGCTATGAGTTTTCCTCTCAGTACTGCTTTCATTGCATCCCATAGGTTTGGGTATGTTGTGTTTTCGTTTTCATTGAATTCTAGAAAATCCTTAATTGCTTTCTTTATTTCTTCTTTGACCCTGCTATCGTTTAACAGAGCGTTGTTTAGTTTCCATGTGTATGTGGGCTTTTTGTTGTCTTGTTGTTGTTAAAGACCAGCCTTAGACTCTGGTGATCTGAGAGGATGCATGGGAGTATTTCAATCTTCTTATATTGATTGAGGCTCATTCTGTGTCCAATTATGTGGTCAATTTTCGAGAAGGTGCCATGGGGTGCTGAGAAGAAGGTGTATTCTTTTACTTTAGGATGATATGTTCTGTAGATATCTATTAATTCCAGTTGGTTCATAGTCTCTGCTAGTTTTACACTGTCCTTGTTCAGTTTCTGTTTCTGTGATCTGTCCATTAGTGAGAGTGGGGTATTAAAGTCTCCCACTATTATTGTGTGGGGTGAAATGTATTTTTTGAGCTTTAGTAGGGTTTCTTTTATGAATGTGGGTGCTTTTGTATTTGTAGCATATATGTTAAGGATTGAGAGTTCCTCCTGACAGATTTCCCCTGTAATGAGTAAAAAGTGTCCTTCCTTATCTTTTTTGATAACTTTTGGTTGGAAATTTACTTTATTCGATATTCGAATAGCCACTCCAGCTTGCTTCTTGGGGCTGTTTGGTTGGAAGTTTTTTTCCCAACCTTTTTCTCTGAGATAGTGTCTGTTCTTGTCTCTGAGATGAGTTTCCTGTATGCAGCAAAATGCTGGATTTTGTTTATGTATCCAGTCTGATAGCCTATGTCTCTTTATTGGGGAGTTGAGTCAATTTATGTTAATAGATATCAAGGAATAATGGTTGCTATTTCCTGCTATTATTGCTTTTGTAGGTTGAGTTGTGGCTGTGTCTCTTTCTTCTTTTGGTTTTCTTGCTTAGGAGTTTTCTTGTTTTTACTAGGATGTAGTTCCCCTCATTGTATTGGGTTTTCTACCTATTATTCGTTGCCGAGCTGGGTTTGTGGTCAGATATTGTGTAAATTTAGATTTGTCTTGAAATATCTTCATCTTTCCATCTATGGTGATTGATTGTTTTGCTGGGTATAGCTGCTTGGGCTGGCACTTTTGCTCTCTTAGGGTCTGCATGATGTCTGTCCAGGCTCTTCTAGCTTTCATAGTCTCTGTTGAGAAATTGGGTATGATTCTGATTGGTATGCCTTTATATGTTACCTGACCTTTTTCCCTTACTGCTTTTAGTATTCTTTCTTTGCTTTGGGCACTTGGTGTTTTGACTATTATGTGTCGTGAGGAATTTCTTTTCTGGTCCAACCTATTTGGAGTTCTGAAGGCTTCTTTTATGCTGGTGGTCATCTCATTCTTAAGGGTAGGGAAGTTTTCTTCTAAAATTTTGTTGAAGATATTTACTGTGCCTCTTAGTTGATATTCTTCTCCCTCTTCTATTCCTATTATCCTTAGGTTTGGTCTTTTCATTGTGTCCTGGATCTCCTGGACATTTTGGGTTAGGAGCTTTTTGCATCTTCTCTGACTGTTTTGTCTATGTTTACAATGTTGTCTTCGGCCCCCAAGATTCTCTCTTCCATCTCTTGTAGTCTGTTGGAAATGCTTGCATCTGTGACTCCTGATTTCTTTTTTAGGTGTTCTACCTCTAGGGTTATCTCTTTTAGTTTTATTTAGGTTTTATTTATTTTATTTAGGTTTGTTTCTTTATTGTGTCAATTTCTGTTTTAAATTCCTTCTTCCATTCCGTCATCTCTTTGGTTCTGTTTTCCTCTAGTTCTTTGAGTTCTTTGAGTGTTTTTCTTGTTTCCTCTTTAAAATCTTCTGATTCTTTTTGCTTTTCCTCCCGTTCTTGTTTAAGGATCTCTATCATCGTCTTGAGGTATGCTTTTAGGTCTGCGTCTACTTTTTCTGGAGTGTTTTGCATTCCGCTGTTTGCTGTGATGGGAGAGCTGGGTACTGGTGTTGCCAGGTTGTCTTAGTTTCCTTGGGATATGCTCTTTTGTTTTCCTCTTGCCATTTTGTTGCCAGTGATATATTCTTGCCAGATACAAGGTTCCCTTGTACCTGGTCTGTGTCCCTGGATCTCCACTGGTCCAGGTGGTGGATGGGCTGAGCCCTGTTCTGAGCCCCAAAGCCGCTGGGTGGGAACAGAGGTCCCAATGCTGGGTTCCTGGTCCCTGGATCAGGCAGGGCAGGGGCACACTTTCCGTGCGCACTGGGCAGAGATCTCTCTGCCCCCTGGCTATTCAGATCCCCTTCTCACCAGCCTTTATCTCGGGGAATTGCTAGTCCCGGTGGCAGATGGGCCGAGCCCTGTTCTGCGCCCCCTGTATAGCTATTTTTAACTTTAATTTTTAATTTTTATTATTAAACCTCAAGCAAGACAACCCCCCTACCACAAGATCCGAGATGAGACAAAAGTACTCAGTGAGCTTAAGCAACAGATGACAATTTACCAATATAATGTACATTACACCTTGAGATCACCTTCTGAGGGCTGCGGGGGTGGGGAGAGGGGAGCTCAGGGGGATTGGTTTTTCTGGTCATCAGTCCCACCTGTTCTATTCTGTATACCAGAGGATCATTCTGACCAGTCTCTCCACCTGGTGGTGTCAGGTCTCTGCCCAAGCCTGCTGACCCCAGGGCTTCCCCAGGGCATGCCTGCTGCTGCAGGCTCCATTCCATCTCCCCTCCCCCAGCTGTTTCCAGGCCAGCAGCTGCTCTGCTCTACCCCTCACTGGCCTCCATCTCTAAGGCTGCATTTCTCCAACTGTGGTTTCTGAGTCATTCCTGGCTCACAGACTAGGTAGGGTCCTCTCACATGGTCGTGACTGCATTTGGCCTGGGTGGTTTTTTGCTGTGGGACTCTGCTCTGCACTGTGGGCCCTTCATGGCTACCCCATCTCGATGCTGCAGCACTCCCCAGTAGTAACCTTTCAGAAAATCTGTCATGAGCTGTCAAATGCTTCCTATTAGAGGTAGGGGTCATGGTGATGGAGGCTCCACTTTTAACTAAAAGTGAAGAACCTTTCCAAAGCTAAACCTTAAATTTAACTTATTCATAAAAGATGAACCTTTCATTTTTTTTTCTTTCCTTTTTTGTTCACTTCTGGTTCCACCCCACCCCTTTTGTCTTTGTTTTTAGGAGACTAGGTTTTACTATAGAACACTTGATATAACTGTGTCAGGCTGGAATACATATCAATCTTCCTGCTTCTGCCTCTAAGTGCTGCAATTCGAGGCATAAGCTACCAGCCCAAACATGGACCATGTGATAAATATATTCCATTTTTCACAACTTTTTTTTGTTGTTGTTGTTACAGTGCCAGACTTGTTTTGCAGAGTTCAGCACCACAGTGTTCTACGTGTAGCTTGTGACATGCTTCATTCAGAGTGATCCTTGCTGATGGGAGGGGGAGAGCATGCAGGCAGTAGGTGAGCACATATGGTATTCCTCATCCATGTCCTTTCTGCACAGAGCATCCTGCATCTGTGATCTCAGCACATCTCTTCGCATGTTTGTCCCACTATCCGAAATACATAGAGGGTTTTTCACTCAACTCAAGCAGATGTTAATTGAAGGGATCTCTCTCTGTGTCTCTCTCTTTCTCTCTCTGATCTCTTGCTCTCTCAACTCTTTTTTAATTATTCCTAAAAAAATATTTATTATCAGTTTATGTGTATTAGCGTTTTGCTAGCATTTGTGTATGAACACCACATGGATTGCTACTGCTTGCAGATGCCAGAAAAAGGCATCAAATACCTGGAGCTAGAATTACAGACAGCCCCGTGGGTGCTGGCAACAGAACTGCTCTAAAAGCAGTGTACTCTTAACCTCTGACCATGTCTCCAGCCTCGGTTGCTGGTGTTTTTGATCCAGGATCTCATGTCTCTGACACTGGCTGGGTCTTTGCTCACTCTGGGCCTGAGATGGCCCTTGATCCCATAATCCTCCATCTTCTACCTCATGACTACTGGCATTACAGGTGTGTACCACAACACTAGCTCTGGATTGTTCATCTTCAATATGTACAGCAGGGCTTGGCAAATGCTTGATGACAGGAAAATTTAGAGTTTGAGGGCATTATCTCCAGAGATGTTTTGCTCCCTCCATACAACCAGCAGTCTCTCAGCTAAGCAGGCTCATTTAGAAGCTGCAGCTGCCCGTGGAAGATCATGACTGGGGATGGGCAGGCCTGGTGTGTGGGGTCCCAGTGCCACAGTGTAGGGCAGAGATGCTGTGGACATTTTGCACTGAGTTGTCCATGAAGGACTTGGACACACTGCAGAAGTACCTACCCACTGAGCATGTTCCTATAGCACAGGCTGCATCACAGTGTCTGACCTTTGTCAGGCAGTGCCTACAACCTACCTGTATCAGGTAGCACATCTGGATGAGAGCCCTGATGGGTGTTGTCTTCATACCCCCTGCCTGCTGCTGTCTACTGCAGTCAAGGAACGGGCAGGCTTGCTGAGATAATTGGGGAACTAGAAGCTAAAGGTCGTAAGATAAACTCATAGAAGTGAAATGTTCGTGAAGCTGGTAAGTTCACATTATTTCAGCCAACGTTTGTTAAATTTTAACTAAAGGACAAAGAAGATAAGCTGGAAAGGATGCAGTGAAGTCAGGAGTGGCACTCTGATAATGTCGAGTAGAGAGAATAAAATTTCCAACGGCACTGAAGTAGACATGGACCTGGAACAGAGGGTGGCCAAAGTTCCCCATGAGAGGACAGTATTTCGGCTTTGATGGCCACATTCTCTCCACTTTAGCAAAAGAAACTCTGGGTTATGACCACTATGCAAACCAAAAGGAGTCTGAATCATTCTTCATGTAAAGGGAAGAGAATTTGGAATGAAAACAAGTTTTAGAACTTCGTGGCAAAATTAGGAAAGTAAGCCACAGGTAACAGTACTATAAGGCATGGCCTTCAAACTTATCCCAAAAGGCCAATGACTTGACATGGCTAGAATCCATTAAATTTCTGGCACTTTAGAATGTTTGTAGCACTGGAATGGACACAAGTTCTGTTTAGTGTCTATAACTCATTGAGAAAAGACTGAAACTCTTGGGGCCTCCTGACTTTGGCTGCAGCCACCTACTGGTCTAATACAACAGAGGCTAATGCTCTCCACTTCTATTGTGTTAATGAAGAAAGATTCAGATGAAACAGAACCCAATCTGCAAAAACAGTTCACTTTCCTATGTAAGGTCCATAGGAAGAATCCAGGAGGCTGAGTGGTCCTGTCACATGGTGTCATCAGGGTATATAAGCTCTTTCTGACTGTGGCCCTGCCATCTCATAGGATGCTATGTCATGCCTATTGGGAATTGAAGAGAGAGACAGAGACAGATGCACAGACATAGGCACAGACAGAGAAAGAAAGACAGACAGAAGGAAACACACATACAGAGGTGGGAGACAGACAGGACTGGCAGATATGCAGAAGAGCCCCAAGCCAAGGAAGCAAGTTCCTCTTATGTAGCTGAAGTAGGGAGCATCTTTTGTACAGTATGTGGCATAGTTAGACACACAGTCACCTAGATAAATGCCATCCTGTGTTATATCACCCATAACCATCATGTCTCTGTGTGAAACTAGCCTAGGCTAATAGTCGAGAGATAGAGTCCACGTCCATCCTCATGACTTGCTTTGGTGAAGCACCGACTATGTACCACTCTGTGTGCTGTACAAAAGCAGAAGAGAAGAATTCATTTGGACATTCTGAAGCCACCTATAGATGCCTGCAACCAAGTGTCCAGAATCTGCCATCTAGCTTTTCTGAATCATCCAGTGTTTTAAACTGGGATGAACCATGTTCAGGACTCTTGGGTTCCTCTGATCCCAAGTCCTGTTTCCTGTGCACACTCCTTGTAGCCACTTACAATCCAGGTCACTCCCCATAGTGTTGTCACTGACCTTGCAACTCACTGCTATCAAGGCCCACCCATCTCAACACAGTGTCTGTCTTTCCAGACTGGACCGCCAGCTCCCAGAGAGTAAAGTCCTGTCCTGAACTCCCTTTACCTCTGGCCTTGGCCCCAGCCAAGTTGAACTTGTCCACACTAACTGTGTACTTCTGGGTTAGACTCAGTCAGTGAGAACCAGAACCCCAGAATGGGTTGTCCTGGAACCCACGATTCTGAATTCTATGTAAGTGTTTCTGAATGCTGTGTTTTCTGTTTCATCAAGTTGGCCAGTTTCCCCAAGAGGCAGTTCTGAAACATTATTAGTCTTGCAGTCCACTATACTGGTTTGTAATGCTGATTTCTGAGTTAAGAGGACTGCTTTTCCTCTCTTTCCATGTTTTGTTTTGTTTGTTTGTGTGTTCGTTTTCTGAGACAGTGTTTCTCTGTGTGGCTCTAGCAGGCCTGGAAATCAGATCAGGCTGGCCTCAAACTCACAGACCCATTTGCCTCTGCCTCCCAAATGTGGGGATTAAAGTCATGTGCCACCACTGCCTGGCCTCCTCCTCTCCTCTCAGCTCAGTTACTCCTCGGCTTTCTAGAAATCTCCTCATTGCTCATTTCATTCTCCTTAAATTCTATTAGGTAAAGCTCTTAATCTAGGAGCAATTTTAATGTCTTGCCTCTTCAGCCTGTCCATTGTGGGACGCAGTCAGATGTACACACAGGGACAGTGGGTTGTTGATGCTGCTCTTGCTCTTGTATTCTTCTTCAGAGTTTAAAATTAAATGAAATTAATTTTTAAGGAATTTAAATGTATGTTTTTGTGTTCCTCAGGATGAGGACATGCACACACCCCTTTGGGTGCTCTCGGTGGCCATATCCCCAGGAACAGGGGTTACAGGTGATTATGAGGCATCTCATATGGGTCCCCTGCAAGAGCAGCAAGTATCTTTACTGCTGGGCCATCTTTTCTGCCAGATTTTTGTGGCTTGGCCTCAGGACCATTATGAATTCCCCTTGATCATGTTTAAGGAGGTCAGAGCAAAGCACCAAGTCACATCATAATAACAACCCATTCTTCAGCTGAGACTTTAAAGCACAGTGGGCAGGGGTGTCCAGACAAATACATTTCACATTCTGAAAGGTAGCATATGAGTTCTGGTGCTACAGAGGCGCCCTGCCATGGCTACAGAGCTACACTGACATGGCAGTCCAACCATACTGTATTCCTATCTGGTTTCCAGTCACATCTGTAGACATCGGCTTCACCCGGAGTTCATCCAGTGCAGATTATCTTGAAGCTTCTATCATGACCGAAGCCAGTGCTCAGGAAGGTGGCTGCTCATCCTGCCCAGCTGGGGTCTGCACAGCCTCTCTAGGACATCCCCTCTGCCAGTGAGCTTGTGCACGAGGATGACACAGCTGCTTTTGGCTTCTGGAGACACAAGTGTTTGGAGGCCCTCTCTGGAGACTGAAGATGTTACAGATGCTAAGGGATGGCCAAGTTTCCCCGGCACAGGAAAGGAGCTGCTTTTGCTGCTATATCTTCCCTGAAAATATGAACTGAAATCCCTCCGAATTCATGAACTAAAATAGCCCTCATGTGTTCAGTGAGGTGGTTCAGTGAATAAAGGCACTTGCTTCCTAACCTGATGGCTTGAAGTCAGTACCCAGGACTCCTGCAAGTTAGTCTTTCATTGCTCCAAGTGTTCACCTAGTCCTCCTACAAACAAACTAACAACAAACACTCAAGTAAAGTCATCCAACATATGTTTAAATATCCTCTCTTCATGGGTTGTCTATGACTGAAATTCTACTCTCAATCATGTCACTAATAAATGTTCATGGGCACAGATGATCTTCAGAAAACTCTATCTAATCAGAACCCCCAGAAAGAAGCACTGAATTCCCAGGCTGTGGTTGTGCTGGGTCAGAGAATGTACCCAAGTGTCCTTTCTCAAGGACTCCACCATGAACATCCTGTGGTGAGGCCGTTTCGTTTGACCCATCATTTTCTGTGAGAGTATGGATTGGAACTGTTTTTCAATGGCTTTGAATACAGGCATGGTCCCACTGTAATTATGTTCAGAGTTGGGGGTGATTGCAACATGAATCTAAGACCCATCTATGAAATAGTATAGTGTTGGAATTAGTAAAATGCTATTGAAAAGTGGTGGAGACACAACGGGGATGGGTAGTAGGAGTAAGTAGGTGTTGGGGGTGAGCATGGCTGAGGGCTATATTACAGCCTTTCCCTTTCATCTCCCAGCTTCCTCACACTGCTTGGTGAGTAGCTTTTCTCCCACACTCACTCTTTGCTATAATGCTCTTTCCCATCATGGAGTCAAGAGACCATGAACGCTCTGGGACCATGTGGCAGAATATGTATTTGGTCATTTGGACTGATTTTCTCTCCTACTCTGTCTAAGTAACAGATACCTGACTATCATCTACATTCCTCTTAGCACATGGATTCTCTGTGAAATGGGACAGCTCCTCATTTTCACACCACGGACCTCTGGATGAGGCATGATGTCAGGTACGGCAAGATAAATAGACACATCCTCATCCTGAGGTTAGGAAAGAGAGAGACAGACAGAGACAAGACAGGCAGAGAAAGAGATCACAGACCCCAGTGTGGATGTGGTACCTCCTGGCTCCTCGGGAACCAAGTCTGACTCTTTCCTCACAGAGAACCATGGGTCACTAATTATTTTTTAACACTCATCCAAACTACTTAATTAGTTATTTTGGAGTTGGAGATGTTATGGAAACATTCAGTGTGGACTCCATGCCCATCAAGTTCCACACTTTCTCAGCCAGTTCTCATAAGCACAGGTTCTTGTCCAGGCTCATTGCCTTGGGGATTGTGCAATAGCTTTTACAGCTGTGGGGAGATAAGGAGGATAGGGGAAGAAGGAACCACTGAGGATTGTACTTGCAGCTGGGTGCACATTGATTTTGGAGGACAGGAAGTTGTGGATATCTTTGAACTCTTTACACTCTATGACACCACCCTGGGTGAAGGCTAGTAGCATATGTGGGTGTTATTCAGCCTGGTCCCTCATCAGGCCTGGGGATGAGGTCAGCTTTGGCTCAGTGAGTTTGACCTCAGGCACCACACTGTGGAACTTGGACTTTCTTGATTACAAGCCTGATGAGCCTTTCTTCCTGGGCCTTCCACCACAGTGTTTCATCCTGTCTTTGGTAGGTCTTTGGGTAAGATCTCTTCTAAGTTTCACTGACCTGTTGCACTACTTTGTCATGCCAGAGGTCTAGGTTGTATACAAACTTAGGCTATAAGGAGATTAGTTCTGAACCAGGAAGTTGTTGATGAAAATAAAGAAGAATGGAGTGTCTACTGCAAGAAGACAGGAGGCATGGGTAGAATGGCCCCCACAAAGACAGTCTGACTCAGACCCTCTCCTATTGATCAGCTGTGTGAAAAGAAAACTACTTGCACCTTCTGAATCTCAGGTTCCCTCCAGACAAGTGTCATGGTTGGACAAGTTGTACTGGATTGCTGAGTGTCCAAGTTTGTATTGTTACACTCAGAGTATACAGAACAGCTCACACAGGGTCCAGTCTCCCTGAGCTCCTCAGCTCTCATGTCTACATGCTTTTCTCTTCCCTCTCTCCTCCATCTTTGTCTCTGTTTGTATTGCCATGTCTGAGCACAGAAGCGATTACAACTGAGACATCATATTTTCTCTGCAAAGCCTAGGTGGGAAATCAGACTCAGAAGGAACAGAGACTTATAGCCTCCAGCTCATGCTGCCTCTCAGATGGACATTTATTCCAGACCCAAGTTCATGACAATTGGTAGTCAAACTTACTAATTTGGGGAGGTTTTGAAGCACCATCCAGCTAGTTCATGAAACCCAAATATCTTTTGCTCCACCACTTACTATGCATTACTTCTCCATTTGCAGTTTAATATTTCACTTTACATTTTGTTTTATTTGCATTAGTTTCAGTTCATTGTATCATTGGCAAGTTGTATGAAGAACTGAACACCTAGTTTTGAAATCATCTGTGCAGAATTTTAGGTCTCTTTTCTTTTTCCAAAACTTATGAGTCTATCATATCATTTTTCTCCTAGGTGAAGCAGGCCTCCTCTTTCAGGTAGCTGGCCTTAAACTCACTGTGAAGCTGAGCGTGGCTTTGGACTAGTGATCTTTCAGCTTTGACCTTCCTAGAGCTCCTCTATTCTTGGTTTACAGGGTGCTCAAATGGAACCCAGGGGTTTGTGCATGCTAGACCAGCACTCTCCCAAATGAGTATCATCCCTCTTAGCTCTGTGTGTGGTTTTGCATTCATTTTGTTGGAATTACGTGTTATCAGTGTTGTAGATGCTTTGTGATAGTTATGGGTTTATTGAGTCTTAAAGTATTGAGTATTTTTCTTCTTAGTATGTCTTTAGTCAAAATTTTTTTTACATTAAACTTGGCTGTTTCTCTCCTATCTTGAAATGTTTAATATATCTAAATAAAGCTTTTTCTATTTCCCTCCCTCTCTCCCTCCATTTTTTCTCTTTTCTTCCCTTCCTTGGTTCCTGTCTCTTACTGTGTGTCTGTCTAGCTTATTTTCTGTCTGGATGTATTTACAACTTGCACATAGGGTGTCCTCCACTCTCCACAGATACCTAACTACTTTTGAATCCTTCTGGCAGGTGAGGCGCGGTCACTAATGTCTCCTGTGCCAGAGACTGTGCTGTTTTCCGTATGCTGGAAGATGTTCAGAGCTCATAGAAGGCTGCAGCAATTCTTGAAATTGCCTGTGATATAAGGAATCAAGGGCGTTTCTTCAGCTTTGATCTGTCTTTGCTTGACTCCTGGCTCTCTCACTTCCAAGACTGGAGAGAATCCTGCCTGGCTCTCCTGCCTGTTCTTTATTTATTTCTGCATTAACTATTTACCTTTGCATAAGCTGTACTCTGCTGTGCACAACTGTTCCGGAAAGTCTTCTTCCCCAGAAGAAGTGGTACTGCTGATCAACTACATGCACAGAGGCAGGATGCCTTTTATATGAAACCGATCCTTATAGATAGGATAACTAGTAGTGGGGATACTGGGATGGCAGAGGGATAGAGACACTGTGTACTTCCTATTGGAGAGTGGAATCTACAGGTGTGCCTGGTGTTTGGCTGGTTTGCTCTGAGTTCATTCTTTCCCCATGTGATGTCTAGAGTGTATAGAGCATATGCAGACAGATGATCATTAGACATGGCATTTGAAAAAGAGCTTGGAATTCAATGTACAGAGAATGAGGGAAAAATACAAGGCATGAGGCTCATACATGGGACCTCATCCAAGCCACATGGTTGCTTCCCCAAAGCTACTATCTAACCTACTGGGACAAGATATGAAAACAGATTTTGTTTCCTAGGGTATCAACAATCATCATTGCACATTGTCTTTTTCTTGTGGTGTTCTCAGGAGAGTTGAGGTAACCCTACCCCATTGAATCTTTCTCTGATTCATCACTTTGTCTATCCCTCAATTGAACAGCATTGTTTGTGATGAAAGGGGTATACTAAGGGCAAGTCTATATTCCGGCAAGAGTAACCATGCTGCTGTATTAAAATTCCTCTTCAATTACATATCTTCTCTACTTCCTGAGTTTCTCTAGATGGCTTATGAGAGACTTTCAGAGTCTCCATGAGGAAGAGAACATGTAGTTTGTTGTCACTTACTTCTGCAGTGTTTTAAAATTCAGAAGCCATTACTCATAAAATTCTGTGTTTTTGCATTGACCATGTTGAATGTCACCCATTGGCCTGGAAGGAATTATGGAATACATCCCAGATGTCACTCTTCAGGTTATAAGCCAAATTTCCTCCAATACATTGAGATTGTTTCGGCACAGTGTCCTTTTCAGACAGACACCAGGACTGGCTGCACTGTAAACTTGTGACAGTGCACAGAGATATCCAGAGGATCGGTGATCAACACTGCTGTGACATTCTCCAGGACAGCACTGGCTGAGACTCCTACCTTCAGATCTCTCCATGTCTTCAATCCCAACTGTTTCTGTTGCCTATCAGAGACCTCTGTCATTCAAAGGGACAATGCTCTTGGACTCTGGAGACCCTGCATTGAGGACTTGCTGTCCTAGCCCTTATCCCAGTCTGTAGAGCTATTCTGTCCTCTTTAGGGCTCCAGGGTTCTGGCTCCCTTCCCAGGCCCTCTGAGTCCTTGTCCTGGCCAGCATGGATCCCTTCTCCTTTCTTCACTCCTCTTCTCTGGTTCCCATAGTGATGAAGATATGCTGATGTGTTTCATTCAGAATTGCAAATACCTCCCTGTAGTTCTTACTAAACTTGTGGTCTTTACCAGTTAGTTCACAGTCAACATGAAGGGCCTTCTTACCTGAGGGATCTCCTTGCTATGAACTCACTGTTTAATAAAGAGAAACAAATTGGATGAACACTATGTGTCTTAGTTAGGGTTTTACTGTTGTGAACAGGCACTACGATTAAGGTAAGTCTTATAAAAGACAGCATTTGATTGAGGCTGGCTTACAGGTTCAGAGATTCAGTCTATTATCATCAAGGCAGAAACATGGCAACATGCAGGCAGGCATGGTGCAGACAGAGCCGAGAGTTCACACTATGGTACAATTTCTGTTCCATGTAAAACTGGTTTAACTGTTTTTTCACTGTCTTTCAAACTTATTGTTCTCATAGCATTTAAAACTTACTTCTCAGCTAAATCCAGAAATGTCATTTTTCTGAGATCCTTAGAATAGCAAATGATTAAAGATCTAAGAGCTCATGAAACCAGGAAGTTTTATGCATGCATGAATAGTATAGTCTTTCTGTGTACAAGCTTAACTCTGAGCATTGCCTTACAACCTCAGCTTACTTTCTGAGCTTGAACATTCAGAGAACCTGAAGTGGTCAGATGAACATGTCCAAATGCTAAGGCAGCATTTGCTACAGTCACTGTGAGCCCCAGTGACATGGTCTCTTTGCTTACATCCTCACAGAGACCTGCAGAGCATGTGGCTTCTCTAATTGTCACAGGATGAGATGGCCTCTGCTTGTCCCTTATACCCTTACTGCATACCTATTATGTGGGTGAGGTGACATGCTGATTTCATATGCTGTAGTCCTAGTAAAGGGTGACTTAATCCCAAAATGAACTTTCTTCAGAGCAGCAGCCTTGCCCTTTGACTTGTAAACACATTTTAGTCTCCTCTTCTGTCATTTGTTTTTCATTATATCTGATAAGTGTCTGTAAACAAGGTGATGTCATCCTCAGGTCACTTAACCACAAGCCTCTAGGTTATGAAAGAGTCTCTTCCCTGCAAAGAAGACAGTAGACAGGTGAGAGTGTTCTTGGTAGGATGTCGTCCTTGTGAAGGTTATGCTACATACAGGACAATAACCTGAAAGGTCATGTGAGCCACCCTGTCATATACAAACCCATGTCATAATCCTGGGCCAGGTCCAGCATCTAGGGATGTGGACAGCTGAGGGTCTAGCTTTGGGCTCCTTGTGTCCTGTGCAAGGTGTTACAGGATCCCATGTGTAGAGTATCCCATTGTCCCTTGAAAGCAAGCCTCTTGGAAAACATGCTCCCCCTCTATGGTACACCCCAGCCGTAGGGTCTAAGCTCCCTTGCACAGCGCTAACCTGTAGGAAGTTCTTACAGCCAGATACCTTGCACTCTGATGGTGTCTCAGATCTCTTGTGCTCTAGGTACTAGTTCTTGAATTTAGCTTACAAACATGGCCAAAATAATGACTAACTTATATAGTCACCAGCTTGATGAGTATATGATGAAGTTCTGAATTTCCTAAAGAAAAACACCAGGAGTACTTGTTCTTTGATTGCTGCTGTCCTGGAGTCCTTCCTATCTCATGGACTGTCCTAGGTGAATAATGAGGCTTTGGTTGATGATACATTCTGGCAGCTGTCAAAGGGGCTGTTCTGGATGCAGGGATAGATACTGAATTAAATTTTCATGAGAGGGGCACCATGCTTTATCTTCTGTTGAGATCTGTGACTCAGAAAGGCAGATTTACACAGTATAGAAAAAATCCAAGTTCTGCCAAGGAAAGGAGAGCTGCATTTTCAGATTTCGGGGGCGGTGACAGGAAAGCCCCAAAAGAGCTTGTAAGCTGCTGCTGACCAGCACTGGGGGCCCTCTCTGGGTCCCTGATCCGAATACAAGGCCTGAATCTGCATTGGATCCCACTCCTGCCTCTCTTGGGCTGAGGGTGTGGCCCTCTGGCTTAGGGTTCAAAGTCTCAGAGGGGAGGG
Organism: Micromys minutus; assembly: GCF_963924665.1. Classification (NCBI taxonomy): domain Eukaryota; kingdom Metazoa; phylum Chordata; class Mammalia; order Rodentia; family Muridae; genus Micromys; species Micromys minutus. The sequence goes on along the minus strand of NC_137973.1, from coordinate 42,088,205 downwards.
TGAGGGTTAGGGAGAGGGCTGGAAAGGCAGTGCCTGAGTGGGGTTAGGGCATTGAGGGTGGAACCATTTATAGGGTTCCACCTACTTTTCCCTTAAAATTCCCCAGCTCAAGCTGACTGAAGTCAGTCTGAGAAGACCACAGCACCAGCGCCATGCCTATGATACTGGGATACTGGAACGTCCGAGGAGTGAGAGAGGGGTCCCCTAAAGGGTGGGACTAGGACTCAGGAGGGAAGAAGTTCAGAGCGATCAGGGCTGTTTCTAAGGGAGAGATACTCCTCTTAGCACTCTGGTGCCCAAAAATTTAGGAGGCTGCAGGTGTGAGAGTGTGCCCACGTGTGAGTGTATGTGTACAGAAAGCAGGGTGGCGGTGGTTGTGGTGTGTGAGGGATTCAACTGGGAAGAAAGTCACCCAGGAAAGGTCCTGTCATTTCTAACTTCTGTAATCTCTCCCAGCTGACACACCCGATCCGCCTGCTCCTGGAATACACAGATTCAAGCTATGAGGAGAAGAGATACGTCATGGGGGATGGTAAGGACACCTTCTGATCAGACACCACCAGCTTCCCTTTGCCCAGGGATGCTTGCACACAGCCCCTCAGACTGCAGACTTCCTGCAGCTGAAGCTTGAGCCTGCTCCTTTCAGGAACTTCTTGAGGGTGTAGTTTGGTTTTCTATGCACTAGGTATGGCCACTTGTGGGGAGTTTGCTTTTAAATCCAGCATTAGAAAGGCAGAGAGACAGATGGATCTCTGAATTTGAGGTCAGCCAGGTCTACATGTACAGTTTCTGGGCAGCCTTGGTTACAAACCAAGAGACCTTGCCTCAAACAATAATAGTGAGACTGGAGTTCCTGGCCCACCTGTATTTATCATTGGGCTGGGCTCATTTTGGGATCCCATTGGGCACAGGCTCCCCTATTTACCAGTAGTTCACCTCTCTCCTTCATCTTTTGATTGACTAAGTGTGAGGGGTTGCAGATCCCCTGTCTCAGGGTATTTTGCTAATGACTCCTTGGGTGGGTCCTTGTAGATGGACTGTCAGAATGTACTGATTTTCTTTCATATCATCTTGTTCACCACAGGCCCCAACTTTGACAGAAGCCAGTGGCTGAGTGAGAAATTCAATCTTGGCCTGGACATTCCCAATGTAGGTGCAGGGAAGGGGGGTCTTGGGGAAGGCCTGGTGATGTCACCTCATCTTGTCTGGCTGAGGTGTGGGGTCATTCTCTGCTCACCAGCTCCATCCCTGCTGACTGCACAGTGTATCTGTGACTGTCTGTGTCCCAGCTCTCCATCCAGTGTACACTGTGCTCATGGTCAGCTTCCCATGGCAGGCACACTGTGTGCCAGGGCCCATGTCTGTCCTCACCCAGGGATGAGATGTTGGAACTTCATATCTCATCTGACTGTCCCTGCTTGTATGTCTAGCTGCCCTACTTAATTGACGGGTCACACAAGGTCACCCAGAGCAACGCCATCCTGCGCTACCTTGGCCGCAAGCACAACCTGTGTGAGTGGGGCAGGTTACAGGGTGGGGCATGGCAGACAACTTCTTTGCTTGACTGGGACCCAATGTTGAGGTGAGTGTGCTGTGTGTGCTGCAGGTGGAGAGACGGAGGAGGAGAGGATTCGTGTGGATACTTTGGAGAACCAGGTCATGGACACCCGCATACAACTCATGATAGTCTGCTGCAGTCCAGACTTTGTGAGTGGCCAGTAGTTGAAGCAGACAGGGTTTGCAGCTGGAGTTAAAGTCTTGGATTCAGATCTGTAGCATCCTCCTTTGGTGAATGAACTGTGTTATTGATTTTCCAAGGTTTCCTGTCTTACCATCGGAAGGGTCTTCGTTACCTTAGTGATCTATCACATCAACACTCAAACTATCATTACTCACGTCACCATCCTAGATATGGTTGAGATTCTACAGAGTGAACTGTCTGTCTGATCCTAGAGATTGAATGTAGAGTTAAAACTCCTATCATGTCTGTCTCGTGGTTACTTCTGTGTGGCATCTAAGCTAATGTTCACAACTAATGATTTTTCTTCTTAAAAAACACCACAAAGATGAGGTTCAGAAGGTGAAGGTCTTTGATGTGCAAGCAGGAGGACTTGAGTATGGATCCCCAGCACCCCACGCTAACAAACAAACAAACAAACCAGGGAGTACCTTGTAGTACCAGAGGAAAAGAAACAGGACAGTTTCTGAGCTTGCTAGCCAATGAGCCAGCCAGTCTGGGCACTAAAGGCTCGGTGATAGACACTGTCACAAAATCACAAGGTAGAGAGTGATTGAGAAAGACACCAGGTAGCAGGCTTTAGCTTCCACAAATGCACACACAGAGAAGCATGCCTACATACATTCTCCCTCCTACAAACATAGTAAAGATAGGATGCCCGAGCTTGGTAGTGGCATGCACAATGATCTCACACATGTACCCAGTACTTCCTGAGCTCTCTCTGGCTCCAGTAGAAGTCAGGACACCTTCCTAGTAGGAAGCTCAGGGTCAGCCAGAAGAACTTTGACTCCTCTGCTTTTCAATATTAGTGATTGCTAAAATCTGATGCAGGCTCTTTAAAAATCTAAATACCTAAAATGTTCTTATCTGCCCACCTCAAGCCAATATATCTCTGTCTTCTCCTGGGGTCTTTAGGTCCTTTGATTCTGTGGTTCTACTGTCTCCCTGAAACCATAACATGCATGATGATATTTAGGAAGACCTGGGTGTGACTCCCAGCTGCTAAGTACCAGTGGTGACAGATGTAGCACTCCTCTCTCTCTTCTAATAGCCTCTGATAGATGAGGTCTACTACTTAGAAAATGGTGGAGATGCTCATGAGCCTAGTCCTTCAAGGATAGCAGCCTCTCTGCCAGGAAACCTATAACTAAAGGTGGTGACTGCTGTTCTCTGCCTCAGGAGAAGCAGAAGCCAGAATTCTTGAAGGCCATCCCTGATAAGATGAAAATCTATTCTGAGTTCCTGGGCAAGAGGCCATGGTTTGCAGGGGACAAGGTAAAGGGAGGGGTGGAGAGGAGGAGCTGCCATTCTTCCTAGGTGTCAAATTCCAGAGCACTCACTCTTGGCTTCCTGCAGGTTACCTATGTGGATTTCCTTGCTTATGACATTCTTGACCAGTACAGAATGTTTGAGCCCAAGTGCCTGGGCGCCTTCCCAAACCTGAAGGACTTCCTGGCCCGATTTGAGGTGATGCCCTGATCCTGCCTCCTCTTGGGTTGTCTTCTTTCTCACTCCTTTGATAAATTATCTTTCTGCCAGTGAAATGAGCCGATTCTAAGCAGATTAGGGTAGCTAAAAGCAGGTGTATTAGGCAAATGCTCTCAGGCAGGCAAGTCCACTGATGTCAGGGAATGAGGACAGGGAAATCGTCATGGAGAGGGAGATAGAGGGGAAGAGAGAAATCGCATGGGAAGAGACTCTTAAGAGCAGGGCAGCTCAACCCCTCAGATGGAAAGTTCTGGGTAGAGGTCAAGGTATGCCAAGTAGGGACTGAGGGATGCTGGGAGAACCTGGCGCCAGGTCTACTGTGGATGTAAAATATGCCCCTCGGCTGTTTGTCCCTGATCTCAATCCAAACACCTTTCACAATGCCTTTCTAGTTCTGAGGCTTGGGTTTTTTGTTTGTTTGCTTGTTTTTCAAAAAATTCTATAAACATTATCCAGCTATATTTATCACTTTAAAATCTCAAATTTGTGTGTGGCAGGGGTGGGGGGGTGTATCCATAATGGCATAATCTTGGGACTAGTCAGCAGAGAGCTGTAGAAGCCCAGCCTGTGAGATGCATGGGGTGTTTCTCTCAACTGCTGAACCCAGCCTGTACTACACTTCCCAACTACCTTGGGTCCTCTACACAAATCTAGAATCAGATTAGTGTAGATCCAAAGGCCTTTCTACCCTTGTTCTGTTGACCTTGCTCACTGCCCCTCGAAGGGACACTTTCCCTATTAGTTCTCATTGGCTGTGGTTCTGGCCCAGGCTGGGTACCCTTGGGGGCACTGTTCAGGAGCTGGCATGGCTCTAGGGCAGGTGGCCAGAGAAAGAGAGCAGCACCTTAGCCCAGCATGTGTATAATCACTGGTGGGTGCCTTTGCACCCTCTGGAATTGTCTGTGTGTTCTCCAGCTTGGTGTATGGCTCATAGCACAACATGGACCGTGGAGTGGTCCCTGTATGATGGGTGGAGATGGGTACAGCCAGGTGTGGGGAGATTATACTTGAACCATGGGAATAATTTTTAACTCAGCTCTCAGGAAGTTGATTAGAATCCTGTACAGCTTTTCTTTGTGACCTGTTCTCTTGGTGTCTCCTTTCACTGAGGATTTGCTGAGTCACTGGGTTCTGCCTGTCTTCCTGGTTCTCCCACCCCACCCTGTTTCCCTTATATCCCTTCTCTGTTCATAAATACATGCTAGAAAGTGCTTCCCAGTTGAGTGTCTGTTCTTAGCGGTGAGAGGGATATGAGAGAGGGAAGAAGGGAGAAAGAGGACAAGGAAAAAGAAGAGGATAAGGAAGAGAGAGGGGAAGGGGGTAGGGAAAGGAGGAAAGAAAAAATGGCAGTTCCAGAGCCAACTGACTCCTGACTCCAAGTCTGTGTCAATCACTACCCGTGTGAGAAGGGGAAGTTGAGGTCTCTCGACCTGGGGTTGCTTTGAAATAATTATTGTTAGGAAAAAGATGAAGAGAGTCAAAATATTATGCCTCATGGAGGTGTGGCAAGGCCTGGGGGCAAGAAGATGCCTCTGGGAGACCCATGTTGGGAATCCGTTCCCCTGAGGGACCAGTCACACAACAGTATAGTACAGAATAGAGTTTAGTCAGGGCATGAGAGGGGAGTTAAGGAGGTAGTAGAGGCAGAGAGAGACAAGAGGAGAAGAGGATTAGAGAAGCAGAGAGGGGCCATAAGTACATGGAGGGAGGAGGAGAGCAAGGGTACAAGAGATCAAGAGGGCAAGAGGCCGAGAGAGAGGAGGGGGCAAGCAGCCCCTTTTGTAATGTCAGGTAACTGGGGGGAAGCATACCTGTCTCTTGCCAGGTAACTGAGGTGTGGGGTTTAGAATCCCAACAGTTATATTATATTCTGAGTCTGTATTGTGTGACCTTTAGTGTGTATAAAGCACCCTAATAGGAAACTGAAGTGTTCTTTTGCCAGGGCTGGGAGCTAAGCTGGCTGTGCTGTGGTCCACAGCGTGAGCCTTTGAGAAATGCTGATCTTGGCATGGGGCTGCTGCTTTGCATGGGCTGCAGACCTGAGCTTCTGTTGTGTTCTTCCCAATTTGCAGGGCCTGGAGAAGATCTCTGCCTATATGAAGAGTAGCCGCTTCCTCCCAAGACCTGTGTTTACTAAGGTAGCCCAGTGGGGCACTGATTAGGCCCCTGCCCTGTTGGAACTCACAGGGAGGACCTGTTCACACTGTCTGATCCTGCAGGCCCTGGAGACAGCACTCTGGCCTTCTGCACTGTGACTCCTGGTTCTCTCTCCTTCCCACTCCCTTCTCCAGCTTTGTGAGCCCCATCCCCTCCCCCTCACCCTAATCAAGCCCACACAGTCTTCATTCTCCCTACTTTCTTTCATCATGGTTTCTTTCTTCATTGGCTTCCTAACCCAACCTCACAGCCCTTTTCCTATTTGAGGTCTGTCCTGAACTGAGGCTCCCTAGAATTACCCTGAAGATCACTGTCTCAAGTGGCAGCCTATTCCTGGTGGAGGAGTTGCCCCAGGCCTGTCTCATCTACAATAAAGCCTAAAACACACTTGCTGTGTGTTGTGTTTTTTCTTTTGCTCTTTAGCCAAGCATCACAGCTGCTTCCAAAGAGTCTGAGCTCTAAGCCTGTAGTACTGGGCTCTGGGATGTCTAATGGAACCAGAAGAGCTTTGACAGATCTTGGTTCTAACCTGAGACCCTCCCAGCAGGGATAAAGCTTCTTAAAGCATTGTTTCTTAACCTGTGGGTCATGATCCATTTTGGGGTAGGCGTGTCACATATTAGGTATAATGCATATTATGATGATAACAGTAGCAAAATTATACTTGTGAAGTAGCAACAAAATTATTTTATGTTGGAGTTCATCACAACATGAGGATTAAAGAAGCACAGCATGAGGAAGGTTGAGAAACACTGGGGTTAGAGGATAAAGTGTGCTTGCCTGGAATCTCATTTTCTGTGGCATCTGGGAATCTCATTCACTGTGGCATTCTGGGAGTCTCATTCACTGTGGCATTCTGGGAATCTCATTCACTGTGGCATTCTAGGAGTCCCATTCACTGTGGCATTCTGGGAATCTTATTCACTGTGGAATGCTGGGAATCTCATTCACTGTGGCATGCTGGAAATCCCAATTGCTGTGGCATGGTGGGAATTCCATTCACTGAGGCATTCTGAGAGTCTCATTCACTGTGGCATTCTGGGAATCTCATTCACTGTGGCATTCTGGGAATCTTATTCATTGTGGAATGCTGGGAATCTCATTCACTGTGGCATGCTGGAAATCCCAATTGCTGTGGCATGGTGGGAATCCCATTCACTGGGGCATTCTGGGAGTCTCATTCTCTGTAGCATTCTGGGACTCTCATTCACTGTGGCATGCTGGGACTCTCATTTACTGTGGCATGCTGGGACTCTCATTCACTGTGGCATGCTGGGACTCTCATTCACTGTGGCATGCTGGGACTTTGAACTGTCAAGGGCTGTTGTCTCAATGAGTGGTGAAGCTGGTGGGACTGCCCAGGATGAGCCCTGCCTGGTCTCTACCTCACACACAGCTGTGTCAGTATGAGGTCTCCAGGAAATTGTCTTTGCTGAGTCTGTGAAAGGCTCTTCTGAATTGATGCTCAACTGGTATTGAGACCTTCATTCTTGGATAATTCTTTGTATTTGGGGAAATGGAATTCAACTTACCCTTACTCTCTGTTAATTTTTATGACCTGTGTTTCCTTGCACCCAAGCAATTACTGCCAATAAATCTCCCTGTCAGTGAGAATCCCTGTGTCACTGTTTAATATTGTATGATTCAGACATTTTTTGAAGAGCTGTTCAAAGATGAGTCAATGACAATCATCCCTAGTTTTCTGCAGGCACAATGTAACTAGCTGCTATTGTATTCAGGATTTGAATACAGTGGGATGGTTGATTGCTAAGACCTGCATGGCTTTGGGACTCACCTGCCTAGGGCAATTTGACATGAAGAAACACTGAAACAAGTACAGAAAAAGAGGGACCTGTGGGCCATGTACTCTGATGAAGCTGCAGGAGCCACTCAGAAAGTTTGTGGTCACAGCTGAACAGGATGTTGGGTTTATTATATACCTGTGGATAAGGAGGTGTACCAGCTAATCTCAGTAGGTATCTCCAGAGGACCAGTTTTGGGCCTATCCTGGAGGAGGAAGAAGCTGTGATCAGTACTTTCTGCATAGTGTCCACATCTGTCCTTGGGCTTTGTCATTCCCATAGGTCTGAGGCGGTGGGGTTCTTGACATAGGTATATTCTTATTGATAATATCTATTCATCAGACTTCATGTCATTTCACATGCACATAGGTAGGATCAAAGCCAGATGATGTGTGAGTTCATTCTGTCATGCTCAGGTACCCATCATCTGCTGGCCTAGTCACATGCATCCTCTTCTCATGCTCTACCTGGAGGTTTCCTAGTACTTCCTGTCTGGTCAGGACTGACTCTTTTGGTCAGCAGATAATGGACTGCAAATTACAGGAGTCCCTTTCCATTAGAAACAATATGCACATATCCACATAATCCAAAATAATATGCCTACATGTTCTACTGATCATGTCTTATGGGTTCTGGCTGATCTTGAAAGGTTAGGGCCAAAATATTGGCATCCTTAAGTGTTGTGTTTTATAAAAAGATAAGTCAGGGATATGTTTGGTGGAAGCTTAGTATGGTGTGGGGGAAGCGGGTGCCTCTGCAGGCCCACGCTGAGGCATCCTTTCTCCCTGAGGTACCAGCCACAAGATGGGTGTAGTATAGAATAGAGTTTATTCAGTGCATGGGGAGGGGAGTTTAAGGAGTAGAGACAGAGAAAGGCAGAGAGAGTGACAGAGACAGTGAGACACACACACACACACACACACACACACACACACAGAGAGAGAGAGAGAGAGAGAGAGAGAGAAAGAGAGAGAGAGAGAGAGAGAGAGAGAAGAGGTAAGTCAGCTTGTGGGGAGGTCGAGGGAGTTGGAAGAGATGGGGAAGAGGGTAAGGGAGGGAGGGCAGGAGAGCAAGAGAGAGAGAGGATGGGGAAAGAAACCCCCTTTATAGTGAATCAGGCTTACCTGACTATTGCCTGGTAACTATGGGGTGGAGCCTATAGGAAATAAAAACATTAATGACCCCCTTAGCCTTAGTGATGTAGACCTTCCAACTTTCTTATTGAACACCCAGAAAGACAACAACATAACCAATTGTGTGATTTAAATTTCCACGTAACATTTTGATAGGGCTCAGGAATAAACAAACAGTTTTAAATAAGTCTTGATTTTGTTAAGACCAGTTTTCCTGGTTATATTGATGAAAAAAATTTTAGTAGAACAATAGAACTGTAGACAAATAGTATCCTAGAAGAACTCTATTGATTTCAAGATAATTTTGATAATAGTATATTGAACTTTGACCTCAGTAGTTAATAACCTTTAGTCATCAAACATAACATTATTAAGATTCATGATTCATGGGTTCTGCGCACCTTCTTCAGGCAGTTTATAATTTGACTTTAAAGTTTAAAAAAATTGTATTTGACTTTTTTATCTTTTAATTTTAGCACAGATAATAAAAAATTCTATTTTATTATACAAAACAGGGGAAAGCCCAGGTACCAGGCCAACCCTTGTGTGGTCTTTTGCATAATAAAGAGCTGTCAATTAAAAGTCAGTCAGCTGAGGACTAAGAAAGATCAGAGGGAGAATGGGAGTGGGCAAGGAGGTAGAGCAGGGAGAGAGAGAGACACACACAGAGAACTCATTCGGGAAGCAATGACAGTGTCAGGTTAAGTTTAGATGGGGATCTGAGGAACAGCTCCAGCAAACAGGCCAACAGCTGTATACTATACAGATGTTTCTGTATACCTATTTTTTACTTTAAATTCTTTATTTTTATTATTAAACCTCAAGCAAGACAACCCCCCTCCCACAGGCTCCGAGATGAGACAAAAACACTCAGTGAGCTTAAGCAACAGATGACAATTTACCAATATAATGTACATTACACCTTGAGACAGCCTGCTGAGGGCTGCGGGGGTGGGGGGGAGCTCAGGGGGATTGGTTTCTCTGGTCACCAGTCCCACCTCTCCTACCCCGTATACTGGAGGGTCATTCTGACCAGTCTCTCCACCTGGTGGTGTCAGGTCTCCGCCCAAGCCTGCTGACCCCAGGGCTTCCCCAGGGCATGCCTGCTGCTGCAGGCTCCTCTCCATCTCCCCTCCCACAGCTGTTTCCAGGCCAGCAGCTGCTCTGCTCTACCCCTCACTGGCCTCCATCTCTAAGGCTGCATTTCTCCAACTGTGGTTTCTGAGTCATTTGTGGCTCACAGACTAGTTAGGTTCCTCTCACCTGGTCGTGACTGCATTTGGACTGGGTGGTTCTTTGCTGTGGGGCTCTGTGGTGCATTGTGGGCTGTTCATGGCTTCCCCATCTAGATGCTGCAGCACTCCCCAGTAGTAACCTTTTAGAAAGTCTGTCATGAGCTGTCAAATGCTTCCTATTAGAGGTCAGGGGTCATGGTGATGAAGGCTCCACTTTTAACTGAAAGTGAAGAACCTTTCCAAAGCTAAACCTTAAATTTAACTTATTCATTAAAGACGAACCTGTCATTTGTTTTCTCTTTCCTTTTTTGTTCACTTCTTGTTCCACCCCCCTTGTCTTTTTTTTTTTTAAGAGACAAGGTTCTACTATGTAACCCTTGATATCACTGACTCTGTGCCATGCTGGAACATATATCAATCTTCCTGTTTCTGCCTCTAAGTGCTGCAATTCCAGGCATAAGCTACCATCCCAGACATAAACCATGTGATAAATATATTCCATTTTTCACAACTTTTTTTTTTTGTTACAGTGCCAGACTTTGAGGACATTCTCAGAAAACAGTACACAGAACCTTGGAGCAGCCAGCACTCTTTTCCACAAGCCTTGTCCCCTCTCACTTCTTTCTACTGGCTTTGACTTCTGACCCTGGTACTCTGTGTCTGAGCAGAGATGTGACAAGGACCAAGTGCCACATTTTCTTGTGACAACACATGTGTAGGGTCAGTGTGGGAAGGAATAGTGGTCACAGCCATTCTCCCAGGCAGCTGTGTTTGCCACCACCCGACCACAGGTGAGTAAACTTTCAGAATAACAGATGCTTAAAGTGTATGAGACTAAAACAGCTCAGAGAAAAGCATGTGTGTGTGTGTGTGTGTGTGTGTGTGTGTGTGTGCATGTGTGTGCTTATGTGTGCATTTGAGCACACATGCATGTGCTTGTATGTTCACGTGTGTGAGTTGTGTGCATGTGCCCTCATACTTTATTGTCATCAAGTTTTTGTCAACCTTATACTGAAGCTCTTTTAAAGTTTCAAGTTACTTTCTGAGTTTGGGCACAGCCCAGAAACCTGAGACTGGCAGGATAGTCATTCAAATCCAAATGCCAGAGTGGCATCAGCCACAGGCCCCTGTGGCATGTGGCATACTCTGCCAGCCCCCTGTGACATAGTCTCTGAGCTCCCATTCTTCTAGAGACCTGCAGAACATGGGCCTTCTCTGACTTTAGTGTTCAGATGGTCTCTGCCTGTCCCTTGTCTCCTATTCTACTTTACCTTTGTGATGGCAAATATTACTGAACTCTGGGCTCACAACCTGAAGTAAGTCCTACCCAAGGGCTGCAGAGTAACAGTCTTGTCCTTTGACTTGCAAATTCACTTCAGATTTAAGTTCTAACATCATCCTTCTGGTCCAGTCCTTTCTCCCTTGAAGAATTATTCTATCCTCTAGGTTCACTACCACGGATGCCAGTCATGTTCCTTTAGATATGCAAAGCCACCCACAGGCCAGTTGACCTGCCTCTCACCTCTTGGTTTTGAACCTTCAAAGAAGGTTCTTAGTCTTAAAGCCAGGACACTGGTACAAGGCCAGCTAGGCTGGCATTCACACACAGAGAAGCCATTTGAAGACAAACTAAGCAGTCATCATCAGTATTCGGCTTTCCCTTTTATTTCTCTAAGAAAGGGTGAGATTGCTCCTCAAAATTCAAATGCCAAATAAGGGGGAGGAAGATGAAGGTGTCAGAGCTTGGCTGACACCTGTTTAGGGAAAGTATAACCTTCTAAACTGTCCAACACCTAAAATTACAATACTGGTGTCTCCTCCCTCAAGAGTTATCCAATTGGACTTGTAAGTGACCCAGCTAGGAGACCACTTCTTCAAGAAAGCAGATTCCCCTGAAGACATGTTAAGAAATGGGAGGAATAATATCCCATGAATGAGATAAGACACTTACGCACCACAGAGGCCACTCCCCTGATGCTGCTGCTTACAGAAGGGCTGCTGCTCTTCTGAATTCTGTCTTGAAAGGTGACTAACTTGAAAAGCAAAACTCTCCTTTCTCCCCTTCCTGTTTATTCCTCAGAGAGCAGCCACATCTCTGCTCTGCTTGTTTCCCCTGACTCTCATTCTCTGAAGGCATATCCTCTCTCATCTGGCTGCTTCCAACCCTCCGTTGCTGTGCCTATCTGCTTTCTTGGGAAAGCAGAAACTGAGGAAATATGGCTTATTTGCCATTTTCCCCATTTAGTAATTCAGGCTGGCCTCAAATTGGTATGTAGCAAGGATGGCAGTGAACTCCTGGTCCTCTGCTTCTGCTTTCCAAGAGTTGTGATTATAGAATTACACAATTATTCCTTCACAGAGTCTTGTGTGTGCACACGTATTGACATGTGTGTGAAGACCTGGGGTTAAAATCTGGTGTCTTCTTCAGTTACTCTCCATTCTTAATTTTAAGACCTGGTCTCTTCCTGAATTTGTAGTTCACTGATTCAACTAGACTGACAATCCAGGAAGCCTCCTACCTCCACCCCTTAACACTAGGATTATAGGTACACCCCACCATATCTTATTTTTTATGTGTGTTTTAGGAAATTGAACTCATGTTTAGTGTTTGGTTTTTGTCAACTTAACACAAGTAAGAGTTATTTGGGAAGAGGTACCCAACTGGAAAAGTGCCTCTATTAGACAAGTTTGTAAGACATTTATTTCATGATTGCTGTGGAGGACCCAGCTCACTGGGGAGGAGCGGTGCCATCTATCCCTGGGCAGATGTTACTGAGTGGTATAAGCAAGCAAACTGAAAAACCATGACAAGCAAGACAATAAGCAGTGTTTCTTTCTGTGAAGCCTCTGCTTCCATTCCTGCCTCCAGGTTCCTGCTTGCAGTTCCTACCCTGACTTTCCTTAGTAATAAAGTGTGTGACCTGAGAGATGAAAGAAACCTTCTTCCTCAAGTTGCTTTTGCTCATTGTATTTTATTACAGCAAGAGCAACCCTAACTAAAACACCTGGCAATTTGTTACCAACAGAGGATTTTATATTCTACTGAGTGTAGTGTGTAGTTTTACACTCTTTCCAACTTTAGCTCTGGGAAATGACTATGCTACCAGCCCCCACCAGACTTCCCTTGAATCCTTGGACAAAAGGCACACACACAGTTGTTTCTTTTCCACTTGCCTTCTTGACAATTGCTGGGCCTTACTATCTCTCACTGGGAAAAGCATGCCCTTATTAATATTTTTATTTCTGCTCTTCCCATTTGCCTTAAACTTCAGTGGCTAGCCCCACCCAAGTCCTGTCAAACATTCCTGACTACCCACCTGTAGTAGTGGCCACAGGCCCTAGCTCCTCCACACACCTCACATGGCTGCTGGCTTCTTCTCTCTCCAAACCATGGCAAAAAACTTCTCCCCTTCCTTGCTCTCTCCTCTGGGAACCTGGATACTGCCTGTCCCTTCTGCTCAACAATTGGCCCATGGCTTTCTTTACCGACAGATCAAGAACAAGTTGGGGAACAGGACCTTAGAATCAGAACCACAACCTACACCCGAGTTTAATTTAAAATTCATTTATGAGTGATACTGTGGAAATTCGAATAAGAATGGCACACATAGGCTGGATTAAGCTCTCAGGTTAGGGAGCTATACCTCTTTGTCCATATATATATATATATATATATATATATATATATATATATATATATATATATATATATATATTACCTCCTTATATATTGAGGGGTAAGCCTCCTTGTATGACAAATTCTCACAGTCTAGGTGTGAAAATTGAGTCCAGCAATGAAAGGAAGGAGAACTGTCTCATTCTCTGCCTATCTGGCCAGTCTCCAGGGGGCCACTGCCAAATTCCTGAGGATGGTGGTGGCGGAGTGAGGGCTGGTGTGAGGGCCATAGGCAGAAATCCACTAGAACAGACCTGCCAATCACTGCCTTTGGTATCTGAATACTCATACCTGCCCCAGAAATCTGTAGAGTTTGGACTGGATAAGTTGAGTTTCAGGCCCTGAGGGTTGGCCCATTTGGGAGTGAGGCAGGGAGAGTTCAGGAATTTCAGACAGACACCACCCCCTATTGCACTGGTATCTTAAAATGAAATCATTCAGACTAAATTATGTCTGCTCAGTCTTCAAGACTAGGGCAGAAAACATGCCCAAGACTCTGGATTTTTGGGGTATCTGTGGGGTGAGTAGAAGGCTGGGCTGCTGAGAGGATAGAGCCCTGGGTGGGGCACACACTGAAGAGTTAGGCTGGTTCCAGGAGGTAGAGCCTCTTCAGTATTTTCTAGAGTCTCCTGTCCCTGTCAGGAGGACTCTGCCTGTCCCTGTTCTCTTGTTAGGTGTAGAGATGGAGGTTTTCCTAGAGGAGGTGAAGTCACGCGTTTATGATCTCACTAATGGAAGGCCATCTCTCAAAACTGGACCACGCTACCCACCTGTCCACTGGTGCCCAGCAGTTTTTACCCAGTTCTCTGTTTCTTAACTCTGTGGAGCTCCTTCAGATGAGCCCATAGGTTATATCTTCCTGAAAGCTCCTTGAGGATACAGCTTTGGTTTTCAATAAATAACCCTGGGAGTGAAACACTGGCTCCCTCCCTATGGTCATGTAGGGTTTGCTCAGCACTTGCCCATGTGTTGTGTGTACCTTAGTCGGGTATTCACATGTAAAACTGTGGGACATGGGATGTAAGATTGAACGAGTCAGATCAGATCAAGTTTACCTCAGGAAGGCTTGCCCTGACATCTTGGGAGGGTCCCAGGGGAAGGGGAGAATATTCAGGAGGAGAGGTTTTCACATTATCTTGTCCACCACAGCTGATGATTATGAATGAAGCCAGCAGCTGTGAGAAGTTCAAGCTGGGCCTGAACTTTTTTAATGTAGGTGCAGGGAAGGGGAGGCTTGGGGAAGACATGGAGTTCTCACCTCATCTTGTCTGGCTGAGGGGTTTGGAGTCATGTCTCTGCTCACCAGCTCCATCCCTGCTGACTGCACAGTGTGTCTGTGATGGGCTGTGTCCCAGCTCTCCATCCAGTGTGCACTGTGCTCATGGTCGGCTTCCCATGGCAGGCACACTGAGTGCCAGGCCCCATTCATCCAGTGATGGGATGTTGGAACCTCATATCCCATCTGATTATCTCTGTTTGTCTGTCCAGCTGCCCTATTTAATTGACGGGTCACACAAGGTCACCCAGAGCAACGCCATCCTGCGCTACCTTGGCTGGAAGCACCACCTGTGTGAGTGGGGCTGGCTGCAGGGTGGGGGACAGAAGTCATCCCTCTTGGCTTGGCTGGAACAGGAGGCTGACAGTGAGTCTGTGCTGTGTGTGCTGCAGGTGGAGAGATGGAGGAGGAGAGGATTCGTGTGCACATTTGAGAGCCAGGCTGTGCACACCCGCGTGCAGATATGCACAGATGAGCACGGTCTGCTCTGGTCCTGATTTTTTGAGTCCTCACTGTGTGGAGTTAAAGGTTTGTATTAATATCCACACTTGTCCTATTTAGTATTTGAACTTACCCATTTTGATTCTCCAAGCTTTCCAATTCAGCCAACACAGCACCCAATTCTTGTAAACACCTTATATAATAAACACAAATCTTAACCCCCAAATCTTTTTTTCTGTTTTTCTATATTTTTTCTTGCAACTTTATGTATTTAAAAAGGGAGATACAAGTACAGATTTTGAAAGCATTTTGGCATAAAACTATATGAATATATTTTTGTCAGTACTTGGTTTTTTTAAGGGTTTGATAGTATGCATTGAAATCTTACTAGTTACCAGAAGCATAAAATACATGTAAAACAAAACACAACATGGAAATAGTCAACATTTTCTTGGTGTGTATAGATTAAACATAATAATTTTTAAATACCAGAAATTGCCACAAGGCTATTTTCTTAGCTCTTGAGTTGTTATGATTTAAGGTCTAGGTGTACCACACCATGAGTGGGTGCTATACACTTCTTGTTGTTATTTTCTACGAAGGACTGAGGCTACTACTTTCTGGCCTTTCTTTTTTTTGAGTTTCATATAATCTGTGAGTTGTTTCTTGGGTATTCAGAGCTTTCTGGGGCTCTTTTTATTCAATTATCAATGACTATATATTATGTCTGTTCTTTTGTGATTAGGTTCCCTCACTCAGGATGATATTCTCTAGATCATCCATTTTCCTAGGAATTTCATAAAGTCATTGTTTCTAATAGCTGAGTAGTACTCCATTGTGTAAATATATCACAATTTTTGCATCCATTTATCTACTGAAGGACATCTGGGTTCTTTCCAGCGTCTGGCTATTATAAATAGGGCTGCTATGAACGTTGTGGTGCATGTGCCCTTATTGTATGTTGGAGCATCTCTGGGGTATATGCCCAGAAGTGGAATAACTGGGTCTTCAGGTAGGACTATGTCCAATTTTCTCAGGAACTGCCAGACTGATTTCCAGAGTGCTAATCCCCAAATGTTATTAATAAACATTATACAACAGTGCCTTTAAATCTTTATTATTGTGATGATTGGGCATTTGGTTCCTATATAATAAAATCATGTACTCAGAATTCTCTCCAGCTTTGAACTTTACCACCGTAGTGGGCCATCTTGCCTACTTGGTTACATATTATCTGTCTGCTCAGATTGAGGGTACAGATTCAAACCAGAAAAAAATAAAATAAGCCCAAAATATTCAGAAATCCACCCAACAGTGTTTTCAGAGCTGAGTCTCTGATAGAAGAAAGTATGAGGGTCTCTTCCTGATTGGCAGCTCATGGTCAACCTGAGGACCTTTGTCCCTTCCGACATCAAACCTGGTTCAACTTAGCTCCTGCTGAAATATTGACCCTGCTCTGTGTCATTCCTCAGGAATAACATGCCTCTTGTTAACTACTTTGCTTCTCCAGTTTCACTGGACTTTCAGGTGCAGAACTTATGAGTGACTCAAAAGTAGTCCTGGTTTGGATGTCCGTGGTGACAGATAGAAGGACAAGCATTCCCATCTAACTCCCAGTCACCTCTGAGTCAGCTCTGCTACCAAGCAGGTCTATGGTTAGTATAACAGGAGCGTGTTACATAGAAATCTGTGTACTGGCAAAGGCCCAGTATAGAAAAGAAGCTACTCTTCTGCACATCCCTAAGACACCAGTCTTTCTCTAGAACACCAGTGTCTACGGGTTGTGACAACTGTTTTTTTTTTTTTTTTTTTTTTTAATCTCAGGAGAAACGGAAGCCAGAGTTCTTGAATGGCCTCCCAGACCAGATGAAGCTCTTTTCTGAGTTCCTGGGGAAGCAGCCATGGTTTGCAGGGAACAAGGCAAAGAGGGTAACAGGTGGGGAGGAGGAGCTGCCACTGTCCCCAGGCTTCTGGATTCCACCTCACTGACCCTCACTTCCTGCAGATCACCTATGCAGATTTCCTCGTATATGATGTCCTTGATCAGCACCGAATGTTTGAGCCCAAGTGCCTGGACACCTTCCCAAACCTGATGGACTTCATGGCCCGATTTGAGGTGATGCCTCATCCTGCTTCCTCTTGGATATCCTTCCCTTCCCCTTTTCCAGGTTGCACCCCAATCCTGAGGGTTAGACGAAGAATATCAAGGATCTATTGAGCACTGGCTTTCTGTCAGGACCCGTGTTCAGCTTCCTAGATCTGGAGAATCGATTTATCCTTGCAACACACAGGCAATCTGGCTAGAATTAGTGGTCACACTGTGCAGATGCAGAGGGGAAGCTGCTTGCTCAGCATCCTAGCCTCAGCATCCAACAGCAGGAGTAAAGGCTGTTCTGGCCTCCTGACTGCCTTCAGCTTTTAAAGGTAATGGACCTGAACCAGCAAGTTGTTCTTCAGTGACAGAGTCCTAAGTGGAAAGTGGCCAGGAGAAGAGAAAGAATGAAAAGATAGAAATAGTGAAGGTAAGGCTGGGGCTAGCAGGTCTTACACAAGCTATGTCTTATGCAGAGGAGACTCATTAAGACATATAGCCATCAAATATATATACTATTTCCAGTGAACAAGGGAGAAATGGGATGTAGTCAACTGAAAGCTAAGCAAGCAATGTTGCAAAAGGGAAACATAGAATATCTCAAGAACAATGTAATCTGAGCACACAGTGACCTTAGGACTCATAATCATAGCCCTGTACAGTGGTGAAAGCTGGATTTTCAGGATCTGAAGCCACAGGGTCCTCAATGCCAGTATCAGCTCAGCCAAGAATATCCCTGGTCTTAGAGAAAGATCTGTGTTTCTCTTCCATACACCAGGGCCTTGGGGAATGCCTTGGATCAGTGCAGCTCAACAGACAGAATTCTGTGTTTTTTGATTTGTCCAAAAAGGAAATGTAGGCCTTTGTATAGCCCGGGTTTCTTGTCCAGGACCTGTGCCTTGAAAAACATATGAGGAATGTGTTTGCTCCTGTAACCATATAGGAAGAGACAAAAGCCAACTGATGTGCAGGAACAAGGCATGCTCAGTAGTCACACCTGATCTGCAGAGGTGGCCGCACTTGCTTCGCAGTCTCTTCAGCCTTCTCTGATCACACTCTGGATTTGCTGAATCACGGGGTGGCACCCAGACTCTGTTCCAAGCCACACAAGCAGTTTCTCAACACTTTTGGTTTTCTGGATCCTTGCTCCTTTTATTAACAGGCATGCCATTGCAGTCAGGAGTGACAGTGCCCCCTATGGGAGGCAGGAGGTAGTGCACAGAGAGCAGAGTGGCAGCCACAGTGCTGGGCTGACCCTCTTAGTCATGGGAGAATGAGGCAGTTTCTTAGCCTCTGCTACCTCAGCATCCCTGTGGATTGGGGTGATGGTGGGGCTGATTTTGCAGGGTGGTTGGGTGGGTTTTCTCCTGCAGGATTTTAAAGTCTCTTGGATATTCCTGGAGTGCAGTGGGTTTGCAGAGATGAGGTCCTGGTTTCTCCTTCTCACCTGCAGGGCCTGAAGAAGATCTCTGCCTATATGAAGACCAGTCGCTTCCTTCCAAGTCCTGTGTACTTAAAACAGGCCACGTGGGGCAACAAGTAGAACCTGTCAGTGTACCTGTGGCCCTGGATCATGCTTGGCTCCTCTCACCCACTGTGCAACAGTCTTCCTCTTTCATTCCTTTCTCCTCTACCAAGATTATTGTGTCCTCTCTACCGGGTTCTCATCAGAGGGCCCTGGGCTCTACTTGGAGTAACGTAATTGACACTATACTCTCGACTCTTGCCTGAGAATTCAGCCTTGTCCAGTCCCAGTAAAGACTAAACTATACTCACTCTGTGTCTTGGCTTATTGCCAGTGGCTCAAAGATCAACTTCATTGACTTGTTGGAGTGGTGTTTGTTCCTTTGCTCACAGGAAGAGCTGGGTAGTGAGACCATAATGGGGAGGGGATGGTTCTCAGTCAAGCACGGTCTAAGACCAAATATGGGCCTTGATGTTCTCTGGCATTTCTGATGCTGGAATTTCTACAGGGTGGTGCTCCTTCTGTACCAGGGCTCATTCACCCTGCAGGATGCAAATCCTCCATTGGTCATGCATCGTTGTGCGTCAGGCTTCAAAGAAAGGTTGGGCTGATGGGAAAAGGTGAGCAGGCCCCAGGCTCAATATCTGTCCCCACCCAGAAGACTTTTATGGACAAATGTTCATTTCTTCTTAAAGGTGTTCCCATATAGATCTTCCCACCTGGTCTTGTAGGTGTTCTTACCTACTCCAGTCATAGGCTCCTTTTAAAGATCACACATTGATGAACTTTTCATCTCTGGTACGAATGGCAGTATCCGGCATACTGCAGGTGTTCAGGAAATTAAGATTTTTCTCCTACAAGAATGGGTTTGTGGGTGATGCAATATAGCAATCTGGAAATAACCGTGGTTCCCCCAGAAGGCATAAATGGAGTTCAGAAGATTTCCCATGTGGAGGTGGTGAACTTTCACCCAGAAGCTCTCTCTCATGTAAGCACTTAAGAGGCCACAGCTGCCCCCGACGCCTGGAGATGGGCAGGCCTGCTTTCCTGGGTAGTGTGTGATGCAGTGGGTGAGCATAGTGCTGTGGGTGTTTTGTGTCACTTCACACACAAACGAACTCAACCATTGAAGAAGCATCCTTTAATGGAGGCTAGATCATGGATTGTAGCCTTTGCCATCCACTTCATGTGAGACCTACCTGTAACTCGGAACATCTTGGGGGATGGCCCTGCTGCCTTGTCCTTATGCCGAGTTCCAGCTGCTGCCTGTTACAGCAGTTAAGAAATAAGCGCTCATAGTGAGGGTCACCGTGGAATAAGTGATGAATTAAAAGGTAAACCTTGTAATAGAAGAGTTCATTGGAGAGAAACGTTTATTAATCTGGTAAGATCAAAATCCTTTAAAGCCAACCTTTATTAAACATTAACTTAAACACATGAAATAGCAGGGAATAGGACAATGCTAAAGGTTAAGTAGGTAGACACAAATATTAATTGGAAGTAAGAGAGGGGCTAGAGTGGGGAGAGGGAGACTTCGTACATGTGTGCTTGAACATATGGAAACCAGAGGTTGACAACATCAGGTGTCTTCTTCAACTACCCCTTACCTTCCTTTCTCCCTTGAGATTTTGTCTCACACTGAGCCTGAAGCTTACTTATTTAACTAGGCTCTCAGGTTAGCGAGTCCTTGGATTCTTCCTGTCTCCTCAGCACTGAACCTGACAGGTTCACATTTCCTAGTCTGGCTTTTCCACAGGTGCTGAGAATCGAACCCAAGCCATTGTGTCTGCACAGCATGTAAGTGGTGTACAGACGGAGCCAGGCCACATCTAACGTACAGTGAATGGCCATGACCCTGTGAGTGTGCTCCACACAGTGACTGCCACAAAGCAATGACTAACTTGGGCAAAGGACTAAATGGACTTTCTTTTTCTTGAGAAGCTGTTACAGTGTCCATAACCATACAAAAAAGGTGTTCGAAAACCACTTATCATCAGAGAAATGTGCAAACCACATCGACACAAGTTATTCCAGTAGATGATGACGGAAAGTGATTGTATGGAAGAACTGAAAGGCTTTTGCTCTGGTTTTGGCAATGGAAAATGCTACAGCTACTGCAGAAATTAGTCTGTTCCTTATAAAATAAGTAATATAATTACTTATGTATCAATTCCTTTGTATGTATATACTCAAGATAATTCTAAGTTAACATATATAACATATACACACATATAATATATAATTTATAGGTGTCATATATGGTGGGTTTAAATAAGCTATATTGGCTTTTTAAGACTTTTTTTTTTCTATCAAACTGGCCCAAAGGTAGCCCAGGCTGGCGCAGACTTGTGTTCTTCTTGCCTAAGCACCCCGAGTTCTTAGGATTACACGTAAATGCCCCAATGGCCACTTCAAATACAGATACATTTTAAAAAGATTTGCTTTTATGTATGTGTGTTGGGGTGTGTGTTTATATGCCACATGAGTACCCATTGAGACCAGTAGAGGGCATCAGAGCCTCTGGAGCCAGAATTGTAGGTGGTTATGAGAACACCAGAAGTTCATTCTGGGAACTAAACTCAGGTCCTCTGAGAACAGCAAGGGCTCTGAACCACTGAAACATTTTCTTCTTACAGTTTATCTGTGAATGTGTTCATGAGTTACATCTATATATAATTCATCTGAGTAACGCATCTTTGGGCACACAAATACATATTTGAGGAGGTGGGGAGATGCTGAGTCTAGCTGACATGTAGGCAGGAGTTTTGATAACCGTTGTCAGGCAGGCAACACAACATAGTAGGGTCTGAAGAAGGATGCTTCAGGCTTCCCCAGGGAAAGCAGAGCCTGTTTTTTTAAGATCCCTTGTGAGGGGAGTAGAGAGAAAGGGCTGTATCTCAAGGGACCAGGTTCAAGGTCTGCAGGTATCACCTAGACTAAGATAACTAGACTAAAAGGCACTGTGTTTTGTTGTGTTTCTGGCTTCAACTAGTGTTTGGAAAGACTTGAGGACATTGTTGGATAAGGGCTTCTGGAAGAACAATGGGCCTGCTAGTTCACAATAGGACAGTGGTCACTTGTCTGAGATGCAGTCCTCCGTTTAGGGCTTCACTACCCAGAGGGGCCCTTTACCAGGGAGGGAAGCTCCCCTGTCCTTAGAAGAAGGTAGTCTCCATTATGGGAAGGAGTGGGGTGGGGGAGGAAAAGGCAGGAATTCCCACCATGCACTCGGGGCAGAGTAGTCAAGGCCAATCACATCTTATTGGTGAGGTACAGTGTGTGACATAATCAGGCACAAGGTCACCTAGAATAGTGTCATCCTGTGCAACATTGTTCCTTAGCTCAGCCTGTGTGAGGGACTGGCTGCAAGTTGGGAATGGAGTGGGGACTGGTCAGAGGCCATCGATTGAACTTATCAGAGGAAAAAAAAAAACTGAACATCAGTCATTGTGTGGACAGAAAGACATTCTGAAGAACCATGCTATGAATCTTTCCAGTCAGGTCCTGAGAACCTGCTTCACAGACTTTCTGCACCGTCTCTTGCCTCCTGCTGGACAGGGCCAGGCATGGTTTGGATCATCTACACAGGCTCCGTGTCTCCTTCACCAAGTTGAAACAATTTACAGTCCAGTTTATTCCACATGCTGGCACCAGGGTCTCTCATACCCTTTTGCACTGGTGACCTTTGGTATTCAGGACCCATCAATGTCAGAAAAGAGTGGATTCTCTCCAGAGTGTCTGTATCTAGAACTCTTCTTAACTGCCTGTGACCTGTGCCATGGGCTTCATTCCAGCTGGTCCAGACCATCTTTGTGCCTCTGGAATAAACAGGCTCAGCTGATGGGAAAGAGTACATCAGGATGAAAGCAGGACATGAAACCATCGACTTAACTTCTGCTCGCCTGTGCTTGGTCCTGCCTGAGAGGATCTCTGCTCTGCTCCTTTCTCCCTTTTAGGCTCCATCTCTCCAAACTTCAGAGAAATGGCCAAATATTTACCCCTTCCTCTGCCTTCTCACTGAGCTGAATTTGGCTCCGTGTCGTTGAGCCCTAGTTTGCATATATGTGTGAACACACATGTGTGCAGATGTATGTGAAAGAAGTTGATATTTGGTCTTTATCAACCACTTTGTATGTAGTTTTTGAGACCGCTCTTTCACTAAACATGGATTCGGCTGAGTCAGTTGGACTAGCAGCTGTATGTCTCCACCTCCACAGCTCTGGGTTTTATAAGTGCCTGCCACCATAATAAACTTTTTTACATGGGTTTTATTGCTATCTTAAGCTTGGTCTGGCTAGTACTTATGAAGAGAGCCATCCTCTTGCTCCCTTCCCCTCAAGTCTGTTTCTAAATTTCTTTATCAATGATGCTAAGAATCTTAAAAAGGGAACCTTGGCTCTCTAACATTGGTAGGATTTTTGTCTGAGAGTTTTAACCACAGGTGCCATGATGAAGGACATTGAGTCACCCTTTCATATCCAGATACACCTAAGTCAGGAGGAGAGCCAAGGCTGAAATCAGTGAGCTATATACAGCTGAGAGTTTGACTCTCAGGTACTTGGTCCTTTGCAGAGTCCCTCAAGGTCCTTTCTGGACAGCATTCTGTTGTTCCTTAGAATCAGGAGAAATGTCTGGTCCCTCCTGGCCACTGTGCTGTTGAGTTCAGAATTCTGTCCATGGTGGTGGGACCCTTTCAGTTTCACATGGTCTCTGTGTTTGATTCTTGGATTAAGCTCACAAGTATGGCCAAAGTGCAGATTAATTTATATAGTCACTTCTTTGATGACCAAAGGGCTGGGTCCCTGCAGTATACCTCCTATAGGCTCATACAGTTGAGTACTTAGTCCTCAGTTAGTGAAACTGTTTGGGAAGGATTAGGAGGTATGGCTTTTCTGGAGGAGGTGTGTTACTAAGGGTAGGCTTTGAGGTTTGAAAAATGTATCCCATTCCCATTTAGCTTGCTTGCTCAGCTACTGCTCCAGTACTGTGCCTGTCTGCTTCTCTGATGCTGTGTTCCTCAGCATGATGGCCATGAAGTCACCCTCCAAAACTGAAACCCTCGTTAACTGCTCTCTTCTTTAAGTTGCCTTCATCAAGGTGTTTGTCACAATAAGAAATGAACTGAAACAGCCCCAGGCCCCCAAGAGAAACACGGGGACTGTTTGCTCTTCTGTTTGGCCCTGTCCTGTGTCTTTGCTGTGTCACTGCTCCTGTACCTCCAGGCTATATGGACAATGAAGCCATTTGTCAGACAGGCAGAGTCCTTTCTTCAAGGATGAGTACAAGAACAGACTCTCAGGTCTGTTGTTGAGGCAATACCTTTTTATCCATATGTTGAGATCGGAGCCTCCCTGAACGACAGATTCCCAGAGTTTAGGTGTGAAAAACCTATCTACCAGGAAAGGAGATGTGCAGAATAGGTCCTACCTGTCTGGTCTCCAGGGATACTGCTAACTTCCTGAGGATCCAGCAGGGGGCAGATGGAAGCAGGCCTGCCAATCAATCACTGCCTTTGGTATCTAAAAACTCAGACCCGCCCAGGAGATGATAGCTCCTGGGCTTAGATTGGCTTTTACTCGCTACAGTCAAGGTGGGTGGGTTGGGCTAGGCTCCTGGGCTGGTTCCTTTAGGGAGGGGTAGAGCAGCTCCGGAACTACTGTCAGACTCATCAGCTGAGTATTGCTATCTCTAGGCAGAGTGTTTTCCCCGACAGTGGCCTGACTGCACAGTCTTGGAGACTGGAATAGAAAACATGCCCGTGACTCTGGGTTACTGGGATATCCGTGGAGTGAGTGAAAGGCTGGGCTGCTAGGTGGGAAGGGCCCAGGGTCAGAACACAAAGAGGGACTACAGTCTTGGTTCCAGGGAGAAGATTCCCACCAGGTTTCCCTTGAGCCCCCCCCCCCCCCCCGCCTGTTTCTGTCAGAATGACTCTCCCCAGTCCATACTCTCTTCTTGCCTTTCTCCCTCTCCTCCACCTCTCTGAAAGGCTTCACTAGAGGAGGTGAAGGATCTCACTAACTGACTTTTGTTACTCGCCATCTCTCGCAGCTGGGTCATGCCATCCGCCTGCTCCTGGAATACACAGAGACAAACTATGAAGAGAAGAGATACGCCATGGGGGATGGTAAGGGCATTCTTCTGGTCACACTCTTCCCTAACTTCTGTCCACTGGTGCCCAGCAGTTTCTATGCAGTTCTCTGTTTCTTAGCTCTGTGGAGCTCCTTCAGATGAACTCAAAGCTTATACCTTCCTTGAGGGTGAAGCTTTGGTTTTCAGTATAGAATCATGGTTGTGGCGTACTGTCCTTCTCTGACTATAACTGGGTAAAGTTTACTCACTGCAGGCCTAGTGCTTTTGTAAGCCTTAGTCATGAAAGGCCTATAGCCATCAGAGTGCTATTCAAGTGTGTGGCTTTGGTTTGAAAGACGTATTGAGTCAGACTGCGTGTTCCCTGCAAAAGGGGTCCTGCCCTTGAATTTTTGGAAGAGTTCCGGGGAAGGAGGCTTAGACCTGGTGATTCCTTTCACATCCTCTTGTTCACCACAGCTCCCGACTTTGACAGAAGCCAGTGGCTCAATGACAAATTCAAGCTGGGCCTGGACTTTCCCAATGTAGGTACAAGAAAGGGGAGGCTTGGGGAAGACGTGGAGTTCTCACCTCATCTTGTCTGGCTGAGGGGTTTGGGGTCATGTCTCTGCTCACCAGCTCCATCCCTGCTGACTGCACAGTGTGTCCAGTGTGTCTGTGACGGGCTGTGTCCCAGCTCTCCATCCAGTGTGCACTGTGCTCATGGTCGGCTTCCCATGGCAGGCACACTGAGTGCCAGGGCCCATGTCTGTCCTCACCCAGGGATGATATGTTGGGATCTCACATCCCATCTGATTATCTCTGTTTGTCTGTCCAGCTGCCCTACTTAATTGACGGGTCACACAAGGTCACCCAGAGCAACGCCATCCTGCGCTACCTTGGCCGCAAGCACAACCTGTGTGAGTGGGGCTGGCTGCAGGGTGGGGGACAGAAGCCATCCCTCTTGGCTTGGCTGGAGCAGGAGGCCGAGAGTGAGTCTGTGCTGTGTGTGCTGCAGGTGGAGAGACGGAGGAGGAGAGGATTCGTGTGGACATTTTGGAGAAACAGGTTATGGACAGTCGCATTCAGATGGGCATGGTCTGCTACAGCCCTAACTTTGTGAGTCCCCACTGTGTGGTATAGACAGGATTTGATGGAGGAGTCACGGAAGGGCCTGTGCTCGTATCTACACCTGTTGTCTTTGGAATTTGAACCCACCCACACTGATTTATCAGGCTCTCCTATCTAGCCAACAGTCCCCCTCCCCGTTTTGTTAACAAGTACAACACACCAATTCCAAGCAGTTTTGAGATATTGTTATGATACCAGTGGTTGCAAGTTTATTTCCTACATAGCAAATTCATATGTTCAGTTCTTTTCCACTTTGGCCTTGACTGCCTTGTTCCACCTTGTCCGGGGTTCACAGATGAAAGGCAGAGGGGAAATGGTCATGGGTATTTATTTACAAATCTACCCAACAGATTTCTCAGAGCTGAGTTCTTAGTAGTAGCAAATCTCAGGGCCTCTCACTGGAACTCATGGTCAGCTAGAGAACCACCACCTCTTTTCATATCCTATGCTGCCCAACTGCCTTCACCCTACTCTGACTGTCCTTGCTCTTTGAAATTGCTTTGTCTCTTCTCCTGAGATTGTTCAATACTTTGCTTTCCTTCTTCTGCTGGACTGCTCCGTCCAGAACCCGCTAGCTACCCTGGAAGGGAGTCGCGACATCAGTTAGACATCAGTCATGACAAATTCAGGGACAGAGTGGCATTCCCATCTAACCTTCTGAGAGATGAAGCCGGCTACCAAACAGGAGTCCGATTATTAAACTGGCGAAGCATTAGATGGCCCCGAGTTAAGAAGGGGCCTGCTCCTTTCCACAGCTAGCGAAGCCAGACTCTCCCAGGGGGCCTATATAAAGGTGGTGACGGCTGTTTGTCTACTTCAGGAGAAACGGAAGCCAGAGTTCTTGAAGGGCCTCCCAGACCAGCTGAAACTCTACTCCGAGTTCCTGGGGAAGCAGCCATGGTTTGCAGGGAACAAGGTAAAGAGGGTAACAGGTGGGGAGGAGGAGCTGCCACTGTTCCCAGGCTTCTGGATTCCACCTCACTGATCCTCACTGACCCTCACTTCCTGCAGATCACCTATGCAGATTTCCTCGTCTATGATGTCCTTGATCAGCACCGAATGTTTGAGCCCAAGTGCCTGGACGCCTTCCCAAACCTGATGGACTTCATGGCCCGCTTTGAGGTGATGCCTCATCCTGCTTCCTCTTGGATATCCTTCCCTTCCCCCTTTCCAGAGGGTTAGACGAAGAATATCAAGGATCTATTGAGCACTGGCTTTCTGTCAGGACCCGTGTTCAGCTTCCTAGATTTGGAGAGTTGATTTATCCTTGCAACACACAGGCAATCTGGCTAGAATTAGTGGTCACACTGTGCAGATGCGGAGGGGAAGCTGCTTGCTCAGCATCCTAGCAGGAGCAGAGGCTGTTCTGGGCTCCTGACTACTTTTGGCTTCTAAAAGCAACATTCATTGTCTCTTCCCAATCTGTGCCAAAAAAGTAAGTCAGGCCTCTGCACAGCTTGGTTTTCCGGCCCAGGACCTGAGGTATGCAGAACATGTGAAGAATTTATTTGCTCCTGCAACTGTCAGGCTGGGAGAAAGGCACACAGATGCACAGGACCAAGACGCACTGGTAATATGAGATGGTTGTGGTCAGTCACATTGCTGCCCTGTGAAGTACTGTGACTCAGGGCCGTTCCTATGACAGACTTCATCTTAAGTTCTTTTGGTGGGTGAACTTTTCCTCCCTCTCTTCCTTCATCTCTCATTGTGTCCCTCTATGAAATGAGGTCATACTTGATTCTTACTGAGGTGCTTTGGAGTTTCCCCCTGTATCAGGCCCAGCAGGACATATAAACATGTCCCTCCATGCTGAGACTGAGTGAAGCTGGTAGCAGGAGGCACAGGAGACCGTGAGGTACATGTCATATCAATGGCTGCTTGGCCCTCACCTCACAATTAACCATGGGCCACACGGAACTCTCTGGTTTGACACCAACAAGATACACTTTTTTTTTCATATTTGTATGTTGGAGGCATCGCTATAGCAACAGATCTCTGCCTGGAGGCCCTTCTCCTTCCTGACTCCTATAAAGGGATACTGTTTAGTTCTCACCACCGTGGTTGTGGTTTTGTGAGTGTGTAAGAGCTGGCCTAGCTGAAGAGAAGTGTTTTGTGGAATGCAGAGGCCCTTGTTCTGAACACAGATGGATGGGGCTTGTTGGGGGCTGGTAGCTCTGGCTCTCTATTGATCTTTAGAAATGACCTGCACTCTTGGGTGAGGTGTCCTGTATCACACTCCCCTGCATCAGGGACAGAGATGAGGTTGGTTGGGGCTCAGTAGGATTGTGCCCAGGGCTCAAGAGGAGAAGTGTTAGCTTCAGGTGAACAAGCTGGAGCTGACACGCTTGCTTCGCAGTCTCTTCAGCCTAATCTGCTTGCACTCTCGGTTTGCTGAATCACGGGGTAGCACCCAGACTCTGTTCCAAGCCACTCAACACTTTTGGTTTTCTGGATCCTTGCTCCTTTTAATTACAGGCATGCCACTGCAGCCAGGAGTGACAGTGCCCCCTATGGGAGGCAGGAGGTAGTGCACAGAGAGCAGAGTGGCAGCCACAGTGCTGGGCTGACCCTCTTAGTCATGGGAGAATGAGGCAGTTTCTTAGCCTCTGCTACCTCAGCATCCCTGTGGATTGGGGCGATGATGGGGCTGATTTTGCAGGGTGGTTTGGTGGGTTTTCTCCTGCAGGATTTTAAAGTCTCTTGGATATTCCTGGAGTGGAGTGGGTTTGCAGAACTGAGGTCCTGGTTTCTCCTTCTCACCTGCAGGGCCTGAAGAAGATCTCTGCCTATATGAAGACCAGTCGCTTCCTTCCAAGTCCTGTGTACTTAAAACAGGCCACGTGGGGCAACAAGTAGGACCTGTCAGTGTACCTGTGGCCCTGGACACTGGCTGGGCCACAGCTAGCTTCCAGTAATTTCTCTACATCAGTCTTTTCATTAACTTCCCCTTTACAAGAACCCCGTGTCTTCCCCTTTCACTCATGCTTCCAAATGTCAGCTCCCTGTCCTCAGCAAAGTCCTTTCTTCCCTGGTTCCTTTCTGTCACTTTTCTAACCAGACAATCTTTCACTGTGCATTTAGCAGCTTAGCCCAAAGATCCATAGCCCCTGGTATGCAGCCTTGGTTTCCAGAGTGGGATGGCCCAGCCTTGCTTGATCTCTAGTAAAGTATTATCCACACTTGCTCTGTGTCCCGTTTTATTGCCTATACTTCTCAGGAGTGACTACATTGATGTGACTGGCTGGTCTTTGTTCTGTGATTCACAAGGATGACCAGGTGATAGGAACATGTGGGGGAGAGGGGCGTTCAGGTAGGCAGGATGTCTGATCATGCACAAGGGCTGAAAATGTGGCTGATCTATTAAGAGCACTTCCTTTCTTGTCTAAGGCCTGGATTTGGTTCCTACCACCCACATGGTGGTTCACAATGAGCCTGTAATTTCAGCTCCAGGGAATCTGATGCGCTCTACTGCCTGCTCGAGCTTTTACGTACACATGGTGCACATGAGCATTCACAAGCATACATACATACATACATACACCATACATACATCTTTCTGAGAAGAGAGGTCCTGATGTGCCCTGAAGAGGGTGCACCTTCAATGCCAGAGTTCCTCAGTTATTGTCCTGCAGTAAGATAATCCTGCAGTGTGGTCATCCTGCAGTGTGCATGCAATTGGCCGTGCATCCTCCATTAGCCATGCTCACTCGTGAGTCTTGCTTCAGAGAGGTGCTAGGCTGATGGGCAGAGGGTGAACAGCCTTCAGACTCTGCATCTACCCTCACCTGGAAGTCATCTCTCTTTCCAAGATGTTTTGCTATAAACATTTCCTATTGTTGGTGATTGTGTTGTGGGAATCTTCAAAAAACTCAACCATCAGCTCATCGAGGTAGGATCCCGACCTTGCCGATACATATGGCAGTGTCTGGCATGCTAAAGTTTGGGAAATTGTGAACATCTGCTTCCAGAGATGCTTGTGCCTGTGTTTGGCATGAGAATTCTGAAAATAGCTATAGTTCCTGAGAAAACATCGGATGGAGCACAGGAGGTTTTCTACATGGAGGTGTTGCAGTCTGACCCAGAAGCCTTCTCTTACCTAAGCACTTCAGAGGTGCAGAGGGGCAGGGCCATTTCTCTAGGCCCCAGAGCAGCAGTGTGTGATTAGAGGTGCTGTCAAGTCAACCACAAAGGAGACAGACTCATTGAAGAAGCATCCAGTGAGCAGGATCTTTGATGGCAGCCAGATCACAGATTCTGGCCTTTGTTAACCACTTGCTGGGACCTACCTGTAACTCGGAACATGTTGGGAGATGGCCCTGCTGCCTTGTCCTTATGCCAAGTTCCAGTTGCTGCCTGTTACAGCAGTTAAGAAATAAGCACTCATAGGCAGATGTGAAGGACACTGTGGACTAGGTGATTAATTAAAAGGTAAAGCTTATAAGAGTTCATTGGAAAGAAATGTTTATTAACCTGTAAGATTAAAATCCTTTATGCTGACATTTATTAAACACCAACTTAAACATAGGTGCAACAAAAACATCAGGAAAAAGATTAATAGAAGTATATAGCAGTTAAGTAGACAGAAATATTAAACCACTCTAATATTACTATCATTCTATATCAGAAGCTAGAAAATACTTTCCAATGCTTTCCTTTTTTTTTAAACTTTCAATATACTTTTATTTTACTGGACACTTAGGGTTTGGAGCTAAGATGTTTTCCAAAGCTCTAGGGTTGGAAGATTAATTTCCAATGCAGTAATGTTTAGAAGTGAGACTTTTTGCTCTGCTTAAAAATCAAATGCTTAATGATAGAACAGGACTCATCCCATGTGCTGAATATTTCCAAATCTCTTGCTCTCTCCCTGGCACTTTGAATCATACCATCTAGGATCTCCTCCCTTCTCTGCCTCTCCTGGTGCTGGGGACTGAACACAGGGCCTGGCACATGCTAGGCAAGCACTCCATCACTGAGGTTCACCTCGGGCCTTAACTCTTTCCTTAAGTCCAAGCTTCAGTGTGTATTCTAGGCTGGTCTTGAATCTGTGGTCCATTCTCACTCAGCCACACTGTAGCTGGGTTACAAACACACAAGGCCATGATATACCTGACTCTCCCTCTCTTATTTGGAAAGATGAGTTCTTTAATTTTCAATAACTGATTAGTATTAAACCAGGGAGTTAGAGCTTACACAGAGCCATGGTCAACAGTGTCCCCGTTCTTCTTTGTGTCCTTGTTCTTCTTCACACTACAACCACAGACTTAGTGCTCACTGGCTTTTGGTTGAGATGAGATGGTGAAGCCTAGTTTCTTAGGTCACCACATCCTTCAATTGCCCAACAAGAGAAAGGCAGCATTAGCTTAAGAGGAACGCATTTAATTCCCTGGCAGTGGGGGACTCAGTGATTTAATTTCACCTCAGTAAATACCGACTATAGGGAAGATATCAAACAAAAGTTGATTTTTAAAACCACATTTACCAGCTCACACATAAATATTTTGAGAACAAATATATCTATCTCCCCCGATTCCTCAACATAATTTGTCATATGTTTTAGTAAATAGACTTATAATAAATATCTAAGAGAAGAATGAATTTTAAAAACATGAAAAAGGTGAACAGCCAGATGTGACACCAACAGCTACATTTTTAAAAAAGCTGAGCCACTGATTTGCAACTGTTACTAAAACCAATTCTGCCCATAAAAAAAACGAGATTCCTAATTTGATCGTGATTTGTTTGGATAACAGCTGAACTTTTACATTAAAGAAAGCCTCAACTAAGAGACAAATAAAACATTCAGACTTGAGCTTAAACTTTAAAAATTCTACCAGCGTTAACAAAGAAACAATGACGTCACATTAATTTGCATTAGTACCATGGTCCAAAACACATTTTCCATTACACTTCTATTCTGGCTGCTGCACAGCAGGGCCTTCTAGTGGGAGTTAGCATACGGTCTGTTCCTGATGAAGATAACGCTGGACAGATGTTGCCTGATGTCTGGGTAATGCTGAATGTGACAAACAGTAAGACACATTAAGATATTTCTCTTCTTCTTGAACTGTCAGGTCAGCTATGAAGCGGTGCAGCCTGTGGTACAGTAGGATGTCCACCAGGGTGATGTTATGTCCTGAAAGGTAAACTTTCTCTTCAAGATAGGAATTGAGATCCTTCAGCAGAGTCTAGAGTGACCCTGAACTATAACCACTACTCCAGCAAGTGCTCCTTATTGGCCTGTTTGACTAGATGAGCTGTGATGGTACTCAATCCCAATAGTCTTGGACCATTGTTTGTTTGTAGTATTGGAATCTGTCACTTGCCCTGAGCACTGTCCTTATTCCCTGGCTTCAGTTTCAGACTCTTCTCCAGCAACCACCAACATCTTCTGGCTTAGCTCCAAGCCCAATGCTTTTCAATAGTTTCTAGCTGTGTGAGCATATGTGTGTGTGCATGCATGTGTGTGTGTGTGTGTGTGTGTGTGTGTGTGTGTGTGTGTGTGTATGCATGTGTGTACCTGTGTTTGCCTGTATGTGGAAGTCAGTGGTTGCTATCAGGTATCTTCCCCAAGCTCTTTATCCCTTACTGTTTGAGACAAGATCTCTCACTGAGCCAGGCTCTCATTGGTTTGGCTAAGTTGTCTATACAGCAAGTCCAAAGAATTTTAATCTCCCCAGCTCGTGGATTATAAAATCATTTTACAACACTTGGTTTGATTTGTGCAAAGGACTAAACTCATGTCTTTGTGTTTGCATGGCACACACGTACATAATAGACTGACTTACATCCCCATCCTTTCCTGGTTCTTTTCAGTATCTCTGTCTGTCAAACTCTCTATAATGAATCCGGCCAGCTATGTTCTATAGAACATACCTATACACACAGGTTACTGCAGCAAAGAGAAGATTAAATAACTCAGACCTGGGCAAGGACTTGAATAGACATTTTTTTCCCTAGAAATGTACAATTGTCGATAAGCACATAAAAGTTGCTCAATCTCACTGACTGCTGGCCTCACACATATCCGATTACCCACTGTCAAGTAGCAGACAATGGCTGACTCCATTATATGGAGTGACTGAAAGACCTTGTCTTGTCGGTAGTAATATAAAATGCTACAACTGCTGTGAAAAGTAGACTGTGAGAAATCAGTTCAGATGGAGGAGGAGGAGAAGAAGAAGAACAACAATATGACATATCAGTTCCTTTTCTGGGTATATACTTGAAGTAATTTGAAGTTCATGAAAGCACACACACATATACATATATGCTATATGTGTATTCGTGTGTGTGTGTGTGTGTGTGTGTGTGTAGCCCCATGTGCTTTGGCAGAATATTGTGATTGTCAGGGGTATGACAGAGACTGATTTCACATCTTAATGGCTGAGAGGCAGAGAATGTGACATGAAGGGGCCACAGACTATACAAGGACCTTCCCCAGTTTATCTTCTCTCGTGGGGAGATTCCAGGGGATTGGGTGACTTTAGGGAGTCTTCTAGGCTCTCAGCCTTTTCTACCCGTGGTTTCTCCACTCACTAGGGTGTTTCTTCTTTGTTGGGTTTTAGGGTTTGAGAGGAGAAGGGGTCTCAAGAGAGAATTATTGAGTCAAATTACCCTTCAGGTAAGGGAAGAAGCAGTGGGGTCTGAAGTTCTACGGTTGTTCTTTAAGGTTCCCCATGAGAACAATTGGGAGGGAGAAAGATGTGCTAGGAGGAAGTGGGTTCAAGGTCAGCTGACACCTCCCAACCAAACTAAAAGAGATTGTGTGGTTTTGTATTTCTTTTTAAAAGTCTCAAGGACATTTCTGAATAAGGGATTTTGGAAGAACAGAGGGCATAGTTAATTTGTGATAGGAAAGAGTTACTTGCAGTCCTCTGTTTAGGACTATGCTATCTGGAAGGGTCCTTGAGGGAGGGAAAAACAAGCTCCCTACCCATGTGCTCTGCCTGACACTCCTCTCCTTAGATGGGGCTATAATTCAGGTAAGGAAAGGAAAGAAAGAGAGAGAAGAAGCTAAAACCAAGGCCGGAGGTGAGGCAGAGGTTGTCGAGGTACAGTTTGCTATGGCGCTCACAAGATCATTCAAAATGGTGTCATCTTGTGGTACAGTATACCAAGAACAGTATGCGTGATTGGGCTGATGGCAGGTTGTGGGAGACTGTGGCCGAACTCTAGGTTTATCTGAGGTAAAGAACTAAATTGTGTTATTATTGTGTGGACTGTACATGTGTGCGCTTAAGCTGAAATAGTAAAACAGTTGTCTCACACCTGAGATTCTGAGAATTCACTAGTTTCTCAGTCCATGGTTTATGGTACAGTGCTGGAAGTGTTGACATGCTGGTTCTGACATCAGTTAAGAAATGGGCACAGAAGCATGGGGGAACCTCTGCATTCCAGTCACGAGAGGACTGCTTTTCTTCTCAAATGGATGTTTTCTCTCTGAATCTCTTTCCACAATTTGTTCCTAAATATGGAACTGAAAGAAAAAATACCTATAACCATTAATCATTTTATTCCAGGATGAGGTGCTCACAGCCTACATCCTTGGATCAAATGAATTGTAAGAACATTTCAACAAGGCAGGCAGATGGAGTTACCTGTCCCATTGGACAAAGAAAGAAGCCAACCATAGAGATTCAGTCACTTGCTCAAGAACCTGGTACTAGTGATGGCTGTGCAGGACTGTCTGTTGGTCTCTGAATTCTGAGGCTAGCAGGCAGTGAATGTTTCTTTTTTGAACCAAGGAAAGGTCTCAGGTTATTGCATGGACTGTGTTTCCCACTCCACAGATGGTATTCATGTTCCCTCCACAGAATACCTTAATGACTTAAGTCCCCCATGGGAGTAACAGAGACCCAAGGGATATAGTTGGTGCTAGATTTGCATAGACACGTAGGAGACCCACTTGGAAGAATTTGTGTGCACGCCCACACACACACATGCACACATATATGTGGAGGGCTTGGCAAGCTGTCAGGGATTCTCTACCACTTTTTACCTTAGGGTCTCTTCTTGAATCTGATAGCTCAGCTCATGTTTCAGATGGATTTTTAGCCAGCAAGCTCCAGCCATGCTCCTATCTCCACTCCTCAAAATGCTGTGGTTCCATGTGGACTGAACCTATGCTTAACTTGCTACATGGACATCAGGATTAGAACTCAGGACCTCATGGTTCTGTAGCGATCACTCTTAACCCCTGAACCATCTCTCTGGCCCCCCTAGTCGGAAGACTGGAAGTTGTCTTGGTCACTTGCTTCATCTGCCATACCAGCTTTCACCATTGCCTCTAAGGGTTGCCTGGTGACCGTAATGCAGCCTGGTTCCCAGGGAGCCTAATGGACTAAGAAGGACAGCTAACCCAAGCAGCCTTCACAGGGTCTCTAGAACATGAAGGGTACCTTTTGTGGCTGGAACCTTGTCCACTTCACAATGTCACTGAGATTCACAAGTTAATAAAATTTGGTCTCAAAAATATCAGTGTGCAATGATATCTCAAGTTAGGGCAGGTTTTCCCACCCTCAGCTACATTTTATATAACCAACTAAAGCCAACATAAACATCAAATGTGTTTAAAAGACTCAAGATAGGTGTGAGTTGGTACATCCTAAAGAAGAGATAGGTGTGGCGCTCCATGCCCGTACTCTCAGTCGAGCTGAGACAGGCGAACTGAGCTAATCCATGACCAGCCTGGGTTACACTGAGTGCCATGGCCAGCCTGGGTTACACTGAGTGCCATGGCCAGCCTGGGTTACACTGAGTGCCAAGGCCAGCCTGGGTTACACTGAGTGCCAAGGCCAGCCTCTGAAGCCATCTCAAAGAAGAAAAGATACAGAAGAAACACAGGACAAAGAGCACTGTTCCTCGGGAATTGAGGACAAGGCTTTCAAAGCCGTTTGAAGAGAAACACGTTCCCTCAATTGTCAGAAATCACGGGCCCATGTGACTGCCAGGCTGGGAGTCGGCACAGCAGAGATGGTTATCAGTCACAGTTCCTCCAGGGTCTTACGCACCCCCAGGATGGTGGTAGTGGAAAAGAAAAGAAAATGCGTCTTGGTTATAAGCTTTTGTTCTTATGCTGGGAAGAGTCAAAGGAAGGGGGCTGGGGGAAGACAAGGAGACAGAAAGTCAGGCTAGGGAAGACAGGGGTCAGGAGAGGCACCTGAGCAAGGAAGCAGCTGCGGTATACAGGCGATAAGCTTTTGCCTTTTTGGATTTTTTTCAAAGATTAATATTATATCAGAATAAAAACAGAAAAAGGAACCCAGATAATTTACCATGTGATCCAGGATACACACACACACACACACACACACACACACACACACACACACACACACACACCTAACCGAAATAAGTTTTATCAGAAAAATTTGTTTCGCAAGCACGAATATATTTGCACTGTCATGTTTCCGGTTCTTCACTTTTCAAGTATTCACAGAGTAAGAGATGGTTTTGCCCTTAGGACACGTTTGTCAAGGCTCTAGGCCTTCTGAACTGTCATCACTAGGGAATGCTGCTGACGTCTAGACTAGAGGATATGAAACAGCAGCCCTATAGCGAAGAAGCCCAGCAGAGCTGCTGATAAAAAGCTAGCAAATACAGCCCCGCCTCTCTTGCCTTTGGCACCCAGCCAAGCCACCACCATAACAACGTCTGAGCTCCAGCAGCCTAGGCTCTCGGGAGTTTCTGCTGGGCGGGCCTGGCCTTGCTCCTGGACTCAGTATTGGCCAGAACTAGGGGTGGGGAAGGGCGGTCTGAAGATCTGACAAAGTGAAGCCAGATCGGTCCTCCTTGCAGCTCACGGAACAGTCAAGGCTAGATTAGCACCGAGCCTGTCCATTCAGACCGCAGCACCATGCCCATGACACTGGGTTACTGGGACATCCGTGGGGTGAGTGAGGGGTCTGAATGCAGGGTAGGACTTGGAGGAGGGGCAAGCATACAGGTAGTCAATGGAGGCATTCTCTTGCAGGTGTGTGTGTGTGTGTGTGTGTGTGTTACAGTCCATCTGTGGACATAGTGAAACTAGGTCAGAGAATGGGGACTCATCTAAGGGGATAACAAATCTCACCATCTCTTTTGTCTTGTACAGCTGGCCCATGCCATTCGCCTGCTCCTGGAATACACAGACTCAAGCTATGAGGAGAAGAGATACACCATGGGGGACGGTGACTTCCTAGTCAGATCCCTGCCCAGCTCCTGCCCATTGTTGCCCAGCAACCCATACCCAGCTCTCCAACCCCATCACTCAGCTCTGCCTTTTTTTTTTTTTTTGTTAGACTTATAATATGCCTCTTCCAAAACCCTTGACGGTGTGGCTTGATTTACCAATGAAAGATGTTAAGCAAAGATTTGATAATCATCTGTGTTTATAACTGGGCTCCATTCCTCTAGCCATTGGCTAAATCTTTTGTAAGCTTTAGTGATGAAGGAGCTCACAGCCCTTATAAACATCTTCATCTTTGAAAGCCTGCAGTGTGACTTCGTGAGTCAGCTTGCAGGTGTACTGCCTCAGAAAGTCTTGGCTCAGACTCCTTGGGGAAGTCTTGGAAAAGGGATTTGAACACATGTGTCCTGTGATTTCATATTACCTTGTTCACCACAGCTCCTGACTATGACCAAAGCCAGTGGCTGAACGAGAAGTTCAAGCTGGGCCTGAATTTTCCCAATGTAGGTACCGGGGAGGAAAGGTGTGGAGATGGTGGTGGTGTCCCTATTTACACAGATGAGGAGGTCTGGATTAGGCCTCTGGCTTTCATCTGCCAATTCCTGATCGTCCACAACATCTTTCTGTGATGGGCTCTCCCAGCTCTCCCATGCAGTGAGCAGCGTCTTTATAGGTTTTTCCATGGCAGGCACACTGAGTGCCAGGCCCCATGTCTGTCCTCACCAGGGATGGGATATTGGGATTTCACATCCCATCTGACTGTCCCTGCTTGTCTGTCCAGCTGCCCTACTTAATTGATGGGTCACACAAGATCACCCAGAGCAACGCCATCATGCGATATCTTGGCCGGAAGCACAACCTGTGTGAGCGGGGCTGGCTGCAGGGTGGGGGACAGTGTCCACCCGCTGGGCTTGGCCAGGGTGGCATGTTGAGAGTGAGTCTGTGCTGTGTTTTTCACAGGCGGGGAGACAGAAGAGGAGAGGATTCGTGTGGACATTCTGGAGAATCAGCTTATGGACAACCGCATGGTGCTGGCGAGACTTTGCTATAACGCTGACTTTGTGAGTACTTACTCGGAGCTGATGAGGTGGGGGACCGGAACTTGTACTCCTGCCTTCTCATCTGGTCTGTGTGTTTAGCATGGACTTATTAGTGCTGCTCACCTACAGATGACATTCTGAACTGCCAGCAGAGTAATGGTGGCACTGTGGAGGCCAAAACAGAAGGACTAAGGTTAAGGCCTTCCTGGGTACACTGTCTCTAAGTCATAAAACCAAACGCCGCCCCCTCACACACAGCCAACAGAGTGACCCTCAAACCTCAGAGTTTTGTAAAATGACACTTACATGAACCTCAGTAACCAGAGCCAACACTCCACAGTCCAGACTCAGTAGCTGGGTAGTAAAGACTGTGTTTAGAATCTCTCAGCTCTGATGATCCATCTCTGTGCTGGGTTATGTCTTTCATTTGGCTTAAATCATCACTGCCTCTGAAGAACACATTCCAACAATAAGAAAAAGTGGGGTAACCTGGAAATGGATGGGAGCCATCACTCCCCCCAACAAGATCCCAAGAGCCATGTCTGGGATGCCCATAGTGATAAGTACATGTTCTACCATTCTCCTTCCTGTCACTTTACTGTGTAGAACATTCCACTTCTTTTCCAGAGTGCTTTAGTTATTTGCTTCTTTGACTCACATAGCATCTGAATGCAAGAGCCTACTCACACAGTCCTGAGTGTGACCCACAAGAATTGTTGTGAGCACCTGAGGTGAGTCTCAGGGACAGCTTGTCCCTGTTGACGTCTCATCACCTCTGATATTGATCCTGTAGGAATGTAATCAATAGATATAATAAATTAATAATAGTGACATAACAAATCAAAGTAGTACTAACCCAGTCCCAGTCTCAGGAAGGTGGCTGCATCTCTGCCCAGAATCTTGTGTGTGACTGAGGGTGGTCACAGTGTTTTCTGCTCTAGGAGAAGCTGAAGTCAGGGTACCTGGAGCAACTGCCTGGGATGATGAGGCTCTACTCTGAGTTCCTGGGCAAGCGGCCGTGGTTTGCAGGGGACAAGGTAAAGAAGAGGGAGTGGGGAGGAGGAGCCGCCATCCTTCCCAGGTTACCAGATTCAAGCACACTCATCCTCGGCTTCCTACAGATCACCTTTGTGGATTTCATTGCTTACGACGTGCTTGAGAGAAACCAAGTGTTTGAGCCCAAGTGCCTGGATGCATTCCCAAACCTGAAGGACTTCATAGCACGCTTTGAGGTGACAGACACTCTAAATCTCCATCCTTCTTTGAGGTCCTCCCTTCCCTACTTTGCTTGAACTGAGCTTAAAATCAGCAAAACCAGTAGCCTTTATTGAGCGCTTGCTTTCTGGCTCAGCATACTTTATCTATTGGGTAAAATTTATCATCACAACCAACTTGCAGGGCATATTAAATTATGAGTCCCATTGGACAGATAAGGAAACAGACTATAGAGACTAAGTCACGTACTAGCAGAGGTTGGGCCCAGATCCCCGTGGGAGTAGATATTTCCTGTTTTGTGTCAAAAGGAAGTGCCCCAGGTCTTTGTGCTGTCTGGGTTACTCAGTCTAGGATGC
Source organism: Micromys minutus (assembly GCF_963924665.1). Lineage (NCBI taxonomy): Eukaryota > Metazoa > Chordata > Mammalia > Rodentia > Muridae > Micromys > Micromys minutus. The sequence goes on along the minus strand of NC_137973.1, from coordinate 42,048,724 downwards.
TGTGGAAAAGGCAGAACATGACAGGAGTGTGTAGGCCACAGGTGTTCAGAGAGGGAGCCATGGTGGGATTTGTGTGAAATAGCCATGTGCAGACAATACTCACACTTGTTCTTTAGAAAGCCTCACTCAGGTTTATCCCCATCTGAGCACATGCCAAATCCCAGGGATATTTTTAGTGCTGTATTTGTGAGTGTGTGTGGGCCCTATTCAGGGTTTTATCTTCCTTTTCTTTTCCCCATGTCTTCATGAAGTCATTTCTACAATGTATTGATAGACTTATTTTGACTCCTATTCACTGACCTCTTCCTCTATATGAGGCTCAGTGTCAGGACCATTGAGACAAAGAGCTCCATTCAAAGACAAATATATCAGAGAACAGGAGCCTAACAGCATATATCACCTGGATGCTGGGAATCACAGCTTGGCCCTCAGTGCATAGATAGTTATGGGTCCCCCAGAGTCTACTTAACACCCACAGAATATTCTTTCAGAGATTTGGGGCCTGCAGGTATTAGAACAACAGGCTTGTAGTCTGGAACCTTGTTCCTATATCAAATGATACTTTTTTTTCCAGCTAGTTTCACAATCTCTGGGCCTGGTCCTCACCCAGTGGCCTTGAAAGTGTACCAGAGCTGGTGTGGCCATGACAGGAGAGAATGGAAGAGCTGAGGGCTACAATCCAAGGCCTGCTGTGCCTGGTTCCTTGATTAGTCAGCTCTAGGTCTCTGAACACTGTAGAAATGATCTGAGCAGGCTGTCTTGGTAACATGGAACAAACACTCCTAGTGTCTCTTTGCATGGCTTTCTATAGCAGGGCTGGATATGAGGTAGCTTTGGGACTCAGTGAGATTGGCCTGAGGCTCCACATAGAGCAGGCTGGACCTTTACTTTCAGAAGAACAATTAGAGCTGGCTCAGCATCCCCAAGCTAGTCCTCCTCCCCTTGTGCATTTGATCCAGGGTTTGCTGGGTCACTGGCTCAGGTCTGGGCTCTCTGTCCTGGTACACTGGCCTGTTGTGGACATCCTTGTACTGTTACAGGAGGTTTCTGTGTAAACCAGCAAGGGGGATGTTTCCTGTGAGAAAGGGTCACATCTGTGAAGGCAAGGGCGACAGGTTCTCCTGTGGGAAGACAGAAGGGGACTGGGCAGAGAGGGCACCGGATGGGAGCTGTACAGCCAGCTTGATTTAGGTCCTGTTCCATGAACTAGCTGTGTGAACAGGAGAAAGCCGCATAATCTCTAGAGACCTCAACCTCTCTGCTGACATGTAGGCTGGGGAGACTCATCTTGGAGGATGAGCATAGGCCACAATTTATAACAGACACAATCCCGATGCACAGGCATCTTTTTATAGGCAACTGAGGACTTCCCTTTCTATAACTCCAATACTAAGAGCCTACAGGGAAAGCTGTTTCTGGAGTGGGACAGCTTCAACCCAGTGAGGCCCCTGACATAACCTCCTGATCTGTTCTCACTCACAGAGCCTGAAGAAGATCTCTGACTACATGAAGAGCAGTCGCTTCCTCCCAAGACCTGTGTTCACAAAGATGGCCATTTGGGGCAGCAAATAGGACCTTGATAGGGATAAGGATACCAGATCTCCTGGGTTTGCCAGGAGCCCTGGGGAGCAGGCAGGATTCTTGCAGTCACAGAGCCACCTTTTCTTTCTTCCATCCCAGATCCCAAGCCTCACCAGATCTCTATTTTGGTCATCTAATCCCTGCCCAACATAGACTCTTAAAAGCCCTAGAAACTCCTTTCCTTTAGCAAAATAGCCTACTAATGCTAAAGTGCGCCCCCTCCAAAGACTCATGTGATTGGATATTTGATTCCCAACTCATGGTTATTTTGGGCAGCTGCGGGGTCTGCAGCAGGTGGGGTCTATCTGGAGAGAGTATATTGCTAGGAGCTTTGATCACTACAGCCAAGCCCCTCTATTGCTTGTTCTGTTTCCTGAGACAAGCTATGAGCAAGGTATGCTGCGTCCCCAGCACTTGTCACTGCATCTGTGACCCGTTCCTACCACTCTTTCTCCCTGCCACTGTGAGCTGTACCTTCTGAACCATGAACCAGAATAAATCATTCTCTCCTTAAGTTGTTTTCCTTTGGTCACACCAACAGACAGATGATGAGAAACCTGATTCCAATGGATTCAAAACCCTTTGTAGATGATCTTCAGTAGAAGATCTGTTGCGTTGGTCCTTCTGAAGTTCTAGGTCCAAAGCCAGAGAGGAGACCTGCCGTGTGCTACTTCCCATCCTTTTATGTATGTTGTACTTTGTCTATGCAAACGGCTCCTTCACCAGTTCGGCATTTGCATCTGCATTTCGTGCTCCTGAAGCAGTTTAAAACCACACTGAAGAGCAAGCTCTAGGAGAGTCAGTATCTCAGTGATTCCCAGCCATAGTTCCAGAAAGAGCTGGTTTATGGGTAGGCATTCTGGTCCAGGTTCGGTTGGTAGAACACGGCTACGCAACAAAGACCTCTTATCCAAAAACAATATAACCAGAAAGATACCTTACAAAATGAATCAAGGCTTAAACAGGCATTTCCTAAGAGTCAATATCCAAGTAGCCAATTAGCCTGTAAAATGACAGCAAGCACCTTTAACTATCAGTTATTGTAAACACTGTAATATCCTAACATAAGCCAACCAGAATGACTAAGATCCAGCAGGCTGACAGTAGCTGGTAATTTATAAAGTAATGGAACTTGTGTAATGGTGTGAGCATTGACAGTATCAACTAGTGTTGAACAAGTAGTGATATCGTACATAGGACTGTCTCCCTATCAGGATGAATGCTTTTGACTTCTAAAAGCCATGAAAGACTTGAGCAAGAACATGGGAAACTGTTCAGTTTTCAATTTCATCAGCAGAAAATGAATAAATAAAGTATAGTTTCTTAATCTAAAGCCACCATCATGTAATGAAATAGTTTATTGTAAGTTAAGATAAATGTAGTGATGTTCTACACCACAGCATGTAGACATAATGTTGACTAATGTTGACAATGACATAATGTTGGTTTAGATATGTGGAGAGTGCCTTCTTTATCACTGTCTATGAATGGGAAGTGTGATTGGGCCAAATGCATGTTGACTTTGGCAGGGCCACTTACTGACAGGAGCCTGTGCAATGGTGAGACCGTTCCTTATCTAGATCTAGATGGTAATTACACAAAGAACACAGATATGAAAGTCACATAGATATACGATTAAGAGGTACACATTTATTGCTTGTGGGTCTCACCTATCAGTGGAAAATGTGCATTATTACATAACCTTACTGTTCACATTTATTGTATGCTTCTACCTATAGATGCTAATGACAAAATGGCATGTATTTTAGTTTCTTCTTGTTCACTGGTGTTTTAAGTGTTTAACATCTAGAAAATGCCCTGAACATAGTAGGGATTTGATAAATGTCTATTTTTAGCGATATTACTTCAGATTCTCTTGGCTTTAAATAATGTGGACTTTAATCAGGTAAGTCTTATGTACACTTATGTTCCTGGGATCAGTGTGGTTTGGGTCCCAGCACCAAGCAAGGGTGGCAAGGAAATGAAGAAAGGTCAGACACACATAGGGACTGGGTATGGCCCTCACAACATTGCAACCTGGATCCTCAGTGGGTATATTAGAAAGAGTATAGGGGTCAGGCAGAGAGCTAATTTAGGTAGGCTGTGAACATCCCGAAGGAGGGAGCTGCAGTCGTTAAACAACTGTTCATAAAGACTCACATTGAGACCCCCAAGGAAAACTTTGTCATTCCTCTTGAGACTGGGCCATATGAAGAATGGTTTTGCCAAGAGTCCCAGGAAGTCTTGTCATCCTTAACATGGCTGTGCCCATGTCAAAATTCACATTCACTCCAGACTTTGTTCATTAATTTCCTCTGCTCTTTAGAGGTTCCGATTATTATTTCTGTAACACCTTACTTAAAACATATTGGAGCTAGCTGTGTGACTCATTGATAGAGGATTTGCCTAGCACATGCAGAGCCCTGGCTTGGATCCCTTGCATAAGAAAGAAAAAAGACAAGACCATAAGCTGCGCTCTCTCTCTCTCTCTCTCTCTCTCTCTCTCTCTCTCTCTCTCTCTGTGTGTGTGTGTGTGTGTGTGTGTGTGTGTGTGTGCACGCTCATGCACGCACACCTTTAAGTGCAGTTGTCTGTGTGTGAACATGTGGAGGCTGGAGATCAACACTTGGTGCCTTTTTTCTCTATCTTTCTTCACCTAAAGATCTGAGATAGAATCATTAGCTGAATCTGAAGCACTGGTTGGCTACAGTGGCTTGTGAGTGAACTTCTAGGATCCTCTGTCTCCCAGACATGGGACTACAGGTGCCCAGGCCAAGCCTAGCTTATACTAGGATCTGAACTCAGGTCCTCATGCCAATCACTATCCAGTAAACCACTCTCTACCCCCCTGTGGTGAATATTTTTTAAAGTAGGACATACCATGTATGAGACGTAGCTGTTATCTGGTATTCCTTCCTGTAAGTAAAGTACAACTTTCCTAATCCTTTTCATGCTACTGACCAATTACACCATAATGGCTGCCTTTAAATGTATTGTCTTCCCTTTTTTTGGCTCCTGTATTTTCAATGACCCCCAAAAGATACAGTCTGGGGCCCAGGGAAAGTCCAGCTGTGTGGTGTTATAAGAGATCAAGTACCTGTTCTATGAATACATTTATAGTGTCACCGGGGAGACATGCAGCCCCTTTCATGTGTCACCAAGGCACTTGGAGTTCGTCTTTCCACTTCATGGCACCTTTGAAGTTTATAACGATTCTCTGGTGTTCTTCCCCTTCGCTCTTGGCTAATTGTTACTGCTCATTCTTGTTTCCACTTGGTGGGTCAAGGCCTATGACTGTCTCTGGGTAAAACTCTGCTTATCCGACATTTCCCCAGGGCTTAGCCAACTTAAATGTCTAACATCAACACACACACACACACACACACACACACACACACACACACACACACACGGGGGGAGGGGGAGGGGGAGAGGGAGAGAGAAATCATTTCATTTTACTTCAATGGGTGGACAAACACTGATTATCTTGATTAAATATCTAAGTTTAAATACATCCCATATTTAACATTTGTTTTCTATCTGGAGAAAAATATATTTTATCTTTCCAAAGATAAGAGGTGATTATTAGTTAGTACTGCCACCTTTAAATAAAATCTAAGGAAGAGGAACATGGATGATGCACTTTCCTTTATCTATTTCAATCACAATATATTATGTGTTATTTTTAAACAAACCGATAAAAATGTATTTGTGATGTGTAAGATGAAATAACATGTGTACAGTCTTTATAAGAGAAAATGAGGAGCTGAAACTACCAGATTATGTACATTACATCAGAGCCTTACAAAAGTTATTATTTATAAAATAACCCAGGCCTTATAGATAGCAGAGAAAGTAAAGGTTTCCAAGGGTTTCAACATTTTTATTTCATAATTTTTTTCTCTTTATAGAATTCTTTTCTTGAAAGATAAATTTATGATTTTTGTGTTTATAAACATCGCACTTTCAAGCCATTCTCAGAAAAGGCTCATTCTTTGGCTTTGCATACACACCTGGTCTGGAGGAAGTTAGCTGAGGTCATCTGGCCTGAAGGAAGCTAGCTCAGCTCATCTGGCCTGGAGGAAGCTAGCTGAGATGCTCACCTGGTCTGGAGGAAGCTAGCTGAGATGCTCACCTGGTCTGGAGGAAGCTAGCTGAGATGCTCATCAGGCCCTGAGGAGGGCTAGCTGAGATGCTGTGAACTTTCCTGCGGTGGACACAAGCTGAGATGTTTCACTCCAGTACCAGCAGCCTGAGACAGGATTATGGGGAATCTTTGTCACTCTCTGAATATTCTCTAGTTTCTCAGGCAGAATAAACTTTTCTCATGTCATATAAATTTCTGATACAATTCATGTACTTGGTATAAAAAAAATCAATAACCAACATATCCCAAGGCACTGGTAATGTGTTGAATTAAAGACTGAGTTAACAGCTGCCAGGACTTAGCACTTAACAGCAACCACATTCTATAGCTGGAGAAGGACAAAGCCTTTGATGCTTCTATAGGCTCTTCAGCAATCTCTTATAGGTGTCATACTCTGTACAAGGTCATCTTCTTTGGAACTGGATCAAAAACTCTATGGCATTGGCTGTTTTAATGTTCTTGACTTCAACTCGTAGCACAAGTTCCAGGCCACCCTAGGGGCTAAAGGGATAGGAGACGGTTACCTTCAGTTAACAGCTCTCTACCAGAGCCACAGGAGGAATTTTCATCCAAGACGGGAACTCTTTCCTGGCTGATGATGTACAGTGAGTGGAGGAAGAAGAACACTGGATACTATGTCCTCTGCTGATAGTACGCCAAGAGCAGGCTGTTCAGATAAAGGACCATCTGGAACGCCACTGACTCCCTCGCAGGCTTCTGGGAACTGGGGAGAAATGGTCTTTTTCTAGACTAGAACCTGCCCCTTGTGTTTATATGAAATCAGATGTTCCTTGGAATGCTGGTGCCATAAGAACAGAGCAAGCTAACAATGGCACCTTTAAAGCTCCTCTCCCTCTGGGAATCTACGTGGTAAAGTTGTAGCTGCCCTGGAAGAACTGAACTCTAATGAGTGTGTTCCTCGATGTGGCTCTCAGACTATTGAAACAATGGACTCCAGGAAACTGAATTTTTCTCCAGGAAATCTTCTGCTGGGAGAAGGAAAAGGCTAAAGCCTGACCAGACAGAGTGACAGAGAGACAGCTTGATTCCCAGAAAAGAGATCTCTTGCAGATCTAATGACGTGTCAGAGTACCCTGCAGGATGAGACTGGACTCCAGGCTGTAGTAGCTGGAAGGCCCTTTAAAGTTGACTCAGATACACCAGAAGAACAATGGTTGGGGGGTGCTGCCTCCAGATCAAAGGCAAGACAGCAAGCAGCAGGTATCTCTGCCGAAGCGGGAAGTCTACGGTAAATGCTATCAGTATTAGCCAGTGTGGCCAAATACTGATTTTGATTGCTGGACGGTGGTGTCTGAGAGTTGGACCTTGGTAATCAGTCTCAGGAATGAGTCAGCAGATAAGGCACTGGACCTTGGGGCGAGCTTTAGGAATGGGATACAATGGTTTAGCAAGGGAGAGGGCAAAACCTGGGGACCGTGTTTGCAATGCTTGGGCTTGTCAGAGCGCCCACCAGACAATGTGTCAACAGCAGACACCTTGACAGACATTGCTGACATGGCCATCTCCCTGACCCTTCCATTTAAGGTTTAATCTCGTTTCAGGATCCCTAAGATGGACCAGAAGAAGTTTCTGGGTCTCTGTCCTTGGCTCCAATGTGGCTGCACTGAATTATCTTTTCTGCATTTTTACTATTAATCGGCTGCTTCCGTTGATTCCTCAAGGATGGGTAGCTGAATCTGGCCTTTGCAGGACTGTGTCCCCCAGGTTTAGATTATTCTAAAATATAGGATGTTATTTTAAAATATAGGATAATATATTTTTTTAGGTTATCTGGAAACCAGATCTAAATTGTCCTTAAAAAAAAAAAAAAATAAAATAAAGGTCCTCTGGAGGAGCAACTCTAAACGACAGATTAAGTCACCACTACTAAGGTTTGGAACCACATATTCCTTCGCTGTAGGAGTGTGCTCTGCATTACAGGGTCCATAGCAGGGCACCTGTCTCTATCCACCACATACTATACCAGTTCACAGCAGTGTGTGTGTGTGTGTGTGTGTGTGTGTGTTTAAAATGATAACCAAATTGAACACTCAGCTTGGAATCCACAGTGCATTCAGAACAGACGTGTGCTTCTTTTCTCCAGTTTGCCTTAGTCTGTATCGAGAAAGACCCTACCACCATCATCACCACCGCCACCACCACAGCCAATCAATAGCAGGAGCACTTTGCTCTGGGTCAAGGTCAGCTTGGTTCAAGGGGGAAAAATGTGTTTGCTGATCTCAGCACTTAGAGCACATAACTGTAGTTGTACCAAATTAAACGCTCAAGTTGATCTTGGCAGCGGGCAGTGGGTTCCTCCCTACCCGCCCCAGTGTTCTGGGTTTCCAAATGAAAGACACACACACACACACACACACACACACACACAGCCTTTATTAGCTCAATGTCTGGGCCACGTGGCTAATCCACCTTCCTCCGATATTCCCGAGTTATTACATACTAAAACCTATATTCCATCTTGGCTGCCCTGGAACCAGATGTGCCGCCCTGTGGGCTGAGTTCCCCCCAGCTCCTACATGGCAGCTAGGCGCTCTGCTCCGAACCTTGTCAGGCGTGGCATCTCTGTCTCCTTCTCCCAACATGGCGGACCTCCTTCCTCCCCTCTTGGTCCCTCGCCCTCACCCAGGAATCCTAAAAGTCCTTCCTCTGACTGCACTGCCCAGCCATTGGCTGCCAGTAAACTTTATTTACCAATCAGAACCAACTGGGGGCAGGGTGTCTCAGCTCTCTTACGTTTGGTTGTGCAGATTCTCACGCAGACAATTTTGGGAACCCAAATTAACATTATATAAACAGCATTAGTCCAAACTCACTACACATAAAACCTTTCACTGCTTACCTGAGCATCAGCAGCAATGTCTGCAGCCATGCACATCTTATAAGAACTACAAAGTTTGTGTTCTTCATCCACTTCAATATGGAAGGAGATATTCAGCGACTTGGGTCAGATGACCTGCTAGGAGGTGCCAAGGAAAAAAAAGAGTGGCTCTTAATTTTTAATTTTCCCAATAACTCTGACATAACCTGAATCTCACGAGGTAGATATTACTACCTGGTTGTATAGTTGGTTCGTTATTTTACATCGGTGCACAGATTTTTAGCTAAGGCGGTACCTTGTTCAGTTTTGTGTTATTGTATTCCTGAGATAATTAACTCAGAAAGATAAATTTTTAGTTCATAGTCATGGAGGCCCCATCATTTTGCACCTGCAGTGAGTAGTACATTCACACCAAGAATATATGGCAGAGAAACCATTCAATTTACTCTGGGAAGCAAAAGAGGAAGAATGTGGGGTTCTCCATCTCTTCCAAAGGTGTGTCTCCAAGGACCACCGGAAGAAGGTCCCACCTGTCCAAGACTCTATTATCATGTTACAATACCACTTTAATTGTTGGAATTACGAGGGACATTCCATGTCCAAACTATAACCATTTGACTCTGCCCCCCAAATGTTTATGTCCATCTTATGATTCAAACCATATGCTCTATCCCACAGATCCCCAAAGTCGAATGGCTTATGAGTCTAAGTCCAAGATCTCAAATTTCAAAGCAAACCTTTAGGCATGAAGCTTTATAAAAATAGATAAATGAATACATAAACAAAATTTTTACATTACACACTTCTAAGAGCCAATGCTTGCACAAGGACAGTGCCAATATTCCAACTCTGAAAAAGAAGACTAGGAAGATAGTGAGGGGAGAGCATCTGACTCAAAGCAAACTAGAAATGTAACAGAGCCAATGTCAACTCCTAAGGTTCTCTCCCAGGGAGGCACTGTGGCTGCCTTGCTCATCCCAGCTTGAATGGCTCTAGATCTAGAGGCTTCGCTTGTGATTGGTTGACCCCATTGTTTTGGGGCCTGCAGCAGAGCAGCCCATGATAGTAGGGGAGTGCGGTAGAAGACATAGAAAGCAAGAGAGGAAGAGGAAGAAGGCAGGGTCTTGAAGACACCCCCCTAAAGGACTAGGCTAGCTGAGTTTGCATCTGATTGTTAATTTGAAGAAGGGTTTACCTTGCCTCTGAGTTTCATAGATGGCAGGCTCCGTTGCCAAGGCAAGGCTAAGTAAAGATAGTCATTTTATGATGGACAGGATATAAAGGAGACTGAAAGGAAGGGTTTGGGAACAAGATGCACCTTTCCAGGCCACACCTCCTAAGTGACCTTTTTCTTATAACTGGGTCCTACCCTGTTATCAACCTACCAAAAAATTAATTCATTAATAAAATCAAAGCCCTCAGCATTTGATTAATTCCCAAGACCCTGTCTGCTGATAATCAAGCTTGTAAGTTTGGTTTCTGTTGTTGTCATGGTGATAAATACCTGAATCAATAGCAACTTGGGAAAGAAAGGGTCATGCCCCTCTTTTCCCCTTACTGGTTATGATCCATCATTGGGGGAAGCTGAGACAGAAAGGCAAGGCAGGGGGTTGAAGCAGAAGTCACAGTGCAGGGATGCTTACTGGCTTGCTCAGTTAGCTGCTTTATAAGGCTCAGGCCAACCTTCTAGGGCTTGTACTGCCCACAGTGGGCCAGGCCCTTCTACACCAACCACAATCAAGATAATGCCCCACAAGTATGCCCACAGGCCAACCTGATGAGGTTCTCTCCCTGCAGGGGTGTCAAGCTGACAACAAGATTAGTATCACGACCTCTTTGGAAGGACATTTTCTATCCAGGCCACAATAATCACCCTTGGGCTCTACCTCTCACAGGTTTTATCACCTCCCATGACTTTCTGAGCACCAATCCTTTAATGGACAGACTTTGCGATATTCAACATCCAAATTACAGCAAATGGAAACAGGGTTCTCTGGCCAGGTGTGGTGGTGACTCATACTCCTAGCATTCGGGAAGTGGAGTCAGAGAACGAGGAACTGGTGGTCACCCTCTGCAATTATCATTAGTTCAAAGCCAGCTTCGGGGTTGCGAGATCCCATTGCAACAAAACAAAAAAGTTCTCTGGTTTGAATTTAGAGTGGCTCTATAGTTTTGGTCTGGGATGTTTTCTGAAAGCCCTTGTGTTAAGGGCATGGTCCTTAGCTGGGGTAGATCTCTCTCTCTCTCTCTCTCTCTCTCTCTCTCTCTCTCTCTCTCTCTCTCTCTCTCTCATTTTCAGCTATGAGGTGAAGGAGTTTCTTCAGACACATGCTCCTAATGTGGTGAATTGTCTCCCTGCAGGCTCCAAAGCAGTGGGCTGTGGAACATGGACTGAGACATCCCAAACGGAAGCCAAATACACCTTTCTTATGTATTATTTAATGTACATGCATGCTCTATCTGCATATGCACCTGCGTGCCAGAAGAGGGCATCAGATCCTAGTATAGATGATTCTGAGCCACCACCCTAGTTGCTGAGGGTTGAACTCAGGACTCAAGAGCGGCAGATAGTGAGTGCTCTTAACCAACCGCCAACCATCTCTCCATCTCCTTTTCCTCTTTTTTAAGTTGATTACCGCATGTGTTTTGCTAAGACACTGGAAAAACTGACTTTTGTTTGTCTTGACAACTCTGTGGTGTGTGTGTGTGTGTGTGTGTGTGTGTGTGTGTGTGTGCACATACGCACACAGGTTGAACCCAGGACCTCATGCATGTAGGTTTGTTCTGTATCCTTTAGCTATACCCCAAACCCTAAATGGCTGCTCACTTGAGTGTGTAATTCCTCTCAGACTGGGGGACGGCAAACAAAGCAAAGTTGTTGTCATGCTCTACAAATGAGGCAGAATTTTAAACCAGAGGCATGCTTAAACTAACAGCCTAAACTATAACCATTATTTATGTGTGAGAGCCACACAAATAAGAATGAGAGGAAGTTGCACTTCTGTCTGGGAGAGTACATACCCAACATGTGCATAGCTTAAAATAATTTTTTTTTAAAACTTAAAAAAAGTTTTTTTAAAAAACTTAAATTTTTTTAAAAGAATAATTATTTTAAATGATAAAAAAAAATCAAGCTCTCCAACAAGGAAACAATGCTCTCTGTCAAAATTCAAAGGACTTCCAATAGGAGGCAAAAGAAAGGATTTCCTCATCACTCACAGGAGTTGTTGCCCCACATTTTTTGCTTAGCCATCTTTTCAAGTGGCATTCTGATTGACCCTCTGTACACAAAGCCTCAATCCACCATGTATCCCCTCAGAGATGAAATATCAAAAGCAGCAAGACAAGCAGGATTTCAGAAGCTATCCATGGGAGAAGAAAACATCATACCCCAAATTCAAGGCCCACACAAACAATTCAAAAATAGTTAAAACACTTTTTTTTTCCCTCTCTGGAGCCCAAGGGAATTCATTAACAAGGAAGTTTAAGATGCATTTTATGAAACAAAAATGCTCCCCATACTAAAGAGGCATCTTACAGCATGCTTTAAAAAAAAACAAGATTAATTTCTTGTATATGAGCACACTGTAGCTGTCCTCAGACACACCAGAAGAGGGCATTGGATCCCATTACAGATGGCTGTGAGCCACCATGTGGTTGCTGGGATTTGAACTCAGGACCTCTGGAAGATCAGTCAGTGCTCTTAACCACTGAGTCATCTCTCCAGACCTTACATTTTTTAAAAAACATGGTCAGATTTGTCTGAGAAAGCTACCTGGAGATCCTACCCAGTCACTTCTCAGTTCAAAGGGCATGGGCCAACAGAGGCAGCTTTTTGAATTAATACTTTGCAATATTTTGCTGATAAATTTTTATTACACTTGAAACATTTGTAGTAGGTCAGGAGAAATCATTAAACACAAAGAAAAATTGCCAACGTAGAACAGAATCCAATATAAAGCTAGGAGAAACCAGACTGCAAACAGGATTGTGTAACCAAAAACTGATTAGGAAGACAGAGCTGTCCTTAAACTAGGTAGAGATTGGCTTCTAGGTCACAGTGAGGATCCAAACTCCACTCTTGGGGACTGACTGAAACAATAAAAGACCCTTGTTGCCTCAGGAGATTAAAGGTGTTTGCCTATATACCTCCAGTCCCTTACAAAAATATAGTAAGTTCTAGCCACAGACAGACCTGCTCGTCTGAGACACTGGGCATGTGATACTGGGAAGGGAGTTTGCCAGAACTGGCCAGGCTACAGAGAATGAGAAAACTCCCTTTGCATAGACTCAAGTCTGGCAAGGCAGGACACAGAGTGTTGCTTAATACCTCAGGTATCCCAGGTCTCAGCTGGTTGCTGAGCACACTTGTACCCCCAGAAAGCAGAATCTGAAGACGAAGAAAGTGTTCTCTTTGCTCATAAAGACAAACTCTTATGATGTTATTCAAGAGGGGAGCCTCAACTTTTTGCTGTTGTTGTTTTGTTATGGGTTTTTTTTTATTGTTGTTGTTTTAATTTTGTGTTTTTATTGTCTTAGTTAGGGTTTTATTGCTGTGAACAGACACCATGACCATAGCAAGTCTTATAAATGACAACATTTAATTGAGGTTGGCTTACAGGTTCAGAGCTGCAGTCCATTATCATCAAGATAAAAGAGCATGGCAGCATCCAGGCAGGCATGGTGCAGGAGGAGCTGGGAGTTCTACACCTTCATCCAAAGGAAGCCAGAAACTGACTAAGCATTCTCAGGTAGCTAGGAAGCCAGAGTGACACTTCCTCCAACAAGGCCACACCTTCTAGTAGTGCCACTTCCTGGGCCAAACATATGCAAACCATCACAAATATTCTAAGGATCCACAGCAAATTTTTGTTTTAAAAAGAAAAAGTGCTGTTATAACAGAAAAAAAAAGTGCTGTTATAATAGGTCAGTGCACACAGCTGACTTAGATACAGTTGAGCCTTCCCTGTGGCTGCACTTCTTAAGAGAAGCAACACAGAAAGACCTGAAAGTAGCCTCACCTTTTTGCCTGAAGCCCAGGATCTCAGTTGGAGCAGCCCCCTACTGTGAAGGTTAGGGGTGTACAGAGCGCTGCTACAGTCAGCTAGGGTGAGCCAAACATCGGGTGTCAAGTTGTTAGAGGATGATTCTCATTTGGGACTGCTGGTTGGGTCTAGGAGCCCAGGTAATATAAGAGAAAACCACAAACATTTCATAATTAATCCACGTGGCCATGGGAATCTTCACAAGAGACTGGAGTCTAAAGCAATGCATGAAGTCTGGTATTTTTGTACCTTTATGGAGTGAAAGATGAATCTGTGGGGGGGGGGGGTGGCAAGATGAATGGATCTCTAGACTAAGGTACTAAATTCCATGGTTTAAAAAAAAGATTTATTATTATCATTTTTCCATATGAACACACTGTAGCTGTCTTCAGACACACTAGAAGAGGGCATTGGATCCCACTACAGATGGTTGTGAGCCACCATGTACTTGCTGGGAACTTAACTCAGAACCTCTGGAAGAACAGTCAGTGCTCTTATCCACTGAGCCATCTCTCCAGTTTCAAATTCTATGTTTTAAAGAGATATGAAGGGAAGGGGTATAATTTGAGAGTCACTTCACAGCATATCTATTCAAGTTAAACTCCTAACTAGCTGCAGTTAGGAATCTCTGGCTATTCTAGGGCCTTCTACACATGGCCATGGGCAGGCCAGATAACCTTTCCTAAGTTATGTGTTTAGGTTGTTGGACTAATATTTTATCCATTTAGAATGCTTTTAGACACCTAGCTGTCTTATATTAAAAAGCATATTGGTGAAGGTTTCCTGTTTTGTGGCCAGAGAGGTGATTCAGTCATTAAGAGCACTGGCTGTTCTTCTAGAAGATCTGGGTTCCTGTCCCAGCAACCACATAGTGGCTCAAAGGCATCTGTAAGTTCAAGAGGATGTCTTACCTTTTCTTATCTCTGAGGGCAATGCACAGACATTCATTCAGATGAAATGACAATACACATAAAATAAAAATAAATAACAAAAATATTTCCTTTTGTTTCTTTTTAGAAATGTTCCTTGTTTTCTATAATTTCAGATTTTGTTGCTTTTTTGCTTTCTGAAAACCTTTATTTTTGCCTTATTTTAAATATCTAAAGCATGTGGGAAATTTCTTTTATGGAATTCTAGTTTGCTAGCATCTTTTGAGTGAGATTTTGTATTCTTATCTTTAGATTTAAGAAAATGTTCTTTTGTATTCTAGATTTTTTAAGTTTAGATGAATTAGTTTCCCAGACAATGAAGGAATTTCCAGAGGAGACCTTCCATATTGTTGGCATTGATATCTAATGATTTGTATGTTAAAATCTTAGATTCTGACCAGATTTTATTTGAAATTTCCATGAATTAGCCTTGAGAATATTGGGATGCTAGCTACAGATCTACAGAGCTAAGACACTCAGTCCTGTGGTCACTCCAATTTACCCAGAACCCTTTGCTGGTCCTGCAGAGTCCCTTTCAACAATTCGAACTGTCCACAGTGTGCATCTGGGACCAGGCACTTGGAGATCCAGAGGGTCTGGCAACTCTGGGGTGAATCCTGTGAGATCACTACTGACCTTTATTTCAGGCCTCTTCTCTGGTCCCTGGGGACACTGCTTTGAAAGCCTGCTGGCCTAATTCTTCCTTCCCTTCTTTGAGCAGACCTCTTCTCCCCCAGAGGAGACTAAGTCCCTTTTCTCAGCTCCTTAGAGAGCTTGTGCTGACCAGCCTGGCTCTCCTCTCCTGATGACCCTGCCTTCCTCTCCACTCTTCAGAGAGTATGAAAACAGGACGGTGTGTTCCATGTTTCCTGAATCGCTAGTCTGGACTGTGCTATGCGTAGGGTCTGGTCTGTAGGAAGATGTCAATAATTGCTTTTTAAAACTATAGTAAGGAAGGGGCAGGTGGATAAACACTAACATTCCAGTATTTGCTCAATATATTTTGATTTTGTTTTAGGTATATGAATGTTTTGTCCGTGGAGGTAAGAAGAGAGTGTTGCAGATCCTCTGGAACTGTAATTACTGACAGTTGTGAGCCTCCATATGGGTTCTGACAATAAAACTTCCCGTCCTTCTGGATGAGCAGCAAATACTCTTAACTACTGAGCCATCTCTCCAGACCCTGTCCTATATTTTAAAGATTATTATTTTAATTTGCATGAGGTTTTCTTAAAAAATCACTTGTTCTACTAGAGCAAAAACTTATTTATCTTCCTGTTCATAATTATGAAGACAATGGTATGCCCTGTCTTCCTTATTGCTTTGATAACACTATAACTAAAAGCAACTCCAGGAAGAAAGGGTTTATTTAGATTACAGTTCTATACCTCAGTCCATCACTGAGTGAAGTCAGGGTGGGAACTCAAACAGGGCAGGAGACAGGAGTTGATGCAGAGGCAATGGAAGAGTGCTGCCTACTGGCTTGCTCTCCATGGCTGGTTTATTCTTATAGCACCCAAAACCACCAGCCCAGGGGCTTCCCACATTGTTAATTAATCATTAATGATTAATCAATCATTATTCAAGACTGCCCTATAGTCTTGCCTATGGGCCCACAGTTGTAAATTCCATCTTCTCAGATGACTGTAGTTTTTGTCAAGTTGACATAAAATTATCCAGCACATATCCTTAACAATGATTCAGAGACCCATGCATATGTGTGTACATGTACTTATGCCTTGTAGCAGACTCTGGTCTGGGGAAAGCGCTGTGAGGATTTACTTTGGGGCATTAGGTTCCTTCTATAGCTAAAGTGCAGTTTAGTGACTTGAGTTGGGAGGACTGCCCATGACTAAACACATAAGTAGCATTTGCCACAGCTAGTGTCATTCCACTAGTGGATTCTGCTAGCCCCAGGACATGGTTTCTGAGCTCTGGGCTTCACAAGAATCCAGAGTATGTGGTTCCTCTGCCCTTGGTGCTGAGGTAGCTTCAACCCATCCCAGACACACTTATACACTACCCTCAAGTCCTAACTGGTGTTAGTTCTCCAGATACACTTTCTGTAGAGCTGCGACCTTGCCCTTCAATTGGCAGAGTCTGGGCCATCCGTTTTCACTGTTAATTTCATCTTGTCGTTTTCTTTTATTGAACACCTCTTGATTTCGAGATAATCTTGCTTTCAAGGAAGTAGGCTGGCAGGTGAAACAGTGTTCTTGAAAGGACTTTGTCCATTTGGAGGTTGTACACAAGACCCATTTTAAACGGTAACTTGAAAAGCTACTTAAGGCTCCTTCTCATCCCCAGACACATATGGGTCAGGGACCCTAACAGCTGAAGATCTGGCTCTGGGTCCGTGTGTCCTGTGCTAAGTTCTCCAAGGATCCACTCTGGACAGCAACCTCTTGTCCCTTGGAAGCAGGAGGAGTCTGTTCCCTTGAACCTATACTTTCAAAACCAACAGTCTCCAGCTGTGAGCCCTGCACTTCCAGCTGTCCCTGGTGGTCAGGTTCAAGCAATGACAACCTACTGCTCCCCATGGCTGTGGAGATCTTTCAGAATCTCAGTGCCCTCAGGTCCAGAGTCGCCAACACAGCCAAAGTTCTAAACACTGAAATGACTAGATATTCCACCAGCCCTTTGTCCTTGGGTTGGTCCTTTTTATTGCTCTTGCAAAGGAGACAACACCATTCCTTTCTTGTTTGTTTTTCAAGTTTGCCAGGGTCCTGCCCTTCCAGCAATAAAACAAACTCTTCGTTAGGGGTGTCCCACTGTGGACTAGCAACAGGCCAAGTGGTAAGAGGAGAGGAAAGGAGAGATCTTTGCATTTTCTACGTCTGGCCTCTTCAAGGGTACTACAGCCTGGGGCACAGGAAGAGGAGTAGGTCAAAGTGGCCGAGGCAGGCCTGCTGAACATTAGGAGTCAAATGCAAACCTTATGCCAGGGTGTGTGTGATGGGGGTGGGGGGAGGCGGGGTGTAGCCAAGGCTACTTTGGATTTGACTCTGCCTTGTTCTGAGTAGTTTAGGGTTGGAAAGTCTAAGAAGACCCAGGCGAGAGATTAGCCTCTCGGGGGCGGGGCGTAGAAGAAAGAGGTGGCACCAAGGAGGGCAGGGCTCACTACTCTCTCAGGGTTTCTCTCCTTGTGCACCAGGATATAGTTACAGTTAATTTACTTAGCTCCACAGAAGCCAGACAGCACCAGCACCATGCTTATGACTCTCAGTTACTGAGACATCGGTGGGGTAGGAAAGGGGTCTGACGTTTAAGAGCAATGAGGACGCAGGGTGGAATGTACTGAGAAGTTGGGAGCTGGTCTAGGAATTGAACCCTTGTAAGGCACCTGATGGATTCTTCCTTGTGTCTGTACCTCTCACTGATCAGGATGTTTGACTCCCTCCCTCCCTCCCTCTCTCTCTCCCTCCCTCCCTCCCTCTCTCCCTCCTTCCCTCCCTCCCTCCTTCCCTTCCTTTCTCTTTCTCTCTCTTTGCACATGTGTGTGTGTGTGTGTGTGTGTGTGTGTGTGTGTGTGTGTGTGCACGTGCGAGCATTTGCTGTTAGATCAAACAGAAAAGGAGGTCATAAGTCAGGGTTCAGTGCATCTCTTATGAGCCATGTCTCCTAGTTGGGTCAAGCCATCTGCCTGTTCCTGGAATTCACAAACTCAAGCTATGAAAAGAAGAGATACACCATGGGGGGACGGTAAGGATGCCTTTTAGGCTTTTCCCCAACTTCTGACTGGTGGTCCTCAGGAGCCCCTGGGCCTGACCCTTGTTGCCCAGATCTGTGGAACTCTTCTAGCTAAAGCTGGCTAGAGTTTCCACTTTCAGGAAGCCTCTGTGAAGGCAGTTTAGTCTTCCAATGCAGGATTCTAGCTTTTCCTCTGTAATTTAGCATTTGCCTAAACTTTTGAAACCTTAGAAATGGAGTCCCAAACACTCTTCACTCCTGCAACCTTGGACTATGAGAGTCTGTTGCAGATTCATGCTTGGGGGCCTGGGGAGGTTTTCTACTCCTCGGTCAGGTCCTCCTGTAGGAGGGTGGAAGCTAGGATGATTTCTTTTCACATCCTCTTGTCCACCACAGCTCCCGACTTTGACAGAAGCCAGTGGCTGAATGAGAAGTTCAAGCTGGGTCTGGACTTTCCTAATGTAGGTGCAGGGAAGGGGAGGCTTGGGGAAGACATGGAGATCTCACCTCATCTTGTCTGGCTGAGGGGTTTGGGGTCATGTCTCTGCTCACCAGCTCCATCCCTGCTGACTGCACAGTGTGTCTGTGATGGGCTGTGTCCCAGCTCTCCATCCAGTGTGTACTGTGCTCACGGCTTCCCATGGCAGGCACACTGAGTGCCAGGCCCCATTCATCCAGGGATGGGATGTTAGAACCTCATATCCCATCTGATTATCTCTGTTTGTCTGTCCAGCTGCCCTACTTAATTGATGGGTCACAGAAGATCACCCAGAGCAACGCCATCCTGCGCTACCTTGGCCGGAAGCACCACCTTGTGAGTGGGGCTGGCTGCAGGGTGGGGGATGGTGGTCATTTCCCTGGGCTTATCTGAGATGATGTGCTGAGGGCGGTCATGCTGTATGGGCTGCAGGTGGAGAGACAGAAGAAGAGAGGCTCTGTGTGGACATTTTGGAGAACCAGGCCATGGTCACTAGCAGGCAGCTTGCGATGCTCTGCTACAGCCCTGAGTTTGTAAGTCCCACGCCCCCCCCCCCCGTGGGAAAGACGAGGTTTGGAGTTAAAGTTTTGTATTCATGTCTATATTGGTCACATTTAAGCATTTGACTCCTGTAACTTGAATCCTACAAGCTAGAAGTATAGTTTCTAGACATTAGAGTACCTATTTAGAGTCTGTTTCATCTCCAACCTTCAACTCCCACAGACTTTTTGTTCCAACTATTTATGTCATCAATATGCTCTTGGAATATGGAGACTAAAGCCATGGGTTAAAATAAAGAAATGGGAGAGGGGGTGTGATACCATGGCCACAGACATCCGCTCAGCTCTTTCTCCAGAACAATACTTCTAGTAGCAGCAGGAATCAGGACCATCCTAATAGGCAGCTCAAGTTTGGCCATGAGGTCCCTGAACCCCCTTCCTTTCTTTATCAAACGTGCCTTCACTTTATAAAACGAACTCGCGTGAACATCCACTATTCCTCCATCTGCTAAGAGGAGCTTTGCCTTTCCTTCTGAGATCTTTGAGTGTCATGCTTCTTTGATTGTACCAGCCATCTGAGTCCAGTGTGCCAGGTACATAGAGAGGCACCTCTGAGTCTGGCCCACGGGATCTGATTTGGGCAATAAGTGAAGCCCAAAAGCAGGATTGTACTCATCTGGCTTCTCAATCACCTTCAACAAATGGGATCTGGTGTCTGTAGGAGTCTAATCAGTATCGATGGGTTAACTTAAAATCTGGAGACTGATTCAGGCCCAGCCTTGAGAAGGCATATACTCTCCTCCACATTCCTGTTAAAGTCAAACTCTTTGCTTGGGAGCCTGTGTCTGGGGGAGTCTGTGTCTGAGGATAGAGATTGCTTTTTCTCCCCTGTATCTCAGGAGAAACGGAAGCCAGAGTACTTAGAGGGTCTCCCTGACAAGATGAAGCTCTACTCTGAGTCCCTGGGCAAGCAGCCATGGTTTGCAGGGGAAAAGGTAAAGAGATGGGGTGAGAAGGAAAAGTTGTCATTCTTCCCAGGTGTCAAATTCCAGTGCTTACCCTGGGCTTCTTGCAGATTACTTATGTGGATTTCCTCGTCTATGATGTCCTTGATAAGCACCGTATATTTGAGCCCAAGTGCCTGGATGCCTTCCCACACCTTAAGGACTTCATGGCTCGATTTGAGGTGGTGCCCTGATCCCATTTCCTCTTGGATGCCCTACTTCCCTCCCCCTTTCCAGGATGATTTCCTAATCTTTAAATTAAGAGACCAAGTTATACATTTATTTCAACGCCTTTCATATGAGGCACATTGTCAGCTCTCAGGGGACAGGCACTGTACCCTCATCCTGGGACTAAGTATAGCACACAGTGGTGATCACACTAGATTGTGAGGTGCACCTAGTGTCACCTGGAGCCAGAGATCCAAGCCTGAAAGTCACCTCATAGCTGCTCATTTGGCATCCAGGCCTGTGTTTGACGATCCCCCCAAAACTACTTTACTAAAGATCTCATTATTTGAATCATTAATTTAATGTTTTGTTTCTAAGCCTGGATCTGTTTCCTTTCTCTGCTTCCTAACAAGTGATATTTCTCAGCTGGTTCTCATTAGCTCTGCTTCTGGTCCAAGTTGAAGACTTTGGGGGAATTATGCAAGAGCTGGTATTACTGTGGGGAAGGGAGAAGTTGCAGACTAAGGCCTGGGGTTCTGGTTTAGTGCAAACAGGTAGTCCTGAATTTTAGAATTCCTAAGCAGTTAGTTAATGTGGGAAGTGGATCTTGGTACGAATTCACGTAGGCTGAGTGAATTCAGCATGGTTCCTATGTGGAGGTACAGTACTTTTGGACTCAGGTAGCAGGTAGAGAAATAGACTTTCTGCTCTCTGGGAACATATCAGAACCCTGCCCTGCCTTTCCTGGTGGGCCTCTCTCCATCCTAGACGCTTCTACCAAAGATCTGCTGAGTCATTGGGTGGGACCTGGGCTTTTTCAAGCATGTTCTGAGAATTCCTCTTTTTTTCCTGCCTACTCCTTCTTCTATGTGCAAATACAGGCAGGCGCTTCTCTGTGGAAAAAGAATATGGTTGTGCAGACAGTGACAAGGCTGTGAGACTAGGAAGAAGTTGTTTAACCTCTCTGGTCTTCAGGTTACCTCCTGATAAATGATCAGTTTGGATTTATCTTGTAGGATCATTGAGTGTTTTTTTTGTTTGTTTGTTTTGTTTTGTTTTGTTTTTGTTTTTTGTTTTGTTTTGTTTTGTTTTGTTTTGTTTTGTTTTTGTTTTTTGTTTTGTTTTGTTTTGTTTTTTTTTGTCCCAGACCTATGGTATACTATCTAAAGGACACCAAGCTGTTACTATGATGGTTTCTCTATCTGATGTTCTCCTTAAGGAGAGACACTTGGAAAAGGAACTTGAAGTGATTCTTTGCCAGAGCTCAGGCTGACTGCTCTGCTCCAGGTCTTGAGTCTACATGGCATATATAAAGTTGAGCTTCTCAGCCCAGTGGTGCCACAGGCCAGAGCTTTGCTGTCTCCTTTCCGCTCACAGGCCCTGAAGAATACCTCTGCCTACATAAAGTCCAGCCGCTTCCTTTCAGGCCCCATGTATTTGAAGACAGCCCTGTGGGATAACAAGTAAAGTGCCTTAATACCAGAGCCAGGAGGCTCTACCTCTACCCTTTCTGTTCTTGGTCTGGGACCTGACTGGGTCACTGCATCTCTGCATCAGTCTTCCCGTTCCATCTCATCCCTGTTCTCCTCTGAAGGGCTCTAGTGACTCCCCTTCCTACCCAGTTGCCCCGAAAGATAAGCCTCTGTTAACCCCAGATCATTATTCCTTCAGTCTCTTCCTTTCCTTTCTGGTCTTGTCCTGATCCAAGTAGCCCTCAGTTTTGCTGGGGTGATAAAGGGATGCATTACCAGAGGATCCAACCCTGTGAATGCATAGATGCCCATCACCAGTGTGAGACTGCCCCGCACTGCCAGAGAAGCCAGCCCTCTAGTCTAATGTGCAGATCTTGGTTCACAATATGAGACTATCCAGCCCTATCTGATCCCAAATGAAGTCAGAACCACATTTGCCCTGTGGCTTGCTATCTATGTCTCTCAGGACAGACCATGTTGACTTGCTTGGGTGGTCTTTGTTGTCCACAGAAGGCAGAGATGTGTGTGGAGGGGAGCTTGATGGCCACACAAAGTATAAGATCCTTACAGCCCTTAATGTTTCTTGTCATTAATTCTGTGTTGCTCACCCTGAGATTCCAAGAGGAGGGTGCTACTCCTGTGCTGGGGTTCCTCACTCAGCCAGAAGTCACAGTGTCATCACAGACATGGACAGAGAGGTTCTGGGCTGATGGGAGAGGCTCCATTAGGCTAAGGTTCTTTCCCTAAACTAGATATCTCTCTTCCAGTTCTCAGGATGTTTCCCCATAAATGACCCCCGCTGTGTGCAGCTTGTGTCTGGTGTATTTTACCCCTACTCTGTCCTAAGCTGAGCAAAAGGAAGATGCAGGTCTTGTTAGACTTTTCCTGTCAGACATGCAAAGTCTGAGAGAATACCTCAAATTTGCCCAGACATGTCTAACCAGAAATTCCAAATGGAATGCTTCAAATGAAAAGAAAGACATGTTGAGGAGTGAGCAGTAAATACCAGAAGATTGTGCGGGATAGTTTATGTCAACTTGACAAAAGCTAGAGGCAGCTGCGAGGACAGAATCTCAACTGAGAAAATGTCTCCAAGCTTGCAGGGTGTTTTCTTAGTTAGTGATTGATGGGGGAGGGGGTGACAGAGGGCAGCCCATTTTGGGTGGTGTCAACATTGGGTTGATGGTCCTGAGTTCTATAAGAAAGCAGGCTGAGCAAGCCATGAGGAGCAAGCCAGTAAGCAGCACCCCTCCGTGGCCTCTGCATCAGCTCCTGCCTCCAGGTTCCTGCCCTGTTTCAGTTCCTGTCCTCACTGATTTTGATGCTGCTGCTGTTATACGGAACTGTGAGTGAAATAAACCTTTTCCTCCCCAGCTTGCGTGTGGTTGTGTTGTTTCATCACAGCAGTAGTAACCCTAACTAAGACAAAAGTTAACAAAACAAAACAAAAAAACCACACGGATAAAAACCACATGAGGACTAGAGAGATGGCTCCGGATTAAGCATACTTGCTGAACTTACACAGCACTGGGCATCAGTCTCCAGCACCCACATGACTGCTCACAACTGCCAATAACTCAATTTTTAGAAGATCTAATTACCTCATCTGAATTCTGTATGTAACAGGCAAGCACATGGCACACATACATATATGCACTCATGCACATAAAATAAAAACTAATAAATCCTTAACAACAATAACAACAACAAAATTTAAAACAAATAACTATACAAACTCAGAAGCCCTAACATGATAAACCTGGTGTGAAATTGTTTTGATATGAAATGTAAAAAGCAAAACAATAATTACATTACACTCATATGCTAGAAATGTAAAAAGATGCAGAACAAGGCCTCAGAAATTCAAAATGAGAGATGAATGGTGGGAAAGATCTAATTTTTAAAAGTTCTCTGATTTCTCTTTGTGGTTTCTTTTCTTGTCCTCATGGTCATATTATGTTGATATCATTTCAAAACAGTTATAATTGTTTTAGAGGTGGTTTTGTAAGGTTTGCGGTAGTTACAGGCAAAAACCTACACTAGGCAAACTCAAAAGAATAAGCAAAAAATCAGAGTGCACCACTAAAGTAAGTCACTTAACCACATAAGGTGTGTGTGTGTGTGTGTGTGTGAGAGAGAGAGAGAGAGAGAGAGAGAGAGAGAGAGAGACAGACAGACAGACAGACAGACAGACAGAGACAGAGTGACAGAGAGACAGAAAAAGGTGAGAACTACAATGTGTTCTTTATGTGTGTGTTATGTGTGCATGCATTTGTGTGTGTGTGTGTGTGTGCCTATACACACACATGCAAAGTCTAGAAGAAAACTCCCATTTCTCTCTCTCTCTCTCTCTCTCCCCACCTTATTTCCTCAAGACAGGGTCTCTCACTGAACCTGAAGCTCATCTTCATTTAGGCTGACTGGCCAGCAAATGCCAGGGGCCACCGATCTTTATTCCCCATCATTGGGGTGACAGGCACATGGTCCCATGCCTGGCTTTTATCTTGATGCTAGAGATAAGACTTTATGTTTGCATAGAAAGCACTCTTACCCATGAAACATCGTCTCAGGCCTTTATGTATGATTATCTTTACTATATGAACAAATTCTCCAGGTAAAAGACAGTGTAACTAGTGCTGGGAAGATGGTTCAGTCAGTAATCTGTTTTCCTTACAAACACGAGGGCCTGTCCTGTATTTAACTTCCAGAACCCACATTTTGAAACCTAAATTTAAATTTAAGTAGGGATAACAATGTAGAATAGGTTAACTAAAACTAAGTATATGTTTAAAAAAAAAGACTTATGAGGGGAAAATAAAATATACATTGGAGGTGGATGGAGGGAAGGAATGGGTGGAAGAGAGGATGGGGAGGGAAACAGGGTGGAAGATCAGGTGTAGGAGGGGGAGAAAGAACGGAAATCTGTGTCGGGGACTGGGGCAGGGTGGGGAGGTCTCAGGGAGTCTATGCGGGTGACTCTAGCTGAGACTCCTAGTAGTGGTGGATGTGGAGCCTGAAGTGTCTACCTTCTGTAGGCAGGCAAGACTCCCAGTGAGAGATAAGGACACCAACCCACCCACAAAACCTTTGACCCAAAATGTGTCCTGCCTACAATATGGGCAGAGACAAAGATGGGGCAGAGATGGCCAACCAATGACCCATCACATGGGTAAATACCAATCTCTGACACTATTGAGGATGCTCTTCTATGCTTGCTGACAGGAGCCTAGCATAACTGTCCTCTGAGAGCTCCACTCAGCAGCCGATGGAAACAGATACAGTAATCCAAAGGCAAACATTAGACAGAGCCTGGGGAATCTTGTGGAAGAGTTGGGGGAAGGATTGAGGGACCCTAAGGGAATAGGGACTCCTCAAGAAGACCAACAGAGTCAACTAACCTAATCCTTTGGGAAAGTTCTCAGAGACTGAACCACCAACCCAAGAGCAAGCACAGGCTGGACCTACCCTCCCCCCTGCAAACATGTGGGAACATACTGTGGGGGGAATTTAAGAAAGGGCAGCATGGAGTGGGTATGATCAAGACACGTTGTATGCATGCACGAATTTTTCAAAGTATAGTTCTTTAAAAACCAGAACAATGATACACCCAGAGCTGGGGCAGTAAAGACAAATGGAGTGTAGAGCTTGCTGGCCTGCCTGACTATCCTACTCGGAAGATCCAGGTTTGTGAAAGACCCTGTGGCAATAAAAGAAGACAAAGCAAAAAAATAAACCAAAAACAGTAGATGGCTCCTGAGGAGCAACACTTGAGATTGTCCTCTGGCCTACACACACAAACACCCATACATGCATGCAGACACACACACACACACACACACACACACATACACACAAACAGAGACACACATACACTAGCATATGGTGCATATAAGAAACTCATTTCACTTCTATGAAAATGCATAGACCGAAGGTGAAGACATAGAATAAGCTGTTGTAAATGTAATCCAAAGGAAAGCAGGGGTGACCAGACTTGTATCAGATAAGACAAATAAAAGATTATCAAAATCAATTTTTAAAAAGTCAAAAATGGTCATTGTAGAATACTAAAGGAGTTAGTAAAGCAAAATGTAATAATAATTCTCCTCCAGTGTCTGTAAATCTATCTATCTACCTATCTATCATCTATCTATCCATCCACCCATCCATCCATCCATCCATCATCCATCCATCCATCCATCCATCCATCCATCCATCCCTCCCTCTCTCTCTCTCTCTCTATCTATCTATCTATCTATCTATCTATCTATCTATCTATCTATACATAGCTATCATTGAGCACCCAACTATATAAAACAAGCATAAATAGGCTTAAAGATAAGGCTATATTTAATACAACATTAGAAACTATAAATTGAAAACTTTAACATATTCCTTTTGAAAACAGACTGATCAAACAGAAAATCAACAGAAAACCAGAAGAGTTAAATTTCATTCTAAACCAAACTGATCCACCCGGTATTTCAGAGCATGTTCTTTTCAGTGGCACATGGAATGTTTTCCAGGGTAGGGCACATGACAGTCTGTAAAGCTGCTCTCAACAGACTTTAAGAGTTGGAGTTATATGGAGAATTTTTTTTGGCTAAAACACAACGAAAACAAAACTTTGCAGCAGGAAAAGTTCTGGCAAGTGTACAACAAATACATGAAAAGTAGATCAAGAAAGAGACCAAGATATCAAAATATTTACCGAAGAAATAAAAATACAACATACGATAAAAGTAGTACCAAGAAAGGAGAGGTTGTGTAGCTGTCAATGTCTACAACAACAAAGAATTTAAATAACTTATCCCTGCAGCTCAAAGAGCTAGAACAAGACACTCAATACCCAAGCGTGTAGGAGAGAAATGATAAAAAGTGGAGATAAATGGATCTAAGATTAAAATATGTATATGAAACAAGAGCTGGTTGTTCAAAAAACCAAAGTGGACAAACTCTTGGCTAGAGTTAACTAAGAAAAGGAGAGAATGGGGCTGGAGAGATGGCTCAGTAGTTAGAGCACCAATTGTTCTTCCAGAGGACCGGTGTTTAATTCTCAGTACCTACATATTGGCTTAAAACCATCTGTAACTCAAATCTTGGAGGGGAAATCCAAGAGCAGCAGACACTCATGTGATACACAGTTACACATGCAGACAAAACACATAAAAATAAATAAACACATTTTTAAAAAAATGAAAGAAAAAAATAGACTTACATTAATGATACCAGAGTTGTCAAGGGAGACATTGAACCTGACAGAAGTACCCAGGCTGATCTGATATTTTTATGAGTAAGTATATACCAAAGTTTTTGATAACAAAATAAATTAATAAATACCATGACATACATCTTATGAAAAAAAAACCATAAAAATAGAAAAATTCAGTAGACCAGTAATGAGTAAAATGATTGAATCATCAATTAAAGGGTCTGTTGATCAGGGATGGAAAGGCAGATCAGAAGAACTGGCTGCTCTTCCAGAGGTCCTGGGTTTGGTTCTCAGCACACTCAACAGAAGCTCACAAGTGCCTGTGACTCCTGGGGTCCTGTGGGGGTGGACGCCTGACATCCTACTGCTCTCTATTCTATTGAGACAGGAGATTTCCTTGAACCCGAAACCTATCAACTTGTCTAGACTGGCTGGCCAGAAAGCTCTTGTGATTCACTTGTCTCTGTGCCCCACAATACCTTGCTTTTACATGGGTCCTGGGGATTTGAACCCAGGTCCTTACACTTGCATGCAATTACTTTACCAACTGCTCCACAGATCCTATCATTACACTTCAAAGCAGGCTTTTCTCAACCAAGTCACATTATGAGGTAGCTCCACAGTCTCCCCCAAAGCACAAATCTGCTGAGCGGTCTTAGGGTCTGTGACATTACCCGCAGCCTTGTAGTTCTCCTCTCACCCGAAACAGGATTTGCTGGGGAAGCAGGAAGGATTATGATTTCACTATTTGAAAGAGTGGTGGCAACACCTGCTACCCTGGCACTGAGAAGGGCAAGGCAGCATGGGTTTCATGAACTTGAGGTGACCTTGGCTACGTTTGAGGCCTTATCTGAAACAACAACAACAAAGAAATATCCGTTAATATAAAGAAACATTACTTCTTAATGAAATATAGATCGCTAATAATTCCAATTCACTTCAAACTTGTATCAATATGAACACAACCCTGTTTGTTCTATGCCTGTTTTATTGAAGACACCTCCTTCTAATGCAGCAGGTGTGTATTACCTGTATTAGATATGTCTGCCACAACTGTGTAGGTTTAATTAAGAGTCAAACACACACACATCCACCTAATCTTCTGGATTTAAGTCCTACATACAAGTCACCTATAATTATTTCCATTGAAAATCTCATAAATACATTATAAGCCCATCCCTGATCGTTTTCAAAAGTATTTCATTCCATTTGTCCTAAGCAGGGAGTGAGCTAGGCTATGGTATCAAATAACCTACTCATAACCTACGCTCTGGCCCCAGTTCTTGTCTGTTCTCATGGATCAACTGTAAACATTTCTGTCTGAATCACCTCCATTTGTTTTAGGAACAAGGTATTCTGAGATCCTGAGTTCTGTCTCCAAGCAGAACAGAGAACTTCCTAGTTCAGGAGTAGGAGGCTTATATGGGAACTCCTCAGGGTTCTCCACGGGAAATGTGTGGGATTTCTATTGCCTTTAATGGGCCAAAGTGGTGCTGAGTCTGCATTCAGGATCAAGAGATTTGTGGAGGTTTCTCACAGGGAAGTGATGGCTCCCACAGGCTTCAGCAGAAAGTGAGTGGGGTGGGGGAGGGGGACAAAGGAGCTGCAGAAAAAGCAAAGGGCAACTGAATAGGTCAGAAGCATGAAAAGGCAGAAGAAAGCACGGCACTTCGTGGAATTAGATCATAAGTCCATATAATATTTATAATATTAGTTTCCAGGTATTCTAGTAATACTAACTGCTCAGAACAAATTGGGGGAACAGTTCGCTCATTAGAGTAGAGCTGTACAAAGGAGGCTACTGCTGGTGGGCCCTGGAAGAATCAGGGTGGGAACCAAGGCTGCATGTATTCAGAGTCCAACCTGTGCCTGTCCCACAGGGAATAGAGTAAAGTCAAAGCCAACAGACCACGGTAGGTGGGGAGGGCACAGGTGAAAAACACCACAGTTGGCGGAGGAACAGAGGTCATTACGAAGTTTAGCCGGGAACCCCGGAAGCCACTAGATAGTTCAACAGCAAAGTGATTGGCACATTCGACAAAGCACTGGCTAAAATAAATTTCAACTCCTAGAGGCACTGCCTTGCACTGGAGGACATAGGACTGTGTACTTTTCTCTTTTCTTTCCTTTTCTTTTCTTTTCTTTTTACACTCCAGATTTTATTCCCCTCCTGATCCACCCTCCAACTAACTGCTCCTCATTCCATACCTCCTCTCCATCCCTCCTCCAATCTCCATGAGGATATCCTCACCCCACCCACCCCACCAGACCTCTAAACTCCTTGGGGCCTGCAGTCTCTTAAGGGTTAAGTGCATCTTCTCTGACTGAACCTCGACCTGGCAGTCCTCTGCTGCCTATGTGTTGGGGGCTTCATCTGAGCTGGTGTGTGCTGCCTGGTTGGTGATCTAGCGTCTGAGAGATCTCGGGGGTCCAGGTTAATTGAGACTGCTGGTCCTCTTACAGGGTCGCCCTCCTCCTCAGCTTCCTCCAGCTTTTCCCTAGTTCAACCACAGGGATCAGCAGCTTCTGTCCATTGGTTGGGTGCAAATATCTGCATCTGACTCTTTAAACTGCTTGTTGGGTCTTTTGGGGGCAGTCATGATAGGTCTCTATTTGTGGGTGCTCCACAGCCTCAGTAATGGTGTCAGGTCTTGGGGCCTCCCCTTGAGCTGAATCCCCTTGTGGACCTGTCTCTGGACCTTCTTTTCCACAGGCTCTTCTCCATTTCCATCCCTGCAGTTCTTCCAGACAGGAACAATTATGGGTCAGAGTTTTGACTGTGGGATGGCAACCCCATCCCTCACTTGATGCCCTGTCTTTCTGCTGGAGGGGGCTCTACAAGTTCCCTCTCCCCACTGAAGGGCATTTCATCTAGGGGTCCCCCTTTAAATCCTGAGAGTCTCTCATCTCCTAGGTCTCTGGTACATTCTGGAGGGTCCTCCCAACCTCCTTTCTCCCGAGGTTGCCTGTTTTCATTCTTTCTGCTGGCCTTCAGGGCTTCAGTCCTTTTCCCCCACCCAATACCAGATCATGCTCCCCCTTTTCTTCCCAAGTCTCCCCTGCCCCCAGGAATGTGTGATTTCTATAGAGGTCAGGTGTTCTCATAAGCCCTTCTTAAGCTGGCTTTCCAGGCAGATTTAAGCCTAGGGTATCAGTGTTCCTGTTCCGCCCACCACATCGGGGAAACAACCTCCACCATGAATTGTCTTTTAATCATGTAAGCTGTTTTCCCTGTGATTGGGAAATGCTTTAAGCCTATACTTGAGCTGCAACAACAAAACCAATCTGCTTCCTAAAACTTTCGGGGAACTGCTCCACCAAATGTAATGTATTGAGAACAAGTCCCTTTTACCTACTGAGGTGACTTGAATAAACATGTCACTAATTTATCAGTATTTTCACCCCTCTGTCTTTATGAGACAATAGGCGGTCTTCACCAGAAGCAACCAAAGGTGGCTATGGGGACTGAATTATTTTCTTGGGCCATGTTAAAATTAAGAGTTCAAGACTGGGCACTAGTGGGCCACCGCTCTTCTCCATTGTCTTCCATTCCATTTTTGGGCCATATAATTGGCCATGAACATAATGCTAAAAAGAAAAAAAAAATAGAAGATGCAATCCTAGCACTTGGGAGGCAGAGGCAGGTGGATCTCTGTGAGTTTGAGGCTAGCCTGATCTTCAAAGTGTGTTCCAGGACAAAAACAAACAAACAAACAAAAAAACACCCCAAAAACAAACAAAAAACCCCCAAAACAAACCAAAAACAAACCAAACAAAATCAAAAAACCAAAACCAAACCAAAACAAAAAACCCACAAAACTAGACACATGCTCTTACATTTTTTACCTTACAGTTGCTATGCTCTTTTATGTCTTCTTTCTTAAAATTGGTACTCAGAAGTTGCAAGACTAATTTCCTATTTTCTTGCCTTCTGCCCTGTGGTAAGCAAACTCTTAGATGGTTTACACTCAGTTTAGGCCCTTGTGTAACCCCCTCCCCTTGAATGAATTTACCTTCAATGGTGTCTCAGTTTTCTGCCTCTGTGACAAATACCTGGAATAAATCAACTTTAAAGGTAGAAGGGTTAATTTTGCCTCACAATTTCAGAGATTGCAATCTCTGGTCACTTGGCCCTGTTGCTTTGGATCTGTAGTAGCCCAGTACCTCATAGAAGTATGTGACTAAGGAGGCCTTTTACCCTGGTGGCACCCTGGAAATGAGGTGAAAGAAGGGAGGGAGGGAGGGAGACAGAGGAAGTAGCTGCCAGAATCCCATTTTTCCCCAAGGGCCCTTTCTCCTAAAAGTTTTGCCATCTTCCCAAAACACCAACAGCTGGAGGAATCTTTAGCATATTGGCCATTGGAGGGCATTCAATGTCCAAACTTTAACAGTTAGGACAGAGACGTAGGATGTAAGGGTCATGGTTGTGTTAGAAACAATTACATCTCTCTTCCCACGAGGCTCATGTAATGACTTTGATAGTATTTTGGCAAGGTCTCATTTCCAAGAAAGGGGTGGCTTCTAGCTGCTACCCATCAAGAAGCTGAGATCTTGTCGAGCAAAACAGCAGAAATTGAAATGTACTACCAACCATGAGCTTGGAAGCAGATCCTTTTCCAAATGGGCCTCGAGAGGAGATCTTGACCCTCATTGCACATTGCAAACAGCCTACAGATGAATTCATGTTGGTTCACATAGCTCAGACTGTGTGTGCACTCAACTACACACTATGTGTCCACCTGTACACGCATGTGTGTGTTCACAACACACATGGAAGCTGGAGGACATCTCAGGTGTCATTCCTCAGGATGCCTCCCTCCCCGTCCCCCAGTTTGGACAGGGTGTCTTACTGGCTAGAAACTATTTGCCTAGACATCAGGCAGTGCACCTCCAGGGACCTGCTCATCTCTGCCTCCCTGACACTGGCATTCTGAGTGTGTGTCACCACAATCACCAGACATTTACATCACTTCCTGCCTTTCCGCCATACAGTATTCCCTGGCTTTTATACAGCATCTATTTGTTCTTATATGATACCACCACAGTTTACCTTCTTGGGTATACATGGTTTTAGTGAGCTTACATGGGATGAGCAGTTGGGTCATGGGATATGATTTGAATTTTAAGACTGAGATAATTTCCTCAGGAACCTGTATCCATCTTCCAAGTTCACCAGCAGGTATATATTGCCTAGTGTGATGTATAGGGCTCTCTAATTTTTAATTAGTAACCAAGTGTTCCAACTCCAACAAGCCCGCCAGTTTGAAATGCCACCTTTGTTGTATTAAGCTCTTTGATCCGCTCACCATGGGTCGTTTGGAAGCCCCAGTTCTATTACATCTATCAGCACCACTCAGTTTTACTTGACTTGCTTCATGGCTTCACGGGCTCCATGTCTGTTTAAAAGCACCTGCCACCCAAACTGGGAAATATCTCCTTCCAGTGTCCACTCAGGCTCGAGGAGGAGTCCTGGGCCTGGAGCTCAGCCAAGGAATAAAGAATGTCAGCATAGTTATGCATAGATTCCAATCTCCTTCCTTCTCAGCATCTCCTCACCCCCTTTTGGCCTTTACACCAAGAAATCCATCCAGACACCAGTTATGTAACTGCTGTTTATTAGAACAGAGGAGACAGAGTCCAGGCCCTTCAGGGCAGGATGGGACAGGGCTGACAGCCAGCGAGTTCGCAGAGTGTGGGTGGGTCCCTCAGGGCAAGATGGCTCAGCAGAAGTGAGCTCTGGTTCAGCAGAAGCTAGCTCTGGCTCAGCATAAGCACTTGTTACCCCACTTGGCCATCTTGTTATTGATTGGCATCTTGAAGAAGCGTTCAGACTGCAGGAATGCAGCAATCTTCTCCAAAGCCTGAAGGAAAAGCATTCCAGGGCTTATTAGGACCATGTCCCAGTCCAGCAGACCCAAAATATGCTGCCTGCCTTCACCTATTATGCTGGTACTTTCACAGTGTAAAAGCCAGGATCTTCCCAAGACTTAAAAGCCCAAAGATTTCTAACCATTTAGATAGAAGCTGGCGTTGGGCAAGTACAATGGGGACCATGAGCTATAGGGGAGTCTGTACATAGTTCTTTGAGAAAGGGATAGCAAATATCACCTCAAAACGGCACATGAAAGCCTTCAGGTTTGGGAACTCATCCAGGCACTTGGGCTCAAACATACGGTTCTGATCCAAGACATCGTAAGTGAGAAAATCCACAAAGGTCAGCTAGAACAAGGACAATGAGGTGTCAGGCCTGAGGAGCTCGCCAGTACCTGCAGAGATAGACAGACAGACAAACAGGCAGGCAGGCAGGCATTCTCTCCCTGTTCCTTCTCCCTACCTTTTCCCCTGCAAACCATGTGAATTTCCCCAGGAACAATGAGAACTGTCTCAGCTGTGCAGGTAGCTGTTCCAAATACTGAGGCTTCAGGCTTTCCTGGGAGGGAAAAAGAGCAATAGCTGCTGTTGGGTTAACACTATCAGTGGGGGTGACCAGAGTCTGATTCCCAAGTCCCACATTAATGCTGTATTTGGACCTCTACACACACTGCCCCCGACTCCCCAGAATAGCTAATAGCTGTAGTCAGGGCCTGGACCGGTGATGGACACACCATACCCATCTCTAGGCAGCTTCTTTTGCCTTTACTTGGAGGAGGCAGGATCTTTGGAAAGGAGGAGGAGCTACCAGCTGACTTACATGACAAACCAACCCCCCCAAAAAAACACAGTCTGTTTCTAATCCTTACAGCCTGGGTTGATAGAAAGATGGCAACAGTAGAAGGGAGCAGAATACTCCTTAGCACTTTGGCCTGAAACCCAACACAGGAGACTCCAGAGGAGGCAACTTACGTGGTTAGAATTGTAGCAGAGCCGAACCAGCTGCATGCGGAAGTCCATTATCTGGTTCTCCATGATGTCCACTCGTATCTTTTCCTCTTCTGTGTCACCACCTGTACCAGGTGGCAATAAATCACTCTCAGATCATCAACCTCCGGTGAGCAAACCACTTCCTCTCTCTCACCGGTAGCCCACTCACACATGTTGTGCTTCCGTGCGATGTACCGCAAGATGGCATTACTCTGGGTGATCTTGTTCTTCCCGTCCACAAGGTAGGGCAGCTAGAAGGGGAAAGTTAATGTGAACCTAGTCCTCCAGGTCCTCCACTGCCGGGAAAAGAGGAGACTTGAGAGGTGTAGACATGAGAGAGGAGAAGCCAGGAGAAAGAACAAAATAATCAGAAAGTAACAAGGGTGCTTAATCCGTGTGTCGCCGGGAATGTATGTGTGGTGAATAGTCTTTTCTCGAGATACTTTAAGAAGCAAAGTGTAAATATTTTATACCATTAAGCAAAACTGTTAAGAGTAGTGTGCTTATGGGTACATTAAAAACGGGTGTTTTAACAACCATAACACTTAAGGACATACTTAGGAGACCATGAAAACACCTGGAATCTATCTATAGATAAAGTCACAGACCTGGCTAGCAATTGATGCCTCTTATAACCTGCCTTTGAGAGGAGAACGTTAGTGTTTCCTAGTTATTAGTAGGAAATAAAATGTTATTCTCAGTTCTGATCAATGACCCTTGGATTCTATCCGTTCTATAAGCGTGAAGAGCCTCAATCCTAGATTTTCCCAAACCAGAGATGAAGTAAAAACAGATACTTGAAGGCCTTCCCTTCTGCCCACTCCTCCAAGGCCACCTACATTAGGAAAATCCAGATCTAGCTTGAATTTCACGTCCAGCCATTGGCTTTTATCATAGTCAGGAGCTGTAAGAGAGAAGTGGGACCAAAGCCCCTTACCAACCTAGCTGACTTAGACCTGAGTATCTTAAGTTCCCAATCCCCAAAAGATAACCCTTGAGTTTCTGCAACAGGGCATGTTAAGATGGGTTTGGACAGCAAGAGATAACTCTATGGTCCTCTCTTGTAGAAGTTCCCAGCTGACTAGAGCAGGGGTCCCACACAGTCGCGGTGTGCTGCAACCCTCTGGGTAAAAGACAACTATAGGGTCACCATGGCCCAGTGTGGTGGGCCACCAGCACCCACTACAGTCATTACCTTCCCCACACGTGTACCGTTTCTCCTCATAGTTGGTATTAGTGAACTCCAGAAGCATGCGGATGGCATGAGCCAGCTAAAGACGGGATGGAGAGAGACCCCGGTCAGGGAGCCTGCACCGTGCCCATTTGCTCTCAATCCCCATCGTCAACGTATCCAACCCAACGCTGCCCAGGTCCTGCATCCTGTTAAGGAAAATTGTCGCTAACCAGTCCCTCTGCTCACACCTGGGAACATCTAGCTCCCTCCTCGACCCAGGGACCTGGGGACCCCATAGGCCGGCGGGAGATCGGCCCACCGGTCCCTGACCCCCGCCCGACCGCCTGCACCTCTCCCAGCGGCTGGGAGTGCGAGGGTCCACTCACCCCGCGGATATCCCAGTAACCCAGAACCATAGACTTGGATGACGATGACATTTTGGGCGATTTTAGCTCCTTCGGGGATACGCGATGGACTGGGGGCGGCTAACTTTATACTGGACGCTGTGGGTGGGGCCAACGCGACCGAACTGGCTCCTCCTTTCTCGCTTTATGCTCCACCCGCCTTCCTCGTGAGCACTTGGCCATGCGCAGGCGCAGTTGCTGGGGCTCCTGAAATCCCCAGCTGTTCATTTCTCCCAAGGCTGTTGATGCATCCACACTTTGGCAGTGGGGGCGTGGACCTTAGTTACCTGGGTAGTGTGATTCACGTCGCACAATGAACTGGAATTGCGGGATTCTGACTACAAGGGAACTGCTGTTTTTGGCTCCCTTGGTGGGACATGGCAAGGGCTGAGAAGGAATGCATGATAAAATAACAACAAAAACCAATAAATCACCTAGTCACGTAAAACTGTGAGGTAGGAAACAATTCGGGTATAAGATAACACCTAGAGTACTTTAGGGGTAGAAACATTTTCTATGCAAGATACAAATGGCTCTGTGAAGACTGAGAGAGGCCGGGAACACTGAACAGGGCCACTGTGGAAAAGCATAGGTCATGCACACTGGAAATGTTTCAGAGGACACTCCAGAAAAGAGGAGGGTAGCACAGACACTGAAAGATGAGAAATAGATAAGCAAGGCAAACAGCACAGGCTATCGAGTTAGGCTGGTTTATGAGACTGTAGAAGGAAACAGAGTGCTAAGCTTTTGGAGGCAGATTGCAAAAGATCTTGGACAGCCAGACAGGGTTTGGGTGTTTTCTCTCTGCTCTGTGGAGAGAGTATAGGATCTAGATCATAATGTCCACTGGAAGTATAACGCAAGACAGACATGTGATTGTTTTTTAAATGTTTTGCTTCTACTTAAAAGGGGGGGGGGAGGCAGTGAATCCACAATATACTTTATTTAGCCCAATAGATACTGTTTCATAATGTAATATGAAAACTATTGAGATGCATTCGATTTTTTTTTTTTGTTTTTGTTTTAGTACCTTACGTTTAAAACACACCTCCACTACGGATAACCTCATTCTAATGCTCAGATCCACACACACCTACTTCATAGACTGTATGGATCCGGATGCTTCGCTGGAGTGAATAACACAGCCAGAATCCTCAGCGGGCTGCTGATCTGGTTGCTTTATGTAGAGTGGGCTGGAGGGAGGCAGGCCTGCTCTACTGTCCCTCGGTGTTTATTAGCAAATCTATTTGGGCACTGTTCTAGGTGCAGAGGAGCTGAAATGGGAAACGTCAGACAATAGGCCCTGTCCTGGAGGAATGTCTGTACTAAAGGGGAGAGGCAGAGACAAACCAGCATCAAGTGTACAGTAAGTCAGAGAGCGTTAAGCGTATCGTGGAGTAGAAAGAGAAGGGTACAGGGACTTAACGATTGTGTGTACAGTGGTCTGAGTGAGATGTTGACTCTCCAGTGAATAGTTCCTGGAAGCAATCTCCTATGCTGGTGCAGGAGGCAGAGAATCCAGCAGAGAGCGGTCAATATAGGGAGGCAGCCTGTAAAGGCTACAGATAAACAAGGTGTGTGAACTTGAACTGCCGTGGCGTGACACCTAGAGGCAGGGGGATGAGAAGGAACCATCGAGGGAGTCTGAAGGAGTGGCTGGTGTGGTGAAGAGGAACCAGGTGTCCTGGAAACTGAGGGCAGACACTGGGAGGACCAAATAAATGTACATCAATTGTGGCTGACGGGCCCCGGGATAATGAAGTCTGAGAACGAATAGTTGGATTTAGCAGCAGAGACGACATAGTTCCCGTGAGACAGTGTGAGCTTTGAGGGATGCTTCTGCAGCGTGGGGAAGAACTTCTGTGCTCACTCACAGTTTAGGACACTGGGAAACGAGCAGACCCTTGTAACTGTTGTCAGGGGCAGGGGAGAGGGTGTGCAAGCTATCGTGCCAGATTCGGGTTGGGGGAGGTGCTCTGCTCACCCTCCACAGCACAGGTCCCTGGGACTCCCGGCACCTACTCCCTGAGTCTGGGTGTGGAAGATCATGTCTCCCCATTAGTTTAGCTGAATCAAACTTCAGACTTTGTAAAAGGACATTTGCTAAAATAAAGAAGAAATGGTCCAGAGACATGTGACTCTATAATGCCTGGGTTTATTCCTCCCAAGGAAACAAAAGCCCCTGACAAGTTAACTTGAGGCATGAGTCTAAAACTTACGGGGTATACCAGCATTCCAGGGAAAAGTCTAAGTGTTCTACTTGTTTGGTAATATATCTCAATTTAGGCTAACTAACTTTGTGCTTAGCTGTCCTGCCCATTTTATAGAACAAGGAACTGAAGTTTGGAGAAGATTGATGGGCCACTCAAGCTCCCTGGGTGGTCCAGGATTTGGACCGAGGTTGGCCTAATGCTACTTCAGTTTTGTTGGCTCCACTGTTCTTGGCTAGCCTTAGAGCATCTTACCTTGCCATAGTCTTTTTTATGAAGTTAGGGGAACACTGGGGTAGAACATGCTTTTGTTGTTGTTTTGGTTTTGTTGTTGTTGTTGTTTATTTTTTTTCTAATCCTGTAGATTTTCCCTGGTTTTTCAGCTATAAGATGGGCCAAGGCAAGTAGGTTAGTGGCTCATTCCATTCTAAGACCTTAACTTTTCTGAATTGGCTAGCTTGCCCCTTCCCCACTTTTGAGGTGAAGGTTTTTGCTTTCATACTCTGTGTTAGTGACTACAAGAGAGGATTTTGTGAGGTCATGGAGTTCAGAGTGAATGATAATGTCATCTGGAAATAAGGTACTTAGCTCTGGATAATGTTATGGTCTTAGATAAATTCAGCTGAAATAGATTTTCTGGACAATCTTAAGAACCTATTGGGGGCTCCTGGATCCATGAGAACACCAAACCTTAACTGTTTGACGCATAGCTTCTCTTTCATGGAGATGAGTTCATTCCATGAGTTTTGAGTCTGAAGGAAACTACGCAGAAAGACAGTACAAGCCACAGGCAGCCCCAACTCTTCACTTTACCCTAGGACAGAGATACTGGAGTGGACCAACTTGCCTGAGTTCACAAAGTGGACCTGAGGACTTTCACCTTCCAGTGCAATGTTCCTATGTACTGCCACTGAGTAGAAAGGTGGGAGGAGCTCAAGGTTGACTCACCTAATAAACATTGCTTGAAAGACAAAGCACACAAGGAGAGCACATGGTCCCTCGTGTATGGCTCTCCTGCATCACCAGCCAGAATGAACAAAGCCTGTGCTGCCAGTCAGCAGAGCATTCTTTGTCTCAGTGACATGCTATACCTACAGTTAGACTAGGAACGTTGGATTAGGTTGGGAGCGTGCCCATAGGATAGTGACAGTGCATGTAGCCTCATTTTGGAGTTTATTTAGAGAGGAGAAAGAATGTACCACAGTCCCCAAATGCTGACCCTTAGCTCTGGATGCACTGAATTCTATCCAGAGTTCAGTTGTAGTTTAGTTTGGTTTGGTTAGGTATGGTTCCGATCCGTTCTGTTCCATTCAGTTCAGTTCAGTTCAGTTCAGTTCAGTTCAGTTGTTCAGTTTAATTGTAGAGCCAATGCTCTTTCTTGCTCAGTATCCCAGCTCCCTGCCAACTCATGCTTTGGTTTCCATTGGGCCCGGAATAAATGGCATGGGGATGGTCACATAATGAGCTTAAAGATGCTTTTTAGTGAAAGGATTGGGACTAAAGGGATTAGGAGTAAGACTAGAAATAAGTTTGCAAGCTTCGGGTATGGGGTAAAATAAATAATAACCAGGCTCCAAGCCAGCGAGAGTGCCATTTGCCTCAGTGTGTGTTCCGGAATATGTGGCTGGCCACTAACTGAAAGAGGACGTCCGAGGACTATAACTGGATACCAAATACTCCATCTTGCATATGAGAGGTCCTTGGTCTTAGAGGTATTTGAGCTGGTCTTTAATGAGCCATCTAAAGGAAGAAAATAATTCAGATGAGGCTAGTTACCAGTGAGGGATCCCCAGAGTCTATACCACCAAGACAAATTAGAGCTTCAAGACACACTGGAATGACGAAGCTGAGTCCCCAGAGGAATATCCCATGCCTAGTGTCCCCAGCTCCCCCTTCCTCACCCCCAGCATCCTTCTGACAGCCTCCAGCCGGGCCTGGATCCGTGGAGCTTCCTGTGGACACAGCATCTGCAGCTCCCCAAGTCTCATGTGAATTAGCTGGCTTCCCATTAGGGACCCAAGTGTCCTTACGGTGCTGTAAATGACAGTGGTACAATCCACCAGAGGCAGGGTGGGCAGGTACTAGGTCTTAGTGTTTGTGCAGAGAAGGAAAGCTGGGGTTACTTAAATTATGTATCTGCAGGTACAGGAATAAGCCTAGTGATTTGGTCTCAGTGAACCACAGAACTTCTGGTTTTGAGGAGAAAAGTACTTTAGAGGAGAATGTTCTGGAAGGGAAGGGTGGCTAAGGTGGGCAACTCAGGTTCTTCCAGAATTCACTATCCTTGGTTCTTTCTCTTTCACTACATACAGTCTCCCCATTGGGTGCCCTAACCTAGGCTCAGAGCAGCTTTGGTTTATCAGAGAAAGCCTAAGATGGAATCATCACATAAAATGGGAGCTAGGTTTCATATTCTAGGTCTCTGAGAAAGAAGGGGTCTGTGGTTCTCACCTGAGCCCTTTACAGGGCTCTCCCCTCATCCCCCATGGGACTGGGTACTCACGCAGTGGAGAAGTTCTCTGCTTGTAGCCAGGCTGTGACCTCCTCAGGCTTTGAGCTAAGACGAAGCATTGGAGCCTAGAATCAAGGAATACTAGAAGTCACAGGTCAACCCATCTTACAAACATGCACAGCCTCCCGTGTCCCTTCTCCCAAGATCCCAGAAAGACTCTTGTCTCACTGTCTCCTTTTCTAGTTTGGCAGGGACCCTGACTTAGTCTTTGTTCTGACCCTACAATGAACTTGGCCCAGAGGAAACACACAATGATATTAATTAAAGTGAATCAAGATCGTCTGTCTGTCACCCAATCTCCCCTACTACCACCTCTGACTTAGAACTCGGGGCTTTGGGGCACCCCAGCATGGGCAGTACCCTAAATGATGACTGGCGGTGGCCTCTAGGGGCTCCGTCTGGCAGGGGCTCCAGGATATTGCTGGGAATGTAACCAGTCAGTCCTGCCTCGTTTTTCACCAGCCACCATCGCTTGCTCTGGTCCAGAATCTGCCAAAAAGCACGGTATCAGCCACCAGAGCCTCCATCCTCCCATCCCCTCTGTCCCCAAGATTGTGTCCTTCCCCACCCTTTCCCGTTTCCTTCTCTGTCTGTAAGCCACCCACTCCAGGCTGACTGCACTTCCTGCCTGCCTCTTTTCAGGCTTCATCCATAGACCTCACCTCCAGAATCTCTCCCTGGGCCACAGTCAGTTCCTGTGCATTCCTTGCTTCAAACTCATAC
This sequence comes from Micromys minutus, assembly GCF_963924665.1. Taxonomy (NCBI): domain Eukaryota; kingdom Metazoa; phylum Chordata; class Mammalia; order Rodentia; family Muridae; genus Micromys; species Micromys minutus. The sequence continues at coordinate 42,007,778 of NC_137973.1, read as the reverse complement.
AGGACTTGCATTTTCAGGGCTGCACTGCCGTGGCCGGGGCTTGAGTCCTCGTATTCGGGGCTGTTGTTGTATGGCTCATCCTGAGGGAAGTGTAGGCTGCTTCTCATCCTAGGACCTCTGACATGGGAGACAGATTTGGGATGGACGGAGAATGGGAACTGTGCCTCTGGCCAGCCACGAGAGCCCCCAGATAGCTCCTAGTATGGTCTGTTGATGACTTTTTGGATTTTCATAAGATTGGATGGCAATGCTGTTAGTGGGGGATTGAGGTAGGTGGTCTGACAGGACAGGAAAGGCTCTGAAATGCTTTGTCACTGAGAACATTTCCAGTAGTAGAATTTTCTGGATCTTGGTTCTGCTCTAAGTACTTTATACCTGATCTATGGGGACTCAGAGCATTTGGAGGCTACGAGGTAAGGAGCTGCATTTTCACCCAAGGTAGCAGAGAGACATCTTAGCCTGAGCCCAGGGAAAGTATAGGTAGTCTCCGAGATACACAGGTGTAAAGGTTCTGTCCTGTACCTCCCTCCCCGTGACTCTGAGAATCCACAAAGCATGTGACATACCTGAGGGAAATAGAATCCTGGCTTCTTAGGAGTTTCTGCGAGCAACAAAACCAGAGTGAGTTAGAATAGGATGTGGCCAGCACAGTGGCAGGGAGGGGCTAGCCAGCCTATCATTGCTCACCTTCCCAACAGGTACCCGTAGACCCCACCCCTTAGTTGTCATGTGACTTGATCTGGACTGGAGGAGCTTTCTGTAGATCTCAGTGCTAAGCAACCCTTACCATGGAGTGGGGCTCTGGAATCTGCCAGCCATCGTAGAATTCGGGTTGGTAGGGTGGCGGCTCACTGCCTGTCCAGTCAGCCCTGAGGGGAGAACAAAGCTGAGTCCAAGGCCTCCGTGTAGCAGCCTGTGGGGCATGGAAAGGGAGGAGACGGCCCAGCCCAGGGATCTGTGGCTAACAGGAACATGGTGCATGTATACAGGTGGAAAGCTACAGGAAATGGTTCTGCAGGAACCTCTATCCGTGTATCAGTGGGCACCCTCGTCTTGATTCCTAAGTACAGCTATGTTGCCTCGCTAGAATTAAAGTAGTGTAATCTGAAGTACTGGGGCTGGAAGACCCCTCTGGGGACTTTCAAAGACTGATTCTACCCCTTCTTATTTATTTGTTTATTTGTTTATACTAAAATAGATTTTTTTCATACAATATGTTCTGATTGATTTCTTCTCCCTAACCCCCCTTCATCTTTCTCTATTCCCACCCACCCAAATCCATGCTCCTGCTTTCTTTCTCCCTCTCTTGCTAGAATACAAACAGACATCTAAAAAAACTTAAAATGAAATGCAATTAGATAAAAAAAAAGCAACCATCCAATCACAGGACAAACAAGTAGAAAAAAAGGAGCCAAAGAAAAGACTCAGGAAAAGCACAAAGATACAGTGACACACATGTAAATGCAGACGAAAATCCCACAAAACTACAAAACTGGAAACCATAGTATTTACACAAAGGACCTGTAAGGAAGAGGAAGAAGAGAAGGGGGAGGAAGAGGAGAGGGAGGAAGGAGAGAAAGAGGAGAGAGAGGAAGAGGAGGAGAAGACAACGAAGAAGATGAAGAAGGAGGAGGAGGAGGAGGAGGAGGAGGAGGAGGAGGAGGAGGAGGAGAAGAAGAAGAAGAAGAAGAAGAAGAAGAAGAAGAAGAAGAAGAAGAAGAAGAAGAAGAAGAAGAAGAAGAAGAAGAAGAAGAAGAAGAAGAAGAAGAAGAAGAAGCCACTGCCGCCTACAAAGCATTATGTGACAAAAGACAAAAAACTTGCAAAAATGCTCTTCACTTGGTTCTGTGCTGGCCATCTACCGCTATGCACACGGCCTAGCCTTTGCAGTTTGCATACCAGTGAGACTATTGGAGAAAACTAAATTTTCGTTTGTGAGCAGTTATTAATTGAAGATAGCATCCAGGTTCCGGGTAGAGAGGCTCAAGCCCACTTCTCTCAGCACCAGGACCCCAGCTGGCCCAGTGCAGGCTCTGTGGATGCTGGTACAGTTTGTGTCCCACCCCTTTTAAAACATTTTTTTTTTTTTAATTTTTGAGACAGGGTCCACTGAGTTGTCCAAGCTTTCCTTGAACTCACTCTGTAGCCTCGGCTAGCCTTGAACTTGCAATCCTCCTGCCTTAACCTCCAGGATAGCTGAAATTGCAGGCCTGTGCCACTGTGCCTGACCCATTAGGTGTTTTTCTAACTTGTTTGTGGTGTCCCAGAGCAACTCTCTTTAGACAACACATCCCAGTGAGGCTGCTCTGGCTAGTGCCAGGATGGGGCTGGTACTTGGCTCTCACTATCCCTTGCACACAGCTCAGGACTGTGTCATTTCTGGACTTACTGCCCGAGAATGCTTTACTCACCTCTGGAAATCCCTTTTCCTGCTTCACTGGGGCAGCTGAAAATTTTACCTCTACACTTACTATAGCCTCTCACTTTATAGTACCTGGCTTCTTTAACTTTGTTTATTACTACTATGTTGAACTTCCTGGCTGGGACAGCAAGGGGCTGTCTTTCTACCACCATGGCTGAGTCATTGGATCTGTTGAATACATGTTTATTTATTAGGAGAGAACTCTTCTTCATTGGTGCCTTCCTGTGTCCTATATAATATGCTCAGGTCTTCTGTTGACCGGGTAATGACCTCTTTTAAGCTATGGTCCTAACCAATGCGTTACCAAGCATCCTTGCTATGTGAGTATATGTTGTACCTGTACCTTCTTGCCTCTGACTGCAACATCCACCACCGCCATACTGAAACTGGTCCATTGGAAATGCTGATAATCAGGCTGAAGATGTTTGAGATTCAGTGGTGGAGTGCTTGCTTAACATGCTCAAGACAAGATTTCGTCTCCAGCACCAGGGCTGGGATGGTCCTGACAACTCATGATTGCCAAGTCCATTGGTTGGTGTGTTCCTTACCTTTCTGGATCATTACACCATTACCTATGGTGTTACATTGGCTAATTTTATCTAACAATCAAAACACTGAAATGTAATTTGACAGAAATTCAGTTCTTCTAAGGACTTTTACATGCCTTCTATTCTCTGTATTTCTTTCACATTGAGCTGTTCACTTCTAGTCAATTTAAGAAATAGGACCCCTCTAAGAGCGTATCTGACTTAATGGATTAGTTATTGAAATTTTGCCATTTTATTCCTACTGAGATTGTTTTGCTTTTTCATTGGTATTGTTAACATTATATCTATCAAACAGGTTTTCCAATGCTGCAAATATGTGCATGTGTGGCAGGGTATGTGTGGTTCTTGGTGTGGAGGTATACACATATGAATGCATGTGCTTATATGTGTGACTATGAAGGCCAGAGGTGGATGATATCTCCACTTTACTTTTTGAGACAGTCTCACCTAATCTGGCACACTTCTCTTTAGCTAGGCTGGCTGAGCCACTCCAGGAATCCTCCTTTCTCTATCCTGACCCTGACCCTGTGGTTACAAGACACAGTGCCATGCTTGGCTATGTGAGTACTGGGGACTCAAACTCAGGTCCTCACGATTGTGCAGCAGGTACTTTATAGGTGATTTCTCAAAACTGTAAAGTATTGCTAGTTTTTGAAACATAGAATGGCATAGCTAGCATGGCCATTCAGAGCTAAAGAAGCTGGAAAAAAGCATTTGAAGATTTGTGGTCTCATCCTCTATAAACCTGCTTTCCTATCTTGAGAGTACTAGGCAGACATCAGAGCTGTCCCCAAGAGCTATATGTAAGCCCAGGGCAGTCATTGATTCAGGGTTTAAAACTGTTGTTACAAGAGGTCCAGAATTTATAAGTTTCTTCATCTATTGACTAGACAAACAAAGCCATTAAAATGGATATTTTGGATATAAACAATCCAAATGTCCATTGGTGGATAAAGGATAAACAAAATGCTTCATGCTCATACAAAGGAATATATGTCAATCACAAAAACAAGAAAATTCTGACTCGTGCTATAACATAGACAAACTCTGAAGACATACGGATAGAATAAGCTGGTCACAAATGGATGGACCCTGCCTTATTTCATTTAAGAATAAATCCCTAGAATAGGCTAACATACATGGACTTACAGCAAAGGTGGTTAGGGATCAGGGCAGCAAGATGGGGAGTTATCCTTTATGGGTATAGCCTTTCCTTTTGGGATGAGAAAGTCATGGATCTAGAAAATGGTGTTGGTACACAGTATCAGTGTAAGCTTAATGTTACTGAATCATATGCTGAAAGTGGTATATTCTGTTTTTGTATAGTCTACCTTCAAAATAAATAGGTTGCTTTGGAGCTAGTTTGTGTCTTTAAGTGAACTGGAGAAAACCTTCACATGGTCCTGAACTGAAAAGAACTGCTCACTAGGCAGGCAGATGGCACTTTCCTTTCCCAGCCCTAGACTCTCAGCTGATATCTCCCTGCTGATGTCTCCAGGGTTTTTGATGAGCTTTGATCCCTCTGCTTTGTGGGTTCTCCTTAACTCTCTGATTTCTTTTTGCCTTCTATCTACTTATCCTTTCTGCCCGGTGTTTTGTTTTGTTTTTCAAGACAGGGCTCCTCTGTATAGCATAGCCCTGGCTGTCCTGGACTCCCTCTGTAGATCGGACTGGCTTCAAATTCAAAAATCCCCTGCCTCTGTCTCCTGAGTGCTGAAGTACTACCACGCCCAGCCGCCTTCTGCTTTCTTCATGTAACCAATTGACCTGTGCCCTGCTCTCTGCTCTCATGAATTAGAACAAACTGTGCTCAAGGAAGCAAAGTCAGGGGCCCCCACAGGATGGCATGCAAGCCTCTCGCTGTGTCCTACCGGGCTCTCTGATACTGTTCTATCACAGAGGTGGGACCTCTCAGCTGGGGGCCCAGATGTGTGGTCTCTGTAGACAGTTCCTGTGGTGACATCTTAACCTAGGTGAGTTTCCTTCCCCAATTCCTAGGTTCTCTAACTGTCCCCATGGCCACCCATGGCCACCCATGGCCACCCACAGCAGCATGGTTTCTCTGGCTCTCTTAACTCCTGCCCTGAAGGTTGCTGGGTCAACTTTCTGATGTCACATCTGTGCCCTCTCTTATGTCAGTTGTTCTGAAATTCTGAGCTGGACTGACACCAAGTTTCTACTTTGACCCTGGTGAAAATGGACATGCACCTTAGTAGAAGGCTGGCTTCGTTGCTGTTGTTTTTTTCTCCAGAGGAAATGTGTTTCTTCACTGGGTAAAGGCAGTGTTCAGTGAAAAGTTGGGCACTCTATATGGACTCCCCATGTTCTCTGGATGTGGTTCTGGTTTGTGATAGAGTCGTGTTCTGCTTTGGGTCTTCCACGCCCCTTGTCTTCACTTACCAGCTAGTGGTCCAGGCTGTGCCTAGTGACTTCCAGAGACTCCTCTCAGGTGGGCTTAGACAGGACTGCAGCAGGTCTATAGCTTTGGGGGTGAGGAGGGGTGAAATCACTTTGGTGGTAAGGTCATGCTCGGGACACTGAGATAGGATCTGGAGGCAGGATGGAAGTAGAAGGGATCAGTTTTCTTAGAAGGGAAAAGGAAAAACCCAAGGGTCCCTTCTCTTTGTTCCTCACTTCATTCCTGTCCCCCACTCCCTCCATGACCTGGCATCCTTGACTCTGTTGCCAACCTTTTGGATCTGTTGGAGGTTTTGTTTTGAGTGACACCCTGTATTTGTTGAATAAAGGGTCAGTTCCACAACTCCCTCTGTCCTGCTACTCCCCCAGCCTCTGTCTCTCCCTTGCTGCCCTTAGTCTTCAGCTTGTCCCCTTTGCCAGCCTGTCTGCCCTCCACTCACGAATTTCAAGGTTTGGAAGATCAGGTTCACGAACTCAGGGGCACTTGTTTCCTGCAGCCGCAAAGCCAGCTTCCCCTGAAGACACAGGACAATGTTGGTTACCATCCTTCACAGAACCGTAGCACCCCATACATGTTTTGTGCCTTGACTTAGAGTCTGGTACCCTTCAAAAGTCCCAAGAGAAGTAGAAGCTGGAGAAGGGAAAGGCTTGGCTAGCTGACGTCATAGAAAAAGGGAGTTAGGGGCGAAGGGCCCAGAACTGGCCAGAGCCACTTACCAAGAGGTTGAAGCTAAACTTGATCTTCTGGAAGCAGTCAATATACTGTGCTTGTGTTATTCCTGTAGAAGAAGGGATAAAGGTGGGATCTATGGGTCCTCCCGAGATGACCCTGAATCTCTCCCTGGCATAAAGAACTTACCATTTTGAGACGTTTTCTTTTTTCTCCCGAGTTTTATCTTCTTATGGCTGTTTTTTGCCTGGATCTCCCTCAGCTTTCCGGCAAACATCTCAATGTCTCCTAGGGTGTGGTTCAGCACCTCCTGGACCCCCAACAACCCATGGCCTTGAGTAAACGGTTATAAAAACTCTGAAATTCCCAACCCTGCCCTCACCATGATTCCCAGCCTTAGTCCCCTGCTCTGCCCTGTCTACCTGGAGAGTCTGGAAGCCTCAGCAAGCCTCCAACCACCTTCAGTTACCTCATCTCTCTCTGGATCCTCAGGAGAGGGAGCACGCCTTGGAGGAGGAGGCAGAGTGAAGTCACTGGGTTCTCGGGCACTTGGGTAGCGTGTCAGGGACCTTGCGGATGGCGAGATGCCTGCGGTAGATGGGGAAGGACCATGAGTCTAGAACTTCTTTGACTTGAACCAAGCCTTCTCTGATACCCGCCTTCAGACACAAACTTACTGCGTTCTGGGCTTGTGTTGTATGACTGTTCTGGAGGAAACCTGTGCTCTGGAGAGAACCTCTGCTCCAGAGGGGGTGCCTGCTGTATAGGAATTGGCCTTTCCAGAGGAGGCCCCTTCCATCTGTCCTGGCTTGGATGATTAACTCCAAATCGTGGTCTGTTGAGGGCATAGTGAAAGATATAACTGTGAAAACATCTTGAGAAAGACAGAGACACAGAGACACAGAGAGAAACCTAAGCCCATACTTCTGTCCCTTGGGCCTCACCATCTTTCTCTAAGAACCCTACTCTATCATGTTTCATCTGCCCAGTCCCTGGGCTTCCTGGGTTCTATAATGGCCTCTGGAGATAGTAACCAGGACACTTGACACTTCCCCGTAGTTCTTTCTAGGCATGTGTTTGTTGAGTCCCAGGGTCATGAGTTCTCCTAATGTGTAGCCAGGATGTGACCCTTAAACATGAACTAAGAGACCCTATACAGAGCAGAGGCAACCTACCTTTCTTCTAGCTCTTCTTCCAGGGCCTTCTGCAGGCTTGTCCTCAGCTGCTCTGCCTGGAGGAAGCATATGTGTTATGGTACATATGTGTGTGCATGTATGTGTGAGTATGTGTGTGTATGAGTGTGTGTGCATGTGTGTATATGCGTGTGTGCATGTGTGTATGTGTATATGTGTGTGCATGTGTGTGTATGTGTGTGTGCATGTGTGTGTGCATGTGTGTATGTGTGTGCATGTGTGTATATGTGTGTGCATGTGTGTGTGTGCATATGTGTGCATGTGTGTATGACTGTGTGTTCATGTGTGTGTATGTGTATGTATGTGTGCATGTGTGTATGTGTGTGCATGTGTGTGTATGTGTGTGCATGTGTGTGCATGTGTGTGCATGTGTGTGTATGTGTGTGCATGTGTGTATATGTGTGTGCATGTGTGTGCATGTGTGTGTGTATGTGTGTGTGCATGTGTGTGTGTGTTTGTGATGGTCACCAAACTATACCCCTGGCCAACATATTCAGTCACTCACCCCCACTTCCTGGCATTGGAACAACATAGTGCTGACACATGGCAGGCCAGACTCCTGCATGGTGACAGATAAGATGGAGTTGTAGGAGCAGGTGTTAAGTGCCACATCTATGGCCTTGATGTTGTCCAGGCGGTAAGAATCCAGGTCCTCCTAAGGCAGATGGAAAAGGCCACATGTGAGGTCACTGAGAGACCATGAAACCCTGAAGAGGTCATTCCTGCCCTCAGTGGGCTGGTAGAGTTTCTATCCTGATTCTTAGGCCTTTGCCCCCACTTCCCACCCTGCCTCTGCCTGGCTTGAGATGTGTATTGGATGTGGAGAGGCTCTGAGAGACAGGCAGAGAACCTGATGCTTGCTCTTTCTCATCTTGGGTTAGGGCCCATAACTGGGTTTAAGAAGACTGACCTTAGTCTCAATGTCCAGCAGCTGGAGCCAGCCATCTCTGACCTGCAGGAACAGGTTTTGGCTCCACACTCGGCCCTGGGCATCCATCTCCTGAAGCTTCTGTAGGGCATCCTTTGGCTCCCGGACTTTCCGTGTCCCCAGCTTACATGTCAACAGATGCTAAGGGGAGAGGAAGAGACTGGTCTTGGAGGAGGTTTAAAGAGGATCCCTGATGGTTAGCAGGTAGGAAAAAGACAGTTAGGAAGGAAGGTGTGTCCTTGGTCCCCCCCTGTAGAGGGTTCATGTTTCTCAATACAGCAAGAGCCTATAGAAGTTGGGTTCTTGAAGAGGCTTTGAGGCCTAGAGTTAAGGCACATTCTAGGATCACTGTGCAGTCTTTGGTGTGGGTTTCAATCATCCAACAAAATAATCTGTGTTCCTCTGTATGGGCTGTCGGACCTTCCTCGGTCCCTTTGCTGCATTTAGGACCTATTGTCCCCAGGTCAGTGACCTCACTTGCCTGACCGCTGCCTTTTTCCAAATCCTGATGCTTTTCCAGCTCTGCCAACCCAGTGCCATGGGGGTCTCAGGAAGATCAAGCATCCTCTCTCTGACTCTTACACAGAGAGAGCTGAAGTACTCTCAGACCCTCCCCTGGTCCATGCCTTCTTCTAGTCCCATTGTTTGGCAGCTTTCCTTTTAGCCCCCCTCCTCCCTTCCCCCAGCCAAACATTGTCTTCTTGAATCATTCTCCATTTTCCCCAGGCTCCTGTTGGGGACAATCAGACTAACTCCTGCCCCTGTCAATTCTCGCTCCTTGCCAGCTGTAGCCTGTGGCCACACTGCCAGAAACTCGGCAGAGCCCAGCAGTCTGTTGCCCTCAGCATGTCTTCTCCTGCTCTTGTCTGATGGTTCTTGATGAAGCCAATTCCCAGATCTACTCTACAAAAAGGTGTAATAGTGGCTGGGGAAACCCCTTCTCCACTGCACTGGAAATTTCCTACTTGTCTCTTAACACCAGAGGCCACTGTCCACCCCACAACCCCCATGCACTGTGGTCCCTACCATGTCCTAGTTGAACAAGTTCTTCTGACCCCATTCTTGTAGTTTAAAAGCCAATTAAAATGACCAGATCTCCAAGTGCCAGTTGTCCACTTGGGTAGGGCCAAAGACTCCATTCCAGCAGCTCTACCTGGTCTGGGAGCACAGGATGCCTCTCCCCTCAGTGACACCGGCCCTTATAGCTGCAACCCTCATACCTTTTTCCCAGCAGCCCTGTGTAATCCTGAACAAAGTACAGGAGATGGGTTGGAAAACAAGGGAGATCAAAAAAATAGCTTTCTGTGGCCCTTGACTATTTATGTTGTCACTTCTCTCTAGGGACCTAGCACCCATTCCCACCAGCTCTAGCTAGGCCTCTCTGCCCACCCTGGGACTATCCTATACTCCCCTTAGCTTGGCAGACATTTAGGCCTCAAGGTAGGTGACTCTGACTCCACAAAGTTCAGTCAGGGTGAGCTGTTGTGTAGAGTTGGGCAGTGGACAGACAGGGCTCTAGCTTTATTCAGAAAAGGCCTGGGCCCCAGAGGCACTTACCTCCACCCTGTGCTGCAGGAGGGTAGGTTCTGAAGCCACACTCTGGGAGTACTCCTTCCGGTGCACTGTGGATACAAAGTCAAGGGTAGGAGGCAGCAGAAGGAGGCTTGGCTCAGATGATTACAGGGACAATGGAGAGGATGGGGTTTGGAGAGCTAGGCCAAGAGTGGGATTGAGCAGGGCAGGGAAGACAGGAAGCTTACAGTAGATGGCTCTGCTGCTGGGCCGGGACATGTCGGCACTGAGGACAGCTTCCTAGAATCACAATAAACCAGAGGCAGTCACCGGACTGACAAACAGGAATGCAAGGTCTGGCTGCTGTTACTCTGACCTGGGGACTTGGTGGCCAGAACTGAAGCTCTTGACTCCAGGGGACCTATCTAGAGCCATCTGATGTCCTGCCCAAGAAGTCCTCATCTTGTTAGGTTCGGGGGCCATGGACCAGGAAAAGAAGGGCCTGCCTGTGGCAGGAGGCACTGCATGGATGACGTCCTATTATTTGAATCTGGGCTCATGTCTCACTCTGGGACTAGGTGGGAAAGATACCATGAATAAGTTGCTTTTGTTGGGAGGGGCTTCAGCTGCAGTACCAAGCCTCTTTCCCGGCCCTGTTTTAATTCTGCAAATAGGGAGGAAGCTCCCAGAATGACCCTGCTTGGTAGAATGCATTTGTGTGTGTGTGTGTGTGTGTGTGTGTGTGTGTAAGAGAGAGAGAGAGAGAGAGAGAGAGAGAGAGAGAGAGAGAGAGAGAGAGAGACTGTGTGTGTGTGAGACTCTGTGTGTATGTTAGGCAAATATAGAGATAGAAGACAAACAGACATTTATATGGGCTGGTGGGAGGGTACTCTGTGGAACTTGCTAATGACCTACACTCATCTGATGTCTGACCACCACTCCTGCCTCTTTTCCTTCTGGTGCTTCCAGATTTTTCTCCCAGAGACCCTCCCTACCTGAACTCTTTAAATCCAGCTTATAGCCAACTGCCTGGTAAACCCATCTGTAACCACCACCTGCCCAGGGTGTTCCCAGATGCCATTTCCAACATTGCCCATTCCTCTCTAACAGCAGTAGTGATCACAGCAACCCTGACAGCACTCCAAGCCCACTACCAAGCCTTTCCTGACCCTACTTCTCTTAGTCTTCACCATCATCTACCCACTGGTACTTTTCCAGCACCAAGTGGTGAGTGCAGCTTTAAGGGATCTGCCTCAGCCGCCCCGCTAGTACTCAAAACAACCTCAGAGCTGAAGCTGCTATTCCCACTTCTCAAATGGGGACTCTGCCACTCAAAGAGGACAACAGTACTAGAGTCACACTGATTTGTTAATAGAGAAACAAACCAGAACTATGGCTTACAAATGTGTCCCTGTTTCTAGGTGGTGGGATTGTGGGGGGGGGGGCACTAGAACACACATCTTTTGAAGTAGAGTGGAATTAAATGTCATGCATTTGTATGTGCTGGGTGTGTGTATGTGTCAAGCGAATGTGCTATCCGTGTGCCTTCAGACTGGTTGTGTGAATCTCCGTGCATCGATCTGCTTAGCGCCCTTGGGTTCTTTGTAATCCTGGAATATCCCGACCAAAGTGTTAGGAAGGACCCACACCCGTTTATTGGGGACTGTTATGAAAATGACTCAGAGATGGAAAAATATTCTCCAAGTGAGCGTCATGGGAACAGAGACAAAGCGGCTGATCTCTGTTCCCCATTGGGGAGAACCCCTTTCCGAGATAAGAGCAAGGGGTGCTAAACGCCTGTCTCTTTTTTCTGCCTTTCCTCACCTCCCTAGGCTGTGGCACTCGATTCCTGCTTCTAACTGGAAGAAGTAGGAGCCCTTTCCTGATTAGCCCTGTCCCTGGTCTTTCTCATTAAGATGGTCCCTGTAGGTCACCAGGGGTTCCTGTGAGCTAGTAGATAGTTCAACAGCTACTGCTAAAGACACTACTTTCTGGGGCTTGGTTGCTGTTTGACCTGCCTGGCCCCTTTAATGTCAGACACTGGCCTTTGCTCTCTCTTGGGTATGTAGGTGTATAGAGCAAGGAAGGAGTATTTACAAGGCTGACCTTGGGGGAAGCCTTAGAGCTCCTGGCCTTTCCTGGTCTCCAGCAGATATCTAAGTTCCCGAGGCTAATCCTTGCTCCTGAACCTTAGAAAACACTGCAAGATGCCCCAGTCGTAAAAAGCCACAGGGGTGTCCATGCTGACCCCAGGACCCCCAATCCTTGCTATCGGCTGTATTTAGGATCTTACCTGATTGCCAGTGTAGCCTGATGTCTGGTCTCCTGAGGAGGCTGATGTTTCAGCCAGTGGTTCAGTGCTGTTGGAGGGAGTTCTGTTTGGCTTCTCTGCCTGAGCCTCAGGCAGAGACCTACTGTTGATCAGGTGGCCAGAGAGCCAGGAAGCAGGCTTTGAGGAAGCCACACCTGTGGTCTTTGGACTCTAGAGGGTGGGGAGGCCTTTCAGGCCACCAACCGCACAGCACTATAGTGGACCTAAGCATACATGCTGACAGGTGCCAGAGGTTTACCAGAGACCCCTGCTTCCCAGCTTCCTCCTTGTTGACCTCTGGACTCAGGTGTGGCCCCTCATCTCCCTACCTTTTACATATCTCCTCTGGGGCCCCTGGGTTAGCATCAGGCACTGGGACCACAGAAAAGAAAAGGCATGTGTGGTATCATGAGCCTAGTTTCCGAGTTAGGGGCAGGCTGCTAATGAACCAGAGGCTCAAGAAAACCTTTGGGTTGGTATGTGTGTTTTATTCTTATGTGCTGCACACATGGGCGTGTGTGCCCAAGTCTTGCCTGTGAATACGACAGGGCCTGTCAGAGAAGTTGGGGTAGGGCATAGGGTCACTTGGGCATGACAATGAGGGCTCTTTTATCCTAGTCATGTCCATCATGTCCCCTCTCCCCTCTGGCCACATTTGTTTCTTACTCTTTCTTCCTAACCTTGGCCCATGCCCCTAATAGATGCCTTCAAACCAAGGTCACCCTTCATTATTCAAGAATCTGCCTAGTTCCTGCAAGTTGCTTTGTTTAAAAAAAAAAAAAAAAAAAAACCTTCCTGTTTTACCTAGAGCAGGCCAGACTCCTTACCTCCTGGAAACTCATAGCTGGGTGTAGGAGGCCAGATGTAAACAGACATCAAAGAAAAAAGGCAGAAGGAGAAGGAAGGGGGGATGGGCAGGGATGTTCACTGGGAACTAAGCCTCTTGGGACCCAGCCTCAGGCCCTGCTGGGCTTAGGATCTGTGGAGAAGACTCCTATAAATCCTATAACTACAGCCTGCAGTCAGGACTCTGTCCTTGGCTTCCTTGGGACCTACAGAGAGATGGTGTCCTGCTTCCCACCATCCATCCAGCATTGTCTTGATGGCCTGGAGTTCAGGAGTTGGACCTAGGAGGGACTTCTCCCACCTGAATTGGTGTGCACCCCTAGGAAAGTTTACTGGGCAGCGTATTTCTGGGGCCAAGAGGTTGTATCAGCACCTCGCCGTGATCCTGTGTGAACTAGTCCTCTAGCCCTCCCTGGGCCTTCTGGTGGTTTGGGTCTCAGCCACATGTACCGCTTTCAGGTTTGAATGGCCTGTTCTTTATTGTACATATGACACACAGTCTCATTGAGGCACGGACATATTCCATTCCCATGCTTGGCTTGGGTGAAGAGCCAGGACCCCATTCTTCCCAGCTCAGACCAGACCAGACCCTGTCCTTCCTATGAGTCTCTCAAAAACAGGGTCGGGCAGAGACTCAACCCATAGTAGAGACCTGGCTGACATCTTTAGGCAGAGAAGGCTGAGTACCACCAGGAACTCTCAGGATTGTGAACTCCATGGCTCTTTGGGTGTCCTTAGAGTTGTGGGACTGGAGATATTTGGTGCCAGGCATTATGGAAATTGGCTATAGCAGGATGTTATGAAGCATAGAGAGGCCAGGCCACTCACCCCTCGTGATGGGAAAGGGAGCTTCTGTGGAAGACCGTTCTGGGTCCAAGTGATCCTGGCTGTGAATAAGGAGCTGGGGCTTGGGTGGGAAGGAAGTAGAACTCAAGAGAGTCTCCCCAGAAGTGTGAGGCTACAGAACTGGGGGAACTCTCATCATTCATCCACTGGTTTATTTATTCCTCAGATTCCTGACAGGCACTGAGCCGGGCGCGAGAACACACACACACACACACACACACACACACACACACACACACACACACACACACACGACTCACAGCCACTTCAAAACACAGCCAGAGTTCACCACCTCCCTCTAAGCATCTCAGGCTCCCCTGCCGTGGTCCCACCTCTGTGTGTCCCTGTGGGGAACTGGAGTCATTCATTAGTTCTCCTTCAACCCATACATCAGCCAGCCCCATGGCCTGACATGTGGGCTCTTCCTCAGCACACAGATCACCCCTCCTCTCCCGCTCTGTGGACTTCTCCTTCAGGCCCAGTCAGACTGTCTGCCTCTGGCTACAACAGTCTGAAAACTTGGCACCTTGCCTCTATCCTCATTCTTTTTGATCCTTCCCGCTTGGCTCTGGATGGATGAGGTTCTCCCTTGAGTGGGGATTTGATTGTTCATTTTTGAACCCAAAGCACTTCAGCTCCCTTTGAGGCCCTCCTTAAAGTCCAGGTTCTTGCTGTAAATACATCTTATCTCCCACCACCCAATGCTACTTGGACTTTACCCTCCACTTGGAGGACATCTTGTAACCCTGTTTGAGTCATGCCTCTGCACCTGACTGGATGCTGTCTCTGCCTGAGTTACTGGTTGGAAACACCTGCTGACTCCTGCCTTATGAGAAACCGCCTTTTCCCTGCCTAGGGATGTGATGAATCTGGCCTTTGGCTCCCAGATACCTGGTACGTGTGTCATTCTATGAGTGCCTGCATCACATTGAGGGCTGTGACCCTAACTCTAAGTCTCTATAACGACCGAGATGAAAAATAGTAAACAAATGTTGCATGGAGTTATGGAAGGCACAGGTGGTCATGTTCTATCTGTTTGGGTGCATCAGAAAGACACTCTGAGGAGGAACCGATGGTGTCAACCCTTCAGGCCAGAAAGGAGTCTGGCTAAGAAAGGAAGTGGGAGGTAGAGGATATAACAGTTATTTTGAGTAGAGAGGTGAGAAGCTGGGTGTGACCATATCCCCAAACTTACCCCCCCCCAGTGTGTGTGTGTGTGTGTGTGTGTGTGCATGAGCACACACGTGTGTGCACGAGTGTGTGTATCTTAATCACTTATTAGAAGACTCTTGAGATTTTTACAGAAGTGGATGTTGAATTGACTTCCACTGTAGCCCTGGAAGGCTTTGCCATTTGTGGGTGTTCATTATACAAAGAGACTGCCAATGGGGACTTCAGCATGCACATAGGTCTCAGAATGAAGGGACCAAGGTGTGCCTCTGAACCATCTTAGCATTAACCAGGAGGGAAGCCTGGATCCCTTAAAATCCAGAACAGACTCTGTTGAGAGGTATCACACTCCAACGGCTGGCTGTGAAGGAAGGAGCTCTTTGTTATGGGGGTGAGAGTGTGGGGTGCGGTTGGTAGGTAGGGGAGAACAATTCTCTTAGCAAACAAAGGGGTTTGAGACCAGAGAGACAAGAGACAAAGGTCCTTTCCTGGGAGCTCACATTTCTGAGGTTGAAGAGAGAAATTCACACAGTGATGATAACCAGGGTCCTGATAAGCAAGGGAGGACAATGCAGGAGGGGCTACTGCTGAGAGCTTGAAGATATGAAGTTTGGGAAGACATTGGGGGTGCATGAGCTCAGAGAAGAACCCAGGGATGAGGAAGCTGGGCTTCATGAGACAGAGCAGTGGGTGAGAGTCAGAAAAAGGGATCATGTGGCCAGGAGGGAATCCAAATAGACTGGGTACCCGAGTGGCACCCTGGGGTGGTAGGCAGTGGCCAGAATACGTGGCCCATGGTCTTGCCTGAGCTGGGCCGATGTGTTGAAATGAGGTGGGAGGGTGGGCCAAGGAGAACCAGGAACCCCAGGGACCTGACTGGTAAGTGGGGAGTGAAGACATGCAGATGCATGGGAGACAACGGCCTACTGTAGAACAGAGAACTGGAAGAGGGGGGGAACATGCCGGAAAGCTGGGGTTTGGCTTTGGAGCACTGGATGCTTAAGGCACATTTGGGGCAGATGTTTGGGGGATGGTTGAGCAGAGAGGTTCAGGCCCACCCCAGTGCTACTCACCCCCTTGTACAGGTTTCTTGGCTCTCCAAATGGAATTTTAAGGACACCAGAGGCAAGACTGAATTGGAAACTCAGCAGAGGGGACATGCACAGCAGAGATCCCCCAAACCAGGTACCAGTAGATACTGGTGATCCAAGTTCAATACCTAGAACCCAGATGGAAGGAGTTCATGTCTTTAACTTGTCCTCTGGCCTCCACAATGCTCATTGTACATACACGTGTGCATGCACGAAAGTGCGCGCGCGCGCGCGCACACACACACACACACACACACACACACACACACATCAAACCAAAACAAAAAATTCATAAAAATGTAATATAAATTTTAGAGACTGTTTCAAACAAACATATAAACACAACACAAAACAAAACTCAGAAAATACATAAGAAAAAAAATCACTAGTTTTTCTTAGAGGCCATGCTGCTGAGAGACATATTACCTTGCACCAGTATTGCTGTGAATAGTGCCTCTACCCTGAGAATTGTGAAGATGGCATTTGCCTTGTTGGTTTCAGGCACTTGAAAGCAACTTCTATCAAAAACCACTGGCAGTGGCTGGGGATGGCACCATGGTTAAGAGCTCTTCCAGAGGACTTGGGTTCGATACCCAGCAACCATCTGGATGTTTACAACCACCTGTAACTCCAGATTAAGAAGGTTCCGATGCCTGCCCTCAGAAGGCACCTTGCTTGCACACGGTGCACACACACAGGGAAACACCCACCCACGTAAACAAATCTAAAAGACGAATAACTCTACTTGGGCTGGCAGCTGTTGATAAGAGAATAAAGACAGGGTAAAAGGTGTGGCATCTCCGTCTTTAGCACACATCTGACTCATTTATTGCCTGACAGCGGATGCCTTGGGGTTCTGTTGCTGTGATGAGACACCGTGACCAAACTGGAAGTTGGTGAGGAAAGGGTTTATTTAGCTTACACTTCCATATTTAGTCTTCTATGAAGGAGGTCAGGACAGGAACTCAAAACAAGGCAGGAACCTGGAGACAGGAGCTGATGCAGAGACCATGTAGGGGTGCTGCTGACTGGTTTGCTCCTCGTGGCTTTCTCAGCCTGCTTTCTTATAGAACCTGGGACCACCATCCCAGGGGTGTCTGCACCCACAATGGGCTGGGCTCTCCCATAGCAATCACTGATTAAGAAAATGCCCTGATCTTAAGGAGGCATTTTCTCAGTTGAGGCTTCTTCCTCTGTGGTGACTCTGGCTTGTGTCAATTTGACTTAGACTAGCCAGTACACTTGAAATTATTGATTCTGCTCAACTTTGTCCAAAGCCGTGCTCATCCTTAGGGACTGTTGGTCTAG
Organism: Micromys minutus; assembly: GCF_963924665.1. Classification (NCBI taxonomy): domain Eukaryota; kingdom Metazoa; phylum Chordata; class Mammalia; order Rodentia; family Muridae; genus Micromys; species Micromys minutus. The sequence goes on along the minus strand of NC_137973.1, from coordinate 41,990,515 downwards.
AACTATATAACTCAAGGTCTTCCTGAAATGTTCTGGTTTTGCCCCCTTTGATTGATATCTGTATCATATCTACATCTATGCCTATCTTATTACAAGTACAGTTTTCCTCCCTCATCTCTCCCTGCTACCTCTCCTTTCCCCCAGATCCACTTCCCCCCTACCCACCCCTCCTCTGATGCCCCTTAGAAAAGAGCAGGCCTCCTGGGAACATCAACCAGAGTGGCATAACAAAGTTATAATAAGACTAGGCACATATCACATCAAGGTTGGGCCAGGCTACCCATTAGGAGGAAAAGAGTCTCACAAATAAGCAAAAGAGTCAGACACAGCCTTCCATTCCCACTGTTAGGAATCCCACAAGAATACACACACACACACACACACACACACACACACACACACACAGAGGTGCACGCGTGCAGAGTACCTAGGTCAGACCCCCTCTCTGCAAGCGCCATGAGTCCCAGTCAGTTGATTTTGTGGGCTGTGTTCTTGTGGTGCCCCTGACCCCTCTGGTTCCTCTAATCCCCTTTCCTGTTGGACTCTGGAGCACCACCTAACGTTTGGCTGTGGGACCTGCCTCTGCTCCCAATCTATCTCCTGGTGCTGGGGGCAAAGATACCAGCCTAAGATTTACGGGGCACCCAGCATCCCTCAGCTTCACACCCCTCTCTACCCCCTGGCACAGCACCCACATATATCTGCCCATTTGTCTTCTCCAAACCCAAACCCCTTCTCTCCTCATTACCTAAGAGCAAAAGGAACTTGCAGCAGGCTGAGTGAAGATGGGGCCTCGGGTATAGAACGCCATCTTGCTTTTTTCCAGTGCAGGAATACATCTTTTTCCTTGCTCTTTTCTGAGCAACAGGTGAGTAGAGTTAGGTTTAGAAATAGGCTCTTGGAAGCCACTCTCTAAGGATGGGAAACAGGGTCAGGGTCTCAGAGGCACACCATTTCCTAATCCATGCCCGGTTCCTAAGTCTCTAAACCCTCAAGTCAGAAGCCATTGCTGAGAACTAGCTTTCACCATGTGGATCGTGAGTGGCGTGTCTGGGCCTCCCCTCCTTGTATCAAATGTAACCCCCAAGGGTGCCTCTCTTGCTTCCCAGGGCTCTGTATCTCAACTCTCACCTACATAGGGTTGCCTGAGTTCAGAATTGCTCAGACTCCCTCACCCCGACAGCCCTGGAGTTTAGTTGTCCTCAGAGGCCTGGACCCTGGACTGTGATTCAAGGCAGCATCTCAGGAGGCCTGGTTGAAAAAAGACCTCTTCAGGGAAGTAAATGTTCTTGATGATCCCTGGGTGGGAAAATATCCATGAACACAGTATGAGGTGAAAAGGGGTTGCCACAAAAGGGTTAACACCCAGTTTTGAAATTCTAAATAGAAAAAAAAATAGCTGTATAAATCTGAGTTTTATTCAGTGTCTGTTCTAAGACATGGACCCATCCAAATGCCCCATTTATACCAGCCTTTTAAAATAGAGCTGGTGAGTTTCATCTTCAATTTACAAATGAAGAAACAGAGGTGCAGAGACTTGTCCCAGTCCCATCCAGTAAAGAGCTGGAGCACAGTTAGACCCTAAGCAATGGGAGAAGTAACAAAATTACCCCAAGATCTGTGAGAGGGAGGGTTTACTTTTATGCTTTTCTGTATTTTCACATTTTTACCAAGATATTAAAAAAAAAGTTCTACTCCCACCCCACCCCACACAAAACAAATAAATTTTAAAGTAGTAATGTGTGTGTGTGTGTGTGTGTGTGTGTGTGTGTGTGTACAGTCTCCACAGAGAAGCACAGAAGGTTTTCCTGGTTCCTTGGTTCCTCCACAATTCCTATCTCATTTTTATGCAGAACAATATGTGCTCTGCAGCCCCAGCTACAGCTGAAGCCCCCTGAAGAGAAACTTGCTCTCTAGAGCAGCACTCAGTTGCAGCCTCCCCACTCCCCAGCTCTGGCTGCAGACCTTGGAACTTCAGTTCTTTGAGTTTGAGATTCATTGTTGTTGAAAGGGCTGATGTAGGTCACACTCTGGAGGAGAAGAAGGGCTCCACAAATACCTCCCCAAAGCTGACCTCAGAAGTTCTGCCTGCTGCCGGAAGCTCTTCCGTAGAAGCTCCCGGCCTCTCCTCCGGGCTCTCTCAGTGGCCTAGAGAACAGGCCGACTGTAATGCCCTGGAGCACTTCTCACCTGGGAGGCCTGGGTAAAAAGGCAAACTGCACCTCCCCCTCATGAAGAGTCTGCCTCCTGTATGAGGAAGGAATTTTGGGTCAGGATTTTACAACTCCCCAAGGGTTCTGATGAGAAGGTGGTTTCTCACCTCAAACTTCTCAGAATGAAGCAGAGCCAGGTTACAGCCGGACTAGCTTAGCTCTGAAAAGTGTTCTGACCACTCAGTCTCCTGGATGTGTCTCCTGGGGTATTCTGGTACCACAGACATGTGGTCACTCCAGGCTTGCTTGTTCTGTGGTGATGCGCTCTGAAACTAAACAGTAGTAGAGTGAGGATCCCTGGCTGCCCAACTTGATTCTTAGCGGCTCTACATCCTTATGGAGGCCCGAAGACAACCTAGCAGGGCTCTCAAAATAGGTATGACAAACACAGCGTGTGGCTGTTCCTTTATTGCTGTTATGGACCTCAGAAAAGAACAGAGAACCCAGGTCATTGAAAGCCCTGCCCCATGAACCCTGTGCAGGATTCCCAGACAAGGCCTGAAGGAAGATTACAGCCATGGAACACAGGGGTGGAGCATCTCTTGGGCTGTGCCTGGCTCCAGAGATCTGCAGGTCTCTGTGATTTGTCACTCTGAGGTTGACAATCCTAAGGCTAGAATGGGCAGCTATGACTTCCTGGGTGGAGCCCAGATGCTGGAAAAGTCATGGCTTCGGGGACTCACAGCAGATTGTGTTGGCCCATCACCTATTACCAAATGTGACCATCTGGGCTGGAAAGAACCTTAGGGAGAGCCCCACTCTTTCTGACTTCCTGTAACACTCTCTCAGATAGGGTGCTCACAGATAGCAAAGGTGAGCGCCTTTGAACTCTCAGAACCTGTCTCTTCGTCTACAAAACTCTGACAGGCACAGCTACTATTTACGGAATACGTGACCTAGCTAGGCTCTTGCAGTTAAACCTGACACACTGGAACAGCTCTGGTAGTTTAAGATTTCTTTAGACTCTGGGCAAGGCCTAACACACAGAACCCTGGTTGTTTGCAGAGATGTGCGAGCCCCCTCTGCTGGACGGCGGGTGAATTGTAGTGAAGAAAGGTAAGGCGAAGGCAGAGCCGCAGGCTGTCACCAGAGGTAGGACTTTGGAGGTGCATTCTCACGCTGGTATTCTGCAAATGAGGAAACTAAGATCTAGGCCTCCTTCCAGACTGTCTGTGTCGCCCTGGGGTTTAGGAGCCCCGCTATGCAGAGAAGGGAGCCATGTGGTTTAATTTTAATGGAGCCCTCCCAAGCCCATCCCTCTGGCACTGCCCGGTAGAGCTGCAGGAACCAGTATCCTGGGGCACAGGCACAAGGAGGATACTAAACTGTCCCTCCCTCCCACCAGCAAGCTGGACTTTGCCGGAAGGTCTGAGGGCTTGGCGGGGCCAGGAACACTGGACTGAGGAGTCTGTGGAGCACATCACTTCTAGGAAGCAGATGCTAGAGAGCTGGGGGTCTCTCAGCCTGTGTGCTGTTCAGGTACAGGTAGGTGGGAGCTGCGTCACTATCTGAGGTCTGTTTGGACTTGCTCCTCTGACTGGTAATGCCACTGTTGTATATAGGCCCAAGAGGACTTCAGTGGAGAGTGCTAGCCAGCTCAGGAGACTCTGGAATCTTTGTAACTTCCCGGTGAGTGTCACTCATGGCAGGCATTCTTTCTGAACACCTCTTGTCCAGGAGCTGTGCGTGTTTTATTGTCCACGTCTGCTATAAGTAGGAGGTGCGTTCGGTGTCTATCTTGAGTCTGAGGCCTGAAGAATTTAATCAGCGGTTCTCAACCCCCTTGGAGGCCAAACGACACTTTTCACGGGGGTTGCCTAAGACCACTGGAAAACAGATCTTTACGCTATAGCAAACTTACAGTCATGAAGTAGGAATGAAAATGACTTTATGGTCAGGGGTCACCACAACATGAGGACCTCTCTCTGTTAAAGGGTGGTGACATTAGGAAGGTTGAGAGCCACCTTAAATTAAATTAGATTAAAACAATGGCCTGGGATCTAGAGGAGGTGGGATATGTGTGTGCCTCCATCCCTAACCTCACCAACAGGCATTTGTTTTAGCCTTCCTGTGCCCCCCCCATAATCAGCCACAGAGAGAAAAGAATGGGCCTTCTGCTCTGCCCTTCCCCCTTCTTTTTTACCTACCATCCCTGGGGGAGCAGTTCAACCACAGACAAGAGTTGACTAGCCCTCTGACCACAAGACAGGACCCTCTCTTAGTCACCTCAGGCCAGTGTCCCTAAGACATTTGCAATCCTAGTATGCTGTAGGCCGAGGTTACCCTCTCTATAGTCCCTTCCCTGACCCTCCATCCCATCTCTTCATGCCCACCCCCTCTACTCCCCACCCTCAGCCACAAGTCACATGTTTTCTTCACCCAAACCTACAGAATTTAACCACAGTTTTACTCTCTATTGGTTGCCCCCTCAACACCCCCCATTCCCCACGTCACTACAATCTTCTGGCCTCCAAAGCCTTTCTCCCTTCTTGAGGCTTTCTTGTCTGACATCCCCACAGCTTCCCAACAGAGCTTTGCCTAACAGAACCCTCTAAAATGAGGTGTGTGTCGCATTCCCCTGCCGTAGTGGTGTAACTAGGAATGGCCCCCATAGGCTCGTATATTTGAATGCTTGGTCATGAGGGAGTGGCACTATCAGGAGGTATGTCCTTGTAAGGGTAGGTATGTCTCTGGGAATAGGTTTTGGAGTTCCTAATAGCCAGGCCCAGGGTCTTTTCCTTGCCTACTTCCCTCCAACAGAAGTTGATACCAGGGACTGGGGTATTGCCGTGACAGACCTGTCCATATTTCTAGGCAAAATGTGGACTTTGGAACATTTGAATGCTTTAAGTGGGCTTATGGGCCATACTAGTAGAGGCAGGGAAGACAGTGGGGGATTATGATGCTCTGGCTCAAAAGGTTTCAGAAGAGAAAAATATTAGTAAGTAGTCTTGTGTTATTTTGTTGAAGAATGTGACTATTTTCTGCCCTTCCCCCCCCCCCAAAAAAAAATCTGCCAGAGGCACAGTTGAAGAGTTTTGGATTAATAGTGTTGGCAGAGAAAATTTAAGCAGTCTAGTATTGATCAAGTGTTACTTGGTTATTAGTGACCAGTCTTATGCAGATCTATCTATAGTTAAAAGGAACAAGCTGAGCATGGACAAATGGAGAAAAGGGGCACCAGGGAGTGTGCTGAAGCTAAGCGTTCAAGGAGATTTACAGATTAAAGAAAAGCCCCGTGTTAAGAGTGATGATCTCAGAGCAAGACCCTACCCAGCTAAGCTTCCAACTTGTAAAAAGAAAATTTTGTAAGTTTATGTGTTGCGACACATACCTTTCATCTCAGCACTTAGGAGGCAGGGACAGCGCAGGGCCAGCCTGGTCTACAGAGAGAGTTCCAGGACAGCCAAGTTTAATGAGTGAAGGAAACCATCCAAATCAGAAAGCTGATGAAAATATATTTGAACAAGGGGACCATGTTCCAGCTTCAGCAAGCAGCAGAACTTGACAGCTTCAGCCACATGGTTCTGGCTTTAAGTCAAGAATACAAGAAAGGAGTTATGGAGTCTCCCTCTGAGAGTTCAGTGTATCAGGGATGCCCCTGCGTGGAGGCCCAGAGAAGCCTTGAAGCCGTGATGGGGAGCCTGGATTTCGTTGGAGACCATAAGATGTTGGGGTGTCAGAGCTGTGGGATACCTGCCAAGGAGAGCTGCTAACAGGACGTGGGTCTAGCCTAAGCCAGAGAAGTGTGTCGCAGTCAGGATAGACGAAAGGAGTTAGAGGTCTGGAGAGCACTTTGACATCAGACATGGAGATGCGGCATCTGGAGTTTGCCCAGCTGGCTTCAGTCCTGCTTTGCTCCAGTGTTTCCTCGCTGAGCTCCCTCTCCTCCCTCCCTTTGGGAATGGTAATGTGCATTCTGTGCAATTGTACATTCTGTGCTTTTGTGCATTCTGTGCATTCTTATGCAATTGTGCATTCTGTGCATTTGTGCATTCTGTGCATTTGTGCATTCTGTGCAATTGTGCATTCTGTGCAATTGTGCATTCTGTGCATTCCATGCAATCGTGCATTCTGTGCATTTGTGCATTCTGTGCATTCTGTGCATTTGTGCATTCTGTGCAATTGTACATTCTGTGCATTTGTGCATTCTGTGCATTTGTGCATTCTGTGCATTTGTGCATTCTGTGCATTTGTGCATTCTGTGCATTCTGTGCAATTGTGAATTCTGTGCAATTGTGCATTCTGTGCATTCTATGCAATTGTGCATTCTGTGCATCCTATGCAATCGTGCATTCTGTGCATTTGTGCATTCTGTACATTCTGTGCATTTGTGCATTCTGTGCATTTGTGCATTCTGTGCATTTGTACATTCTGTGCATCTGTGCATTCTGTGCATTCTGTGCATTCTGTGCATTCTGTGCAATTGTGAATTCTGTGCAATTGTGCATTCTGTGCATTCTGTGCAATTGTGCATTCTGTGCATTCTGTGCATTTGTGCATTCTGTGCATTTGTGCATTCTGTGCATTTGTACATTCTGTGCATCTGTGCATTCTGTGCATTCTGTGCATTCTGCGCATTCTGTGCATTCTGTGCAATTGTGAATTCTGTGCAATTGTGCATTCTGTGCATTCTGTGCAATTGTGCATTCTGTGCATTCTGTGCATTTGTGCATTCTGTGCATTTGTGCATTCTGTGCATTTGTGCATTCTGTGCATTCTGTGCAATTGTGAATTCTGTGCAATTGTGCTTGATCTGCTTTAGCTTTGACTTTACAAAAGGTTACAGTTAAGAGATCACCATGAGACTCAGAAGAGACTTTGGACTTTTAAAAATGAAATATGAACATTTATTTATTAGGATGCTCAACAATGAGCATGTTACCACTTTCTTCATGTGAGGGAGAACACACCTGACCCATGTGTGGGAGGAACAGGATAAGGGCTTCCAACAAGGGTATCAAAACAGCTCCACAAAAAAATCCCCATTTACCAAGGAGAGGGTGTTTTCTGCTAGCATTGTCTCTGCTGTAAGTTCCAGCCAAACAGCCTCAACTTCCCCAGAATCCCTTTGAGCTATTCCTGCTCAGATACTGGAGAATATAATGTCACACATCAAAAACACACAGGACATTAATACATGACACTCAGTTATAGGCCTAACATTATCAGATTTCTTCAAATGATAAGGGAAGGAAGGAACTGCTGCCCACAGAAAGTTCCTCAGTGACGGTGGCATTTATGGAGACCTTATATCAAAGGCACAGGGACCAGTGTCTCTGTCATTCTACCCTGCTCAATGGAGAAAGTCTGCAGATGAAGGTAGATACTGTCCCTGGCTTACGTTTCTCCCGGTCCTTTCTGTTGTTAAATGGTGACATTCTGCCTGTCGCCTGCCTTAGCTATCATTTCATTTTTTTTAAAGACTTAAAAATGGTAGAAGAGGATGAGGAGATGGTAAAAAACACCCCTGTTAAGACAGAAATAAAATAAAAGTACAAAAACCAGGTGTAATACAATATAATAGAAACCGGCTGAAGTAGTACATGCCAACAGACAATATGATACACAAACAGGGTAGGGTAGACAGGAAAGGGCAGAGGTCACAGCCTACACCTGCACTGCTGAGTGGACTGGAACTGCTGTTTTAGTTCAGAGCCTTCATTGATGGTAACAGAACAGGCCATGGCCAGCCTGGAGACTCCACAGGCCCGTCCTAAAGCCTGCTTGGGGCACACAAATCCTTAGGGGATACTCTTGTCTTCACACAGCAGAGGGAGGTGCGGGATGATCTCCAAGGGATCCACGTCTGCTACCATCACCGTGAACTCAGAGATGCCTCTGCTGAGGGTTTTGGTGGCTTCATTGGCTCCTTTCCGAAGCTGCTTGTAGTTACATGAAGGTCCAGCAGCAGCTTGGTGAGGTGGGCATCTGTGAGGCCTTCAGATTCACATCAACCCCCGTCATGGCTGCGGTGCGCCAGAGCCTCGCCTAGACAGGGCAACAGCCCACCTCAGACAGACTTGAGACTTTGGACTGTTAAACAGTATCGACCCTGTTGTAGACTTTTGAAGTTGGACTGAGTGCATTTTTGCGTTCTGATATGGCTACAAGCCTATGGGACACCAGGGAGTGAAATGTGGTGGTTTGAGTAGGAATGGCCCCCATATAGGTGTGGCCTTGGAGGAAGTTTGTCACTGGGAGTGGGCTTTGGGCTTCCAAATGCTCAAGCCAGGCCCAGTCTTTCTGTCTCTGTCTCTGTCTCTCCCTCTCTCTGACTCTGTCTCTCCCTGTGTGTCTCTCTGTGTCTCTGTCTGTCTCCCTCCCTCTCCTTCTCCCCCCCCCCCCCCCCGCCTGCTACTTGCAGATCTGGATGCAGAACTCTCAGCTCCTCTCCAGCACCATGTCTGCCTGCGTGCTGCCATGCTTTCTGACACAATGACAGTAAACTAAACCTCTGAACTGTAAACCAGCCCCAATTAAATAAATGCTTTTTTTTATAAGAGTTGCCATGGTCACAGCAATAGAACTTTGACTAAGACATCTGCTTAAAATCTATTTTTTAAGCTGGGCAGTGGTGGCACTTTCTTTTAAGCCTAGCACTGGGGAGGCAGAAGCAGGTGGATCTTTGTGAGTTCCGGGCTAGCCTAATCTACAGAGCTAGTTCCAAGATGACCAGTGATCCACAAAGAAACCTTGTCTCAAATGTATATATAGGGAAGGCTACAAGTCTGAGGATTTGCCCCTGACTCTTCCTGACAGCCAGCAACTACTCTTGTAAGGTCACGAGGTCTAGGCATGATCAGAAACCTACTGTACAGCCAGGCCACCTCTCTTGGAAGAACTCTACCAGACTGCACAATGAGGCCACTCGGGGGCCAGTGGAGGTGGGGCTAGAAATGAGAAAAGCTGGACTACACGTTCCTTTCACAACTAGGCGAGGTCCTACACGAGTGTGCTCAAACCCTGAGCCTGTCTATATGCACTCCAATGCAACACTCACCTTTGAGATAGCTGAGATCAAACCTGGAGAAGTGGCAAAACCCAATCCAGTCTTCAACATGGAGCAAAGACCAGCACAGTGTTGACAGAGATCTGGCTCATGCAGGCTGGAGTCAGGCTTCGTGGATCAGCATATGAAGGAGGAGCGATCTCTTGGAAGGGGACATTGGACCAGGATCCCATTTTTCCAGGCCAAAAGGTCAAAATAAGAGCACAGGCTGGGAGCGCCACAGACAGGGTAGTTCCCAGCAGTGTCCAGCAGAGGGCAGCTCTAACCCACAGTTCCTTAGCCCCAAACCTGTTCAATACAACTCTAAGGTCCTACAAACGGCCTGGCTATTTTGAGAGGGAAGAAAAGTACCAGTTGGCAAAGGAAACAGGCCAGCTGTGTGCAGCTGGAGAAGAGGGATTCTGGCCATTTACGGCCAGTTGAAGTGAGGTCAGGTGACATACCCCACATAGCCTGCTCCCTTCCTAGTTGAGCTTCTGGTAGCCTTAGCCGCTCTTTCCCAGTAAGGGACCTTCAGAATCCCATCCGGTGTCTGAGTTTAGCTTCTGGGATCTGCCAGTCTCTGGAATCAAGCTAAGCAGAGGAATTCATATGGCTGATGAGAAAGAAAGGCGGGGCCCTTGATTTTTTCTTCCCTAAGAAGGTCAGGGAAATCATCAGGATGAGGGGAAGGTGTTCTATCTTGTGGGCAGCTTCACCAGCCAGCTCTGTGCTAGGGGCAGACAGACAGAATGCCAGTTAAGTATTCCACCAACACAGCGCCTTCCCAGACTCTCCAGTCCACAGTCAGAACAGCTTTTGACCCAGCTGATGAGAGTGGAACGTGATGTAGACACAGTGCCGGGCAAGAGGAGAAAGGACTGGTCCTCCTCTGGTCAGGGAGGTGGAGGTTTTGACGGAGGGTCTGACATAGGAGAGAGGCCTTGGAATGTGAATAGGGTTTTAGCAGCAGCAGCAGAAAGAACAGCCCTGACAGGACCCGCAGGAGCAGAGGCACCAGGCTCTGCTGCAGAGAACACTGATGATCCTGTGAATGAATGTGGTTAGAGGCGCCTTTAACTAACCTTTGGGCCCGTGGTCAATATTAGCTCTCATTCTCAAACCACCCTGTGCGATCACCATCTCCACGTCACAGATGACGAGTCTGAGGGTCAGAGAAGTAAAGTGTCGGTCCTAGTAAGGAGCTCAGGAGCTTAGTGAGGAGCTGATGTTCCTGTTTTGGCTCATGTGACCCCATGGTGTTTCTATTAGTCTGAGGTTAGGGAGTATATGTGATGTGAATGGAGAAGGTCTTTCTGTCCTTAGGGACACTTTTGGCTTCTCCCTCTCTGATGGAGCTGAAAGATGATCTGGCTAGAAACCCATCCTCAGAGAGCCACCCATACATGTATTTCTCTTTTCTCCTTTCCTTTACCTTTTCGGAGGATTTCTTGTGTGAACTCTTGTGAGCCAGAGTTTGGGTCCCCTTATTCCACCTCAGATAATGTCAGTTGAGGAATGTCCTCCAGGAGATTGGCCTTGTAGACAAGTCTGTGGGGTGTTTTGTTAATATTTTAATATTTGATGTGGGATGGAGAGGCCATCCCACTGTGGGCAGTGGTATCCCCTAGGCAGGTGGTCCTGAGCTGTATGGAAAGCAAGCTGAGCAAGCCATGAGCCAGGGAGAACAAGCCAGTAATCAGTTCTCCTCCATAGTTCCTGCCTCTGTTCTTGCTTGAGTTCCTGTTCTGACTTCCTCTGTGGATGGATTCTAATCTGTAAGCCCAGATAAGCAAAACCTTTCCTCTCCAAGTTGCCTTAGATCATAGTGCTCATCATAGCAAAAGAACGCAAATGAATATAGCCTCCTTCCCCCCCCCCAGGAGTTGTGTCTGTCTGTTTATTTGTCTGTTGGTCCATCTGTCCACCTGCCTTTCTGTCTGTTTAGAATGAAGGTACTGAGAGGACATGACCTGCTGTCTAGGCTTGTTCTTCTGGAGCTCCCCACCCCTGCAGAATACTTTCTGACCCCTTGGCTGTGAGCCATCTCTCCATCTGCCCCTTCTGGTATTTGATGTAGCATCCCCACACCATTCAGCATTCCCACCTTGGTCTGCTCAGGCTGTAAACAAGAAAGATTAGTTTCTCTAGGTTTTGGAAACTGGGAAGTCTGCAATTAGGGCAGCAGCAAAATTACTGTCTGGTGAGAGGCCTGCTCTCTGGTTCACACATGGTACCTCTTGCTGTGTCTGCACGGAGCAGAAGGTATTCTACATTCCTTGGAGTCTCTTGTAATGCATATGGTCACCTCACAAAAACCCCACTTCCTGACACCACTGCCTTTGGGATTAGAGTTTTAGGGTGTATATTTTAGGATAGCAAAAATGATCAAGCCAGAGCATTTTGCCCCCCTAAATGCCTAAATTTATGTCATTCTCATGTACAAAATGCATTCATTTTATCCTAACAGCTTGGAATATCTTAACTAATGCCAGTATTCACTTCAAAGTCCTAAACTTTGTCCAATCAGATATAAGATTTAGGTATAATCATCCTGAACACACACACACACACACACACACACATACACACACACATACACACACACACACACACACACACACACACAGAGAGAGAGAGAGAGAGAGAGAGAGAGAGAGAGAGAGAGATTTCCTGTGACTTGACTGTCCCTAAACACATTGGCATCTATTGGGGCCCTTCCTTCAAAGTGTGCACTGCCTATGTTGTGTTACTAAGGAGTTGTAGCTGCAAAGTTGTGGGGCTATCCTAGGCTGAAATTGCTCTTGACAAGTCTTGACCTTGACAGCTTACTAGTCTGAGATCTTGAGTGTCTCCCCAAAAGGCTCTACTAGACACTGCCCTGGTGAAGACTGCCTAGGTAAACAAAAATTATTACAATCATGGTAAATAATGTAACAGCAGAGAAATGAACGTAAAAATTCAGAGCATTCTACCGACTCTACCGATCCTGTCCCACTCCTCATGGGTTCATGCCTCAAGATTTGCTTATCCTAACATACATCTCTATATAAACAAGTATATATATGTATATACACACACACACACACACACACACACACACACACACACACACACACACCACCGAAGGCATCCTATTTTGCAGCCTGTCTCAGTTAACACCAGGCCACGGCCATACTGATAGCGGTAAACCTACCCACTCTTTGTAATGACTTTGAAGACTACTGTGGAGATAGGAATGAACCAATTGTTTTGTGGGTTTGATGGATATTTAATTGTTAACCATTTCGCCACTGCAAACAGTGCCGAGACAACTATATTTTCAGATTAGTTGCCAGCTGACCATAGTGTTTGGGTTCAGAATTTGAGTACATGTTCTCAAACTGCCTTTCTTAAGTACTGTGACAATTCCTCGTGCCATCAGAGTGAATATGAATACTGTGTCCTTGTATCTGTGCCACCACTGGTATTGTTATATTTTAAAATCTTTGCTCATTCTGGTAAGTAAAAATATGTAATTTTAAAATTTCAAAGGGCTTTAAAAGTAAGGTTGAACATTTTTTCTACACGGGTGCTCTCCTGAACCTAAAGATGTATGTTCCAAAATCCTATGGCCGTGTAAAACTAGATGATAGTACCAAACTCTACACACACACACACACACACACACACACACACACACACACACACAGAGAGAGAGAGAGAGAGAGAGAGAGAGAGAGAGAGAGAGAAATGTCCTGTTGAGAAATTTCACCTTTTCGTTAAAGGGAACTCAGCTGTGCTCAAACTGCCAGCATGTCTACTTGGAGATCTCTATGGTCATTATTAATAAGCTAAGTTACTTAAACACCAGCACTGTGGTACCTCACGGTTGGTGTAATGACCAAGATGAGCACCTAGTGATTAGCATGCAGAACACAGATGTGCTGGACAAGCCCACCCTGATCAGTGAGGCTTGGTTGTCGTAGGGCTCTGTCAAGCAACACAACAGTGTGGTACGATTTAAAACTTCCAGATAGTGTTTATTTCTGGAATTCTCCATTTAACGTTCCTGGATTGTGGCTGACCATTCGTAACTAAAACCTTGGAAAGCGAAAACCACAGATAAGACTACTGTATTTGGGGAGCTCTTTCCCTTCTGTGAGAATCCCATATTCTTGACCATTTGTGGGAAAAGTTCGCTTTATTTGTAGGGGTTTTTAGATAAAGCAAATAAACTTCAAAAATGGTCTTTTCTATTCCCATTACTACCAGTTTATGTTGGGAAGGATTTTGTAAAACTGCAGTTTTAGTCATTACTGTTTTCTTAATTTTCTCCATCTGATCCATGTATACTTCTTCCAGTGTTTATCAGCACAAGATGGCCAGCGTTTCTGCGTTGAGTTGTATAATAATTCTAGCCAAAAGCAAAAGCTGGAATTTTTGTTAATCCCAGAAAACTTGCTCTTGTCTGAGTGCAGAAACAATCATGGACTTTTTCAGAATTGTAAAGGGCTTGGGAAACTGCAGTGATCTGGGGCCACTGGTGGGTCACTACGGCTTTGGATTTGACCCTTGGGCTAGGCCTGCCTTTGGCCAGTTCCACTCATGCAGAGCAGCAGTGTGGTCTGCACCTGTGAGCATCCCTTTGTCCAGCTGTGGATCCTCCTGCTCTCCAGAGTGAGCCAAGTGTTTACATATTTTCCCCCTCTGTTTATAGGCACATGTGGGTGTGGGTCCTTCTTGCTGAGGCTGGGCCAAACCTGCTTGTGGCTGTTCAATAGGGCTTTGTGGGGATCTGAGCCCTGAGAACTGAGCTACAAGTGGAGAGAGGCAGAAAGAAGCCCACCCTGGGAGCCACAAGCTGACCCCAAGCCTTTCTGATCCTCCACTATGGCCTTCTTCCTTGGCAGGTGGGTGGTGGTGGGGCTGGATCTTCAAGAATATTACAGTTCCCTAGAGAGTGAGTAAAGGCTTTGAAGGAAGACAGGTTTGCAGAATTCCAGAGTTGGGAGAGAGGAGTTGGACAACAGAAATGGACCTGAGAAAAGGTATCAAAACAGAGGTAGAATGGGAGGGGGTAGTTTTAGTATCTGAGCCACCCCTTCTCATTCTGGAGGCAATACTAAATTAAGATTAACTGTCAAATTAAGATCAAACAGGAAGGGCTGAAGTCCAGACTTGGCTATTGTTGGTGTGTGACTTCTGCCTATGGTAGGAGGGGAGGAATCCACAGGCCCTGAGTGTGTGTGTGTGTGTGTGTGTGTGTGTGTCTGTCTGTCTGTGTGTCTGTCTGTCTGTTTGTCTGTCTGTGTGTGTGTCTGTGTGTGTGACTGGGTCACATGTTGCCACAGTGGTGGTGCTATAGGGATGCCAGAAGAAAGAGACAGGAAAAACAGTTAGGAAACTGGTAGACAAGCTTTATTCCTTATCCACTGGTTCGATAAACATTTATTAGGCACACACTGTATGCCAGCACTGTTCTAAGAAGGCTCTATTTTCGGAAGCTCTGGCCCTACTTCCAGGACAAGGTCCAGAGTCACTTGTCTGTTCCTTCTCAGCATCTTGATTCACTGTGGATCTGACACCACACTTCATGGTACCAGTCCAGGCCATCCCCCTGCAGGGTCTCCTGAAAGCAGGCACAGCTTCTTCTCTAAACTGTTCAGTTCACCTGCCTTCCTCTCCTTCCTTCCTTCCTTCCTTCCTTCCTTCCTTCCTTCCTTACTTACTTACTTACTTACTTTCTTCCTTCCTTCCTTTCCTTTATTGTTTCTAGCTGTGCCCCACACACTTACCTCCAGCTCCTGGGACCCATCTCTAGGCTTCCCTGGTCTTGTCAGCAGTAGGAAATCAGCAGAGCTTTTGTTCTGGCCTGAGCACTTTGCCTGGGCCTGGGCTAGTCTGGGAACACCAGGGAATGGCTGGAAGGGTCCTTGTTCTTAAAGCAATCACAGGTCAAAAGGAATAAGCACTGCTTACCACTAAAATCTTCCTGGTGTCCAAATGATGGTCTCCACGAAGCAGTATAGGCCCTGGGAACACAGGGTCCTGATTTGACACCAGTCTTCCTGGAAGCCTCACCATAACCAACCATGTTCATTTTTGTTATTCTCCATTCTCAGAGAAGTGTGGCTGCGTGGCACATACCTGTCTACTGCCTCGCCATGACAAGCAGCACTTGGATATGACCCCAGGATGATATGACCCCAAAGCCTGCTCCTATCAGGGAGGAGAGATGTTCTTCCACTGGGCTCGAAGGTGGCGATACTGGTGGCCATTTTCTGTCCTCCCTTTTCTCCCTACTCTGCCCTTCTCTCTGATTCTGAACCCTACGGCACACCCGTCTTCTGTCAGCTCATCCTTCCCTCAGAGGCTGTGAAGAAGTGTGGAGCCTGAGACTGACCTGACTCTGGACCTATATAATGTGTGCACACATACATCCTCTATGCCATAAAGATCTGCTAGAGACCAAACAATTGAAGAGTACACGTGGAAACTTCCAGAGAATTGGTGAAGCGTGGATCATCTGTTCATTTCATAAGGATTTATTGGGCATAGACTCTGTGGCAGGCTCTGGAAGGTTTGTAGTCCTTAGGAAGGGAGACATGTTCCACCTCCATGGGGCTTGCAACCTAGGAAGAGACGCAGACAGTATGAATTTGTATCAGTTCTCAGATTTATCTGGGGATGTAGCTCAGCAGTACATACTTGAACAAACCCCTGGGTTCAATTCCCAATTCCAGAAAACAACCATAAACCCCCAACGATCAAGCCTAATTGCATCCAGCATGACTGTGGGAGACACTCCCGAGGAAGTAGGCTTTAAGCCTAATGACGAGGGTTGGCTGGGTAGAGCGAAGGAAAAGCCTCCCCGCTAGGATGGGGTGTCAACTCCTCGAGGAGCAGTAAACCATAGACTTGCAACAGGGCAGGAAGGGCCTGGGGTCTTTGCTGGAGCTGTGTTAGTTGTCAGCCTTTCTATCTCCGTGACAAAGCTCCTGAGATGTTTGTCTCAATTTTAGAGGCCTTGATCCATTACCACCTCGATTACTGTGGAGCTGTGGTGGGGAGAAAACATTCATTTCACCACACTGGGATGAAAAAAAGGAGACTGGGTTCATCAAAGAGATTGCTGGGGTCCTACTCCCCCTCGTGATCTAAAGACATGCTAGACCCCCTCCTAGAGGTATACTGTTTCTCACTAGCACCTCTCTGGGGATTCCGCCTTTAGCATGTGTCTCTTTGGAGGACAGGGCTGGATCAACTATATCATGGCAGAAATAAGTTACTAAAGAACTGGGTTGGAGCGAATCCACAAGCCTCTCTCGGGTCATTTGCTCTTGGGACTGGTTCCTGGCACGTCTCCCTGCCTTCTTTACCTTCAGGATACATCCTGTGTGAAAGGAAGCTGGGCCTGGTGAAGAGGTTCCCACCTCCTTCCAGAGCAGAGGGCCAGCTGATTGGAAGCAGATGGCGTGCCCTGGTGGTGCTCTGTGGGAGTGGCAGAGCCTTCGTGGGCCTGGCTCCCCTGTGCTGACCTCAGACCTGCAGGGCTGGGATGTCCAGGCCGCAGACTCTCAGTCAGCAAAGCTGCTTCCGTCCTGCAGTGAGATGGTCTGCTCACTGTGGCTACCCACACACTGACCCTGCAATTTCCCTGCCGTGGTGAGAAGCCTCCTACATTCCAACTGGGTCTTCAGTCTGCCTTGGGCAGGGAGAGATGCCAATGAGAGTCTTGGCAGAGGTCTCTGCCCTCTTACCTGTGTCATCCTGTACCTGTGCTGTGGATGTACAATGTAAAGCCACGGGGGCTCCACTTGCCGGGCTTCAGGCCGTTCTGGCTGAGGCTCAGGGAGAGCAACTTGTCACACAACTGCTAAGTGCAGAGCTGGGAGCTGGTCCTCTGTGGTGTCTGCTGTGCCCGTCTCTCTCAGATGCTCACTGTACCCATTGCTCCTGAGGGAACTCGCGCTTCTCATGCCCCTGGGACCCCTAGAACCCTGGGAACAGGGCGTGCAGAGTGTAGAATGGTGTCTGGGGGCGGGAGGACAGAGAGTCCTGCACTGTGGGCTTATTGTTGGCCTCCTTTGGCCCTACCCAGGGAGTTACATTCTCTGGATAGATGGCAGTCTCTGAATACCCAGGGAAGCTAGCACTCACATGTCACCCCATCTTGAACCATGCTAATAAAGGCCCTGCCTTCACCTCCCCAAGCTCCACCAGTACCTGGAATGCCCATCAACCTCCGAGCTTCCTCCAGGGGCCCCTCCTTGTGCTTTTAGCAGCTCCCGAGGCCACTTCCCTGACCACCGTTTCTTGGGCCATCCCTTCAAGACAGCATCTTCTATCCTGGAGTCTTCTTGATTATCCCACCCCTGACTGCTTGCCCAGAGATGGGTTCCTTGATTCTAGAAGCATTGAGTGAATAAAGAGAAAAGACAGCTCTCAAGTGCTGGACACCCCAGCTACCGTCTTGCTTTCTCCCTGCTATCCTGGCATTGGGGAGAAAACCACTAGAGACCGTCTCTTCTCTGTTCTGAGCCTGGGCTGCTTTGGTGGTCCGCGGGCAGGCGGATGGATACTGAGGCTGACGATCAAGGGCAGGATCTGGGAGAGGCAGATACGGGCAGTGCTGTAGGGATGATTGTGTTGTGGGGTGTACTAAACAGATGGAGCCCTACCTCAGCATGAGGGATGAAAAAGACCAAAGCTCTAGTGCAGTCTGAGGGGATAGAGCAGGAGCTCTAGTGAGCTCCGCACTGGAGGACTGGCCACAGATGGTCCTGGACCATCTTGAGTGTAGTCCTGGGAGTAGCTGAGAAAATACAAAGCCTCTGTCATCCTTGGCCGTCTTTGAAGCCATCTGCAAGGTTCCCACGGCTGTGTTATACACTGGTACAGGGCCCACTTCCTCTTCTGAGCATGTGTGACTCCTTCAGTAAGGTCTTCATTCCAGTTCTCTAAGCAGAGGTACCCAAGCTGGGCTCTCCACACAGTCCTAAGGGTATCCTCGAACAAGAGAGAGAAGCAGCGTTGAGAAGAAGGTGCATTCTTTTGAATACATAGATGCCTCTTGACTTACAGTGGGTCTAGGTTCCAATAAGTTTATCATATATTGAGAGTGTCATTGAAGATGCAGTTTATATACTGAGCCTCCCCAAAATCATTGCTTAGCAATTCAGTACACTGTAGGGTCTCATTGTTGTCTGCCCCTGTCACATGGTCCAGTGGGAGCTGTGGCTGCCTGTCACTTCGCAGCCTCACGAGAGAGGTCCAGACTACAAATCCATAACCACAGGAAAGACCCACATTCAAAGTGTGTTTTCTGATGTATTGTATGCATTGCTTTCATGGCACTAAGCTATACTGCCATTGTAAGTTTGGAACCATCTGTATTCAACTGGATATATTTTAATTAAACTCCAATCAAAGGCATTCAAAAAATCCACTTCTCAGATGTCTGATTCTTCTCATGGTTGCCCAGACAACTGGTCCTGTTGAAAGCATATTATGTGCTAGGTACTTTAAAAAAGTCTCTGCCACTCTTAATGTTCGGGAAGTGGGGGCTTTTTGGTCACCATTTTAAAGGTGATAAAACCAAAACAGAGGGGCACCTTTCCCAAAGTCAGGCATAGAACCAGCAAAGCTGGAAAAGGGACTTTCAGCCGCATCTCCCTCCTTCCAAAGGCCTTCAGCAACAGCTTCTCCTCTTTTGCAGCATCCAGAGCACACATGCAGACCCCAGGACCCAGGCTTACAAGGAGTTCTGAAAGGCCCAGACCTCAGTAGATACTAACCTCTATCAGGTACTGTCTTCTATCCCAGCTGGGTCCCTGTATCATAGCAATGTGGACGCCAGGACAGCAAAAGAGCAGGGTGACCACAGCCCACGAACCCTAGGGGCTCGTGAATTTCCACTGCCCACCAGCAGGTTTCACAAGCCTACTGACGTTGACAGGGTGTCCTAAATGGGGAGAGCAGGAAGCTCAGGGCCCTGTGGTCTGCCGGCATTGCTCAGAGTTTCCTGGGCTGAGTGTTTCTGTGGGGCCTCCACAGGGCTCTGCCAGTGCCCCCATCCTGAGGCTTTGTGGGTCCCATCTGGCTCTGAGAGATGTGTTCTACTGTCTCCATGCCAGGAGGCCCTGAATCTGGGTGCTAGTCCTCAGCAGCCTCTGAATCTACCAGTGGTCTTAAGGTGTCTGATCGTTTATAGGGACCAGTTCCGCCAGGTGGAGCAGGGACTTCCAGTCAATAGACCCAAATCCTTCAGATTTCATGCTACTGGCATTGTAGCCATGAGCAGGGGTCTTAGCACCCAAACTCCTGCCTTCATCCACTGAGCTGCAGAACACTCAGGAACAAAGAAAGGCCTTAAGAGCTGGTAGGTCTAGCAGAACCCTGGCCTGACCCCCAGCCTGCACCAGTCAGTCTTCCTTCTGGAAACTTCTAAGAGGCTGGATTTTTAGGTCTCTGCAGAAGAGAGGAAAGACATGCTAGGGGAAGATAGTACGAGAGAGAGATCAGGATGGATCTGGATCAGGACTGAGCTTTCTCATATTCATTCGTTTCTATAGGGATCCTATTTTATAGGTGGAGGACCAGGGCACTAAAAACACATTGCTCAGTGTTACATAGCTGGGAAAATCTGGACTTAGGCAATGTGGGATGAGAGGGTAAAATGAGGCAGGGCTGGGACACTGGAAGGGATGGGAGAGTTCCCAGAAGCTGGGTCCATGTGTTCTGCCTACTGCTACAGGGCATTGCCTAGTACAGGGCTTGGGGTACAGTGGGGACTCTACTCATACATGTTGACCCATTGCTGACCTGGAGACACACTACACTTAGGAAAGGGATGCTCAGGTTGTTGGATTGGGGGGTCAGTATGGGGCTAGGGATGAGGCTGCCCACACTGTTGTCCTGAGGCAGCCAGCCTCTTTCCCGCTGAGACAGTTGACTCCACACAGGCAGGACCCAGTGGGAAAGTCAGGGCTGTTCTGTGTGTTCTCTGTTGTGGTTTTGGTATGTGTGTGGTGTGTATGGTATATGTATGTTCGTGTGTTTATGTGGAAGGAACTGCACACACACATGTACACACCTGTGGGTGGAGGCCAGATGTCTAAGTGTCTTCCTCTACGCACACAGGCTCTCACTGGAGCAGGTGATCACTGACTTGGCAGGATAGTTGGCCAGTGATCTCCAGGGATCCTCCTCTTTCTGCCTCCTCAGTTCTGGGGCTACAGGCAGAGGCCATTGCTTTTACTACATGGATGCTGGGATTCGAACTTTGAGCCTCGTGACTGCACAGAAAGCCCTTCCTGAGCCAAGCCATCTCTCCAGCCCCAGGCAGGATTCTATTTTATTTTTGAATTGTGTTTATATATGCACGCGTGTGCGCACACGCAGGTGTGGTGCCATGACACACACGTGGAGGTCAGCGGACAACTTTCAGAAGTCAGTTCTCTCCTTCTACCAGGGAGGTTCCCAGGATTAAACTCGGGTTGGCAGGTTTGGCAGCAAATGCTCTTAGCAGCTGGGCCATCTAGCTGCTCATCCACCTCTACCCTGCAGAGTCCTGACTAGGTTCTACATCTCCCTGGGACCCTGCACTCAGTAAGCAAAGCCCCTCCTCTCAGAACACTGCCTAACTACCTCCCTCCAAAAGAGATCAGGGTTCATGGAGGGCTGAAGTTTGCAGAACCTTGACAAAAATGGAGGCAAATGCCTTCTGCCAGTAGAGGCTACTGAGAAACCAGCTTGTCTCCGGGCTACAGTGCTGGGGGTGGGTAAGAAAGGACACTTCCGATCCCTGCCGCATCCAGACCCCATCAGGAATGTGGCTTTGGGCCAGGATCCCTCTGGACAAGAAAGGATGACTCTGCAGAAAAAGTGTCCTGGCCCAGGGGATAAGTGGAGCCGCTGTGCTGGAGGATGTGTGGAGCCAACTGGCCTTGGCAGAATTAATGACCCTCCGCCTCTGCCTTCTGCCCCACCCTCCCTTCCCAGTATTCCCCACCCCCACCCCCTTGAAGTGTCCTCTGGGCTGAGGTTTTAAGACCTTCAGAGTGGTCTCCATTGGCTTTGAGACATCTGGGAGGGGGCAGGGGAGGTGGGATTGATAGTTGGGGGTGGGGATGTGGGGCCAGGGGTGGGGGTGGGGTGGGGTGGGGAGGGAGCTGGCAGCCAGTAAGAGTTCCAGGCCTGGGCCCAGGGAGTGAGGCAGCCCAGGCTGGTTGCAGAGAGTGGAGACAACAGAGGAGTGAGCTCAGGCAGGCCGCTGGCTGCTGGTGGGGAATTCCAGCCTTGGCCAGTCAATTGGAAGCACATGTGTTTGGCCAAGCACTGAAACCCACAAGCTGCTTCTTCATCTTTCTAGACCTGCTCCTGAAAACTAGGGATTGAGAACCTTGGGGAAAATGCTTATGTCACCAGAAGCACCTTATACATGGCACAGGCCAGTCACACCGGAGCTATAATGCCCCTGCTGTAGCTCCAGAATTCGTCACATTTGTAGACAACTGAGCAGATGCAGATGATGATGGGGTGTGAAGATGACCATCTCATGGCTGGCCTGGGGGTGGCTACTGGCCTTTGTTGAACATTCCCCACACACCCTCCTAACCACTGTGGCTAATGTCAAGCAATCCTCACAATGGTCCCAAAAGGGAAGCTGATGCCTCTGTGCTAGATTTTCACATGGCAGGTGAAATAATCTGTCTTAAGGTCACCTGAGCAGTGAGGGGCCGGATAAATTCTAAGGCTGCTTGCCACGTGCCTTCCTGCCCCTACCCTAGAGGGGAAGGAAGGAAAAAAGTGATCCTACAGCCTCACCCCCTCCTCTGTGTAGCACCCCGTGATTGAAGGTCACCAGGTCAGTCTATGGAAACTCTGACCTGGAAGCATTGCAACATCTGAGTTTCCAGTGTCACACAGCACAGGGTGCCTGGAGTTCTCAAACAGCAAAGACTGGGACCTGAGGTGACTGTCTGCCTTACTGTGGTGTGACTTAGATTCTGCTTTCTCTTCCCAGTTCTGGGTTCGACACTTGCAAAACAGGAGAGAGGACTGTGGCCGGGTATCTGTCACCTTCAAGATGGAAATGGCACGTAGGGTCACTGCAGCCAGGGATCTGACCAGAAAGATAGCAGAGGCCAGTGACAGACAGTGGGGTAGAGCAGAGGCTGGGAGATAAACTCAGCCAAGTCTGGGGCTGGCATCCTGCAGGCCCCCACAGGAGATCTATCTATGGTAGTTAATCTGTATGACTGAGACCCAAAAGCCTTTCTTTGGTGAGGCCACACACAGTAGAGTACCCGTGTCTTCCGGGAAGATCCCATGTACTGAGTGTGGTAGACAGGTGTCAGGGGATAGCCCTGCAAGGGTCCTGACTCCCCGACTTTCTCCGTTCTTCTCTAACCTGATTTCTGTTGTTTGACTGCTTCCTGTTGCCCCAGCAACAGAGCAATAACGGAGATGCTGGGAATGGCTGTGCGAAGTCACTTAATTATCACCAACAGGCACTGTGCCAAGCAAGGGTGGTTACAGCTGTGTAGACTTCATCACTCCTGCAACCAAATGTGGCCTCGAGGGGGTCATAAATACGCTCGGAACAACAGACCTCCAAAAGACGCACCTTTGGTTAATTGAGGAAACCTTTGAAATGATGAGGGCATTGTAGAGTTCTACCGCTGAGCTGATTTTAGTATATTCTCCTGACAAACCAGTGATGTGTGCAGTTGGGCTCTCTCCCAGCTACTCCATTCCCGAACTCTTTATAGAGATTTATCAACGACAGCAAGTCCATTCTGTTTAGGCTGTGATTGTGGCTCCAATCTGGAGCATCCTGTAGTGGTTTTTCTTTTTGGAAAGATTGCCGGTCTCGTAAACTCTTAGTAACTTTAGGGACTTTGGGGGCTAACGGTCGATGTATTATCCCAGCAAATTATTATGACTCCTGGGCAAGCAAGCCCACAGCAGCCAAACCAGAGCACCCTCTGATTATGGGTTTATTTATTTTGAACGTCACTAGCAGCCACCACGGGCCACACTTGCTTTGTAAGATGACTATGAGCCATTTTCCGTGGCAGCCACACACCCAAGACGTGGGGAGACTTTCAGAGTCACCCATACGCAAGGGCCTCAGAACACTATTTATTTTTTTAAGACAGCCCCTGGAGGGTGTGCTGGTCTGCAGCACCCTGCAAGGTATCCGACTGAGCCCCTTGGGGAGCACTGATTATGATCATCCAGGTGAAATAATAGCAGCTCAGACAGCAGAGTCCCTGATGGAAGTTCCAGGCTGCCACCAGCAGGGCAGAGATCAAACCCAGGCCTGCTGGAGCCTGCAGCCTCTGCTCTTCTTGCTAGTTGCATCCAAGCATTGGTGCTTAAGAGACAGCTGCATCTTGGAGAGATGCTTGGTCACCATAAGGCCCTGCCTCAGAGCAGAGTATACAAGGGTCATTGACACAGACTGATTCTTCAGGTCAAAAGCCAGAGACAGTATATACATCTGGCGCCACTAAGCCTAGCCGTCACAGGCTATGTGGGGCTTGCCTGTCATCTAGGACCAAAACACCCTCTTACTCTTCTTTTTATTCCCCCTCCCTCAAGTGCTGGGATAGACCCCAGAGCCTCCCAAATGCTAAGTCTACCCTGAGTCACAGTTCCCTTTGGATTCTGGTTCTTTCTGGTCCTTTTCAGAAGATGAGATTGTTGGTTCTCCATCTGTGTGGGATAGGAATAAAATGTTTAAGAATGGCTGTCTTTATTCCTAAGATTCAGTCGAGCATTTTATGTCTGTGTCTTTATTCACCCCCTAAGACCATATAAGGATGTGACGTTGCTAGCATTTGCCCATCAGGAAACTGAGGGTTGGCATAATGGCTTCTTGCTCTACGTCACATGGTTTCTTACTATGACACATACCTAACCTCCACTTCCCACAGTACTATTTCTCATAAAAGACTCTAGAGTTTATGCTGGGAGCCACCAACTGACTGACATTGGCCCCTTCTAATGGAGGTTTCTTTTAATTGTAATGTCTTTGTAGAATTTGAAAACATATGGTTTTTAAAAAAAATTTTATAAGTCTCCAAGACTGTATAAATCTCAAACTCCGCTAAGAATCTTGATCCATCCTGCTTAGATGAATGCCCTAAATGAAAACCTTGAACCTTCTATCACCTCCTAGCTTTCGTTTCTTTCTCCTTCGATTCTCCACTAATGTAGTAAATGGAGTTGTGTTTTTTCCATATTACGGACATGTGACGCGCTCAAAGGAACCCACCACTTTCTTTGCTCTGTGCTGCCTTTGACCTTGGTCCTGGCAGAGCTTCTCTTGCTGTAACATCATAATGTACAATCACCTCACTGATGCCTCACCTTTGACTCTTCTGCCCCCAATCAAGCTTCCCTGGCCACTCAGACCTTATCTATCCCCTATTAAATATCTCCCCAAATTAACCACTCAGTCACCATAATCCCATACAAGACTGGATCTTTGAAAAGGCCCTGCCCCACTTCTACTACATCAGTCTGCTGGAAATGGCCTGGGATCTCCAGTTCTCATAGATATGAAGTCTTCAGTCTACAGTAGTCTCTTTCTTGTGGATACCTCCGTCTCCCTAACTCAATACCTTCCTGACTCAAGCCTTTACACTTGTTACACCACTCTGGTTCCAGAACACTCTTTTCCTCCTGACCCACATCCTTTCTGATTTTCATTCACCCCTCTGGTGTGAAAGCAAGCATCCTTTCTTTGGGCTCACCTTCCATGTCTACCTGGTTTGCATCAGAACCTGTGCCTTCTTAGAGATATAGAAAAGTTGTCTCTTCCCTGTTTTGGCATATAATGATTTACTCACAGAAAAGGAAGCAACATACATGCTCATTGAAAAGAATACCTAGCCCACTCGGTATCCAGACTAGACTCCTGATGGATCAAAGATTCAAATGTTAAAAAACAGACAAAAGAAAATATAAAATTCTATGGGGAAGGAATAGAAACAGACAGTTCACAGAAGACAAACAAAAGGCCAACTGTGGGACAAGTAGCCATGTTTTTGAAGATGTGGGAGGCAAACTCCCCCCTGTGTTCTTGGTAGTGTTCAAGTCAGCCATTTGAAAAGACAAAGTTGGCAAGTCTTTCAAGGTGGCAAATGTTCAGTATACTTTTCTCCAGAAACTCCACATGTAGGTATATATTCTACAGCAAGCAGAATTTCCACAAGTGAGCAGAACAGCTTAGCAAATGTGTGCTGTAGGCTTGTTTAGAATAACACAGTAACTGGAAACCACCTAAATATCTGCCTGTGGGAATCATTAAATAATGGAACCCCAGACAGATGTTTGAAAGAATGTTGTACATTTACTAGTTTTCACATGGAGAGATGTCAAAAAACAAAACCAAAACAAAAAAAAAAACCACTGATAAGTTACAAGAAAACACCAAGTTGAAGAACAGTATGTGTAGGCTCGTCCTGGTCTCATTAAGAAAGCAAGTTTGAAGCCAGCCTGTAATCTATAATATCCAGGAAGGGAGGAGGAGGGAGAGGAAGGAGGGAAAGGGAAGAACTGAAAGATCTAGATAGCGGTAATGGCACATCATTTTCTGAATATCTGAGATATTCCACAACTTCCCCTCCAAACCCCCCCCAAAAAAAATTAAAACAAAGGATTCATTCAACATAGCAAAATAAAACAAATAAAAATGAAATCAATAAAAGATATAGATAGTAAAATAAACAACTTCAAGTCCACTCCACATTACATGTGGTACATAACCCATCTTGCAATCCACGTTTCACCAGTCTCACTGGAGATACGACAATGGAATGGTTCCATTTTCAGCTCTAGAAGGCACCTCAACCTGGTGAAAGCAGAGCTGTCTGTCCATAGAGCAACAGCTCTGCTCAGAGACAGAATCGAGCCGGAGGGGAGACCAGGTGTGGAAATGAGGCCAGAGCTCGGAACAGGGAGGCTAAACCTGCTGGTTCCAAGTCCTCTCGGTCTTGCAAAGAGGCAAGGGCAAGGTACTAGTTACTGTGCAGGGTAGGTCTCATCAAGTATCTCTGGATGACCCATGACCCTCCATGACTGATCCTCTCAAAGCCTAAGAGACTCTCCTTTGACCTTTCTGCTTCTGAGTAAGGAGGCTGGGGAGAAGGTATTCCTCTGGCACCCACCCCCTTTGCTGAAGCCCTTCCCTCCATGGCTAAGGTCTTAGCTATACCTGTGCCTTTTCCTGCCCTCCTCCCTGGCTTCCTTTCTCTTGAAAAAATCAACGACAACAAAACCAAAAACCACTAACCTTAGTGCAGTTCTCACTCTGTGGTTCTGAAAGCCTCTTCCTGTGAACTCTGATGTGGATGGTAAGAAGAAAAGGGAAGAGGCCTGTGGCTCTCACCAGGGGCCTTTGTTCTGGGCACTGGAAGATTAGAGGTGGGGCCTGGTCTGGTGAGGCTCTGAGGGTATTGAACTCTGCACTGGAGACTCTGGGATATCCAGGGCAGGCTGTTGCTTTCTAATAATCAGCGGGCCAGCTGCCTCCAGTACCTGTGAAGCTGTAAACCCCTTATTTATATACGCCCAAGTCTAAAATTCAGAAGTATGGGAGCCTGAGAGGGACTCTGTACTACCAAGGTTCCTTAAAGCTGGACCCACACTGGTCCTCATTCTTCCACCCAACTCATACATCCTCCAAGGGCTTCTGGGGTTCTGGAGATCATGCTGTTCTCTGAGAGACCAGGAGACAAGGCATCCCCCTTCTGTAAGTCTGGGCACACATTTGGAGAGAGGGTTCTAGTGTGCCTGGATGGCACCAGTCCTGGCAAGGATGCTGGGACCTTGAGCCAGGCTTTCATTCATGTGCATGTGTGTGTGTGTATTTGTGAGTGTGTGGTGGGTTCCCTTGCTTAGAGCTTTGTGGCTGGTTCTCAGTGGTCTGGAGCTTGCTTTTTTGTTGCTGACTCTTAGCAAATGTTTGCAGTCAGCCCTATGCATTCCATGACCCAATGTAGGACACGAAAGTGCATGAACTTATTTCAAATGTGGTAAGAGAAAACATTCGGGCACCCACCATTCCTTTAACAGGGAAAGAAATGAGAAGGTTGCATGGGTTATCCAGAGTCCCTAACAGAGAAGGGCAAGATGAAGAGAGGGTCCCTTCTCCTCCCCCACCTTCCTTTTCTGCAATAAATCACAAATATGTAGTTTAAAATGATTCTTATATGCATATAATGTTACCATTTATTGAAGATTAAAAGTAAATTTGCATATTAATGAGATAGTTAAATCTGCTTATTTTTACATAAAGAATTGTATTAATACTTGGATTAATACTTGACCCTATGGGACATAAAGCATCTTGAATGTTTTTCAGAGTTGATGAATTTTTTTTTAATCCCGAGAATGCCTCCTGGCATGACTATATGATGTAAAGTGGCCAAGTGGTTCAAGGCCACTTTAGAATTTGTTGGGAAATTGGTCTTAATACCAAGCGGGCTTTCATGGGCCCCTGCAATAGGTTCTGTATCTACCATCTAGAGCAGTGGTTCTCCACCTTCCTAATGCTGCGACCCTCTAATACAGTTCCTCGTGGTGTGGTGACCCCAACCATTAAGTTATTTTCATTGCTTCTTTCTAACTATTATTTTGCTACTGTTATGACTAGTGATGGAAATAGTCTTCAGGGTGGAGATTTGCCAAAAGGGTCATTACCCGCAGGTTGAGAACTGTGGGTCTTGAGCATGAAAGGACTCACCCAGAAGAAAAAAAGGTTTTCCTCTGGGTAGTGCTGGACAACTACTTTGCCAGAGTCTGCCTCTGCCATTGCTCTGCTCTTCCACAGGAGACTGCCCTGAGTGGTCTGTGCTGGTAGGTTCCTCCCTTAGTTCTGACCCATGGGGTGCACTCTCAGCCTGCGTGAAGCAGAAAACAGGGTAAGGTCAGTACATGGGACACTTTCTTCAGAATACCACAGCCTGGGTCCTATCCTCTGTTCTGATAACCTTCTGTGGTTGGTAAACTCTGACAGTGGGATGGGCTGCTGATCTTGGCCTAGGTTCTTAGAATCCTCAGTATATCCGCCAAGGCTTCTAACAATAGCCACTTTATGGAATGCTCCTCAAATGGCCCGTTTGTCTGTGCTGTCTGCTTCCTGCTAGCAACCTGCCGGATCCATACTTGCCAGCCAGCTTATTGGCAAAGACCTCAGGAGCTGCTGAGTCATATAGAAGATGAAACTTGGCACATGGAGGTCCCCTTTTAATGTCTGCCCATTGCTCTGCCTCTGATCATCAGTCCCTGATTTATCTCTCCACTTTACTTATTTATGTCTCTTTCCACCTGCCATTTCTCCCCTGCTACATGTCTGGAGGAAAAGGGACAGCTACACAGGCCCATGCCAGTCATAGCCACCTGTCATGCATGTAGTGAACCCTAATCTCTTTGAGCATCACTAGTTAGTCACAGGGATCTTGGGTGCTTGGAACAGGTGTCTTAGACACTAATACTTAGAAGCAGGGTGCCCTGCAGCTCTTTGACTAGTAAAGCCATTGACTTATACCCAGTGTAGAGGGCTGGCTCCCTGTCAGGCCCACCTTACTCAAGGAGTCTGTCTGGTCCTGCCCTGGCCCAAGGCTGGATACTTTTGCATACTTCCATTTCATCCCATCCACGTATATTTTATAACCTTCCTCATATAAACACCCTGCCAACTGCCCACACTCTCCATTGAGCTTGTTGCCATCTGGACACAGGTGTGTCTGTGTAGCAACCCAAAGCTTCTCCCGAATTGAGTACAGGACTGGGTATACTGATAGCATTCACAAAACACTCCTTGGAAAGCTGGTATTTCAATCGTTGAGCGTGAAGGCCACTTATCTTAAGTGGCTACTGAAGAACAATGGCCAATTTATCAAGCACATCAACATATATATGTAATCTGGGGCAGGTTTAGGTCCTTACTGAGCCTCAGACTAATGGAGGGATTTTTACCCAAGTCTCTGAGCTTCAGGGTTCTCATATAAAAGGCAGGTATACTTACGTCCTTTTTCTGTTGTTTTATGATAAATGTTCACAAACTCAAGAACATAGAACAACATGTATTTGTCCCACAGTTTCTATTGGCCAGGAGTCTAGACATGGCTTATTAAGATGCTCTTAGCTAGATATAACCAAGGTGTAATCAAGCCAGAGTTGCATCTTCAGCTGGGGGTTCAGATGAAGATGGATTTGCTTCTAAGCTCAGGAACATTCCTCGTGGCTCGATTTCTTGCTAGCCATCAGCTGTTCCTAACTTCCAGAGTTTCCTTGCCAGGACAACTTCTCTGTAAGACTTTCTTAGATCACTGATGCTGGTTTCTTTAGAGTAGATGTCTGGTGCCTGGCTGCTAGCAAGACCAGGTCTTTGATAATATAACCTAGCAATGACTGTGATATCCCCCACCTTTTCCTTGTTCTATTGGCTAAAATTAAGACACAGGTCCTGCCACACTGAAGGGAGGCAGTCACAAAGGCACCAGTGTGAGAATGCAGGATAATGGGAACACCTTCAATTTGTCTCTAGGAGATCTGACTTTTGACCTAAATGACTCTGAAAAGACTGAGGGTATGAGGTAGAAGAATGAATGCCCTTGTGCCTAGCACCCAGTAAAGACTCTAGAAACAGCATAGAGGACAGGAGAAGCAGCTGTCTTTCTTTGGTCCAATGGTCTTTGAAATGTTGGCCAATAGTTGGTCCTCAGGCTCCACTAGACCTGAGCACATCCACCAACCTATTGCTGTCATTTCTACTACTTTTCTGGATATTGATGTCAGTGGATTTGTCATGTGACATTGACCATTGTGATCAATAGACATTCTTGCTATTGTAACTGACTGTTTTTTAGCAGGTAAGACTAGTGGCATCTTGATAATTTTTCCAGCCTCTCTGTTGACCTTCCCATTGGGGGGATGCTGTTGTCATTCAGATAGTCCGTGAGTATTGAACTATAATGTTTACCAGGTGGCTTAATAACCAAGGCCAAAACTGTGGCCCCAGGGGACCTGAGATAGTTGGAAGGCAGAGGAGAGTAGAAACGGGCTGGGGGAGGGGATAACTAAATGACAGAGCTGAGAAGAGTGGGAAAGGTCTTGTCAGGAACCAGCATCCAAAATCTGCCCTGGGAAGCCTCGTAGCCCTGTGGCCGTGTTCCCCCTCATAGCCCCCGTCACAGGCTTTCTTCAGTTTTTCCTGCTCAGCTCTTTCTCTGTCCTGTCTCATCTTGACTAGGGTTTCCATGGAGTCTTCTAACGAGGGCAGAAAAAAGCAACTCAGAAATGTAGACTGTCTGAGCTGGGAAAGACCTTGGACTTCAGGTCAATGTTGTCTCAGGGTTGCAGGAGGAAGCCACTGAGCTTCCACCATCTTTTGTTCAACCCTTGAAGTGGCTAAACCGAAGCCCGGAGAAGAAAATCGACCTTCCCCACGGGTACAGCTTTGGGATCATGAGTTAGGATGCTGCTGGTCTGGGAGCTTCTTTTCCAAGAGCCACCACCCATTAATGAGTTCACATCAAGTAGTCTGACTTCTGACTCTCAGTGTTTTCGTTCCTGCCCTTCACCTCACGGTACCGCAGCCTTCTGCTCACCTGATGCTCTCAACTTGTTCCACATCAATAGAACTAATAGCAAGGATTCTGCTCCATCAGAGACAGAAGCAGTTTGGGGCTTGCATGCCTGGGCAGCTGAGACCTACAGAAAAGTCGGAGGAAGAAGCCCTGTCATTTCTGGGCAGGGTCACCATCCTATGAGTCTCATCAGACAAGCAGAGGACTCCTTAGCTACAGGATGGGGGTGTGGGGGTTACATGGAGCCAGTGGGGCTGTGGCTTGCCTATAGTGTGGAGGGAGCAGGTCAAACTAGAAGCTCTGAGGTAGAGAATGGGAGAACAAAGGTTCCAGTGCAGCAGCCTGGCAGTCAAGAACATAAACATACAAATGTGAAATGTCCTTGCAGGAGGTTTTGTGTTTTTGTTTTTGTGGTTTTGTGATTGTTGGCTGTTTTTGTTGTTGTTGTTGTTGTTGTTTTTTTTTTTTTTTTTTTTTTGTCATCCCCAAAAGAGTTAGTGGTCAAGTCCTGGAAAGTCTGTCTTCAGGGTTGGAAAGTGGAGGACCAGGTGCCTGTATTTCTTCTGCAGCCAGATGAGGGATGGGGAGAATGAACGGAGGTGACCAGGCTGAGAGACTAGTGCTGCATGTCCCAGCAGAGCTGGCTAGCAGCCTGGGCCTGGGTGAGGTCTATTACATTGTGAGCCCAGGGTCAGCTGCTGTGAGAGCTCAGTTGGGCTGGCATTACTCCGAAGTTCAGCCTGACTTCCAAGAAAACACTCTAAAAATGGTCAGGGACCCAGGGGAAGAGCATCTTGTAGCCTGTTCTGATTCCTTTCATTAAGTGGGAGGCTTCGATCTTCTCAGGGACAGGATTTAGAAAAGAACACACAACTTACTCTCTCTATCTCTATGTCTCTGTCTCTGTTCTCCCCCATCCTTTTCACACACACACACACACACACACACACACAAACACTGCCTCTCCCCTGCCACAGCATTCAGGCTGCAGAATCTTATTTGGGTCTAGGCCTTGAGTCACACAGGGATATATGAAGGATCACATGAAGCCCCACCCACCTAACACACAGCAACTTAATGGATACATCCATCACATACTCTACTCGGCAGCACACAACCACATGGAACACACAAGTCCACAGGCAAGTATTAATGGATTGCAGCATACAATCGTACAGATCACACACGTAACCACTCACAGCCATTTCTTCTGTGTGTAACCAGACCCAGATACACACAATTACACAGTGATTCTGAGTCACACATGGACTGGCACCATTACATCCAAGCACAGTCACATTCAGCCACACTTGTCAGTAACACACAGTCACAGGCAATCACAGAAGACTCTCACAGCCAGGGTACATAGGTAAGGGCAGCTGAGAAGAGTGTTTTAACAGCACTAGGAACAGGGGCTGGGGGGACCTGGTTCCCTACATGAGAGCTGTTGAGGGCCTGGCTGAGTCAGGAATGGAGAAGTTCAATCTGGCATCCAGAAAGTCCACTTCCTGATTACTTCTTCAAAGAAGCAAAAATTGGAAGGTGCCTTTCTTTTCTAACAGAGTCCTGGATCTGGAGCTATTCCCCTCTGGCCCCTGCTGGCCTACCTCAGGAAGCTAGGATCAGCCAGATTGCAGTGAGTCTACAGGAATGGGGTCAGGAATGCCAAGCAGTGGGTGGCCACAGGGCCTGTCATTGAAGGAGATTCTGAGGGTGGGGGTGCTGTTCACCGGAGGCTACCTATCCAGGGACACGGTAGTGTTCATTTCCCATCCAACATATTCTTGAGGCCTCTGCTCTTAGCAAACTAGAAATGGTGGGGGGGGGGTGGCTGTCCTATGTGGTGCCCAGGTACACATGATAAGAGCAGTCCTGTTTCCCAGAGCCCTGACACACACATTCCTGTAGCTCCTGTGGGGAACCTACCACACTGAGGTGCACGCCTATGTCTAGAACGTGGGCATGTACGAACAGGTCTGTGCACTTATGCTGCCATGTGGAAGCAGCTAGGGACAGCTGCTTAGTGGGACCTCCACATCCAGTCCCTGTTGTTGGGCTCAGTTATGGTCCTCAAGCTGCACCCATTTCTCTAAAGACCAGAATGATTTTTGCCAGATCTGAAGATGTTAAGTTAGATATCTGAAAGAAATCTTTTAAACATGGTGACTCTCTGGCTTCTACAACAAAGCAGGTTCTTCGCTACCTTGGGGTCAGAGCTGATTTCTGCTATCACTGGGCCAGGATTTGCTGGTCCTTTTCAGGGCTCAGAGTAGTGTTGCTCAAAAATCCTGTAAAAGGATCACATTTATGTTAGTGAAACCACCCTGTTAGAAAGTCCTAGAATTCACTCTGTAGACCAGGCTGACCTCAAACTCAGATCTCTGCCTGCCTCTGCCCCCTGAGAGCTGGGATTAAAGGTGTCAGCCACCACCAACTGCTCATATTGTTTTTTAATTTAGAGTAGAGTAGATGACATTTGAAAGCAGAAACCAAGAAATCCTGACATATTTAAGCACATAAAATTAGCCCAGTTTGTAAACAAAAGCTTTCTCCCTACAAAATGAAAACCCGAGGACAAACTCGGGAAGATGTCTGTGGCAGATGAAGCAAAGGGTTTGTACCTACGAGCTACAAGGAACTTTTGAAGGTCAACAAGAAAAAGGAAAAGCTAAACAGGCTGATATGAATTGGATGAAGGGCCAGGGCAAGTGATTCCTAGATTTGTAATTGGCCAACAAGTACAAGAAGAGATACTGGCCCTTGTAATTTTAAAAAGCCAGATCAGATCTATGAGTGCAGCAAGTATGAAAAAGGATGCCTTTGTTTACATATTTATAAGACAGAAGATATTACACACTCCCAGAAATTACAATTGACACTGTAATTGACAGTGTAAGCCCTTTAATCCAGTAATTCCATTTCTAGAAATTTAACCTAGAATAAAGACACACTATTAGATCTTGATATTCATAGTGCTTTGGGAAGGCAGTGCACATGGGGTTGGGTTTGGGCTATCTCCACCCCCTTGGGGTTCTACAACTCCTAGGGCACGGGGTTTCATGATTCAGAGTTTCTGTTTGGTTCTCTTTGAGCCCACTACCTCTCATAGATCACTACCTACCCTTCTCAACACGTCAGGGTTCTTTGAAAAATATTACTAGCTTTGGGAAATCCACCTACTCCTTTAACTCCAGATTGGGGTTGACATGAACCCAATCCCTCAGGACTTTGAGTCCTCCCTGGCAACAATTGGTGGGCACATGATCTAAACCTGTGCGTTTATGATACACCCTGGGAGTTTGGTGGAAGTGTCAGGTCAGATCCCCCCCCCCCCCCGCCACCAGATCCCCCCCCCTCGCCACCAGTGTGGCTAGATGCACAAGTCTGATGACTTTGGCTATTTTTAATACAAGAATGAAGAGTCAGCCAAGAGAATCTTTAGATCAAATTATGCTCAATTTCCATGCAATCCCCGGGGGTTTTGGATACCGGAGGTGGTGCTTGTGCACTGAATTGGTTTGGAAGAGATGTTTGTGGGCTCACTATGGGAGCTTCTTTGCAAATAATTAATCCCTCCTTCTAGCAGACAATTGGGTTCCTGATCTCCAGGAAGCTCAGCCACAGAGAACAAAGTTCTGTCAGTTCTGATGAGTTGGGAAACCTTGTCGGAACAGCGTTGGGGTGATGTGAGCAGACAGAACACCTCTGCACTTCAAGCCTCCTGTGGCAACGTGAACCATCAACAGAACAATCAACTGTGATCTATCCATGAGGAGGATTCTCAGAAGCCTTTTTAAAATCAGGAGACTGGGCACAGAAGGGTCACATCTGGACTCCCAGGAACTCCCAGCAGGACAAAGGCAGAGGGAAGAAGATTGCTTTAAGTTTGAGGCTAGACCACTTGACATGGAGCAGACCTGTGTCAAAAACAAACAAACAAACAAACAAACCAAAAAAGATAAGGAAAATGTTCTTACATACTGGCAAGAAAACTAGCCCAAAACTGCCCCCAAAGTTTTGGGGTCCTTGACTTCACCACAGAAAGGAATTTGAGGGCAGGGCCAGTTAATATGAAGCACAGTTATGGGTTATTAAAGGGATTTGAAACTTTACTAGAAAGAGAGGCACCCAGGGAAAGAATAAGGACACCTCTAAGTACACAAAGTACAGGATAGAGTTTACTGTCTTTACCTTAGAGGTTTTTGGTGGATTTTGAAATAATTACCTCCAACGGTTGCTAAGCAGTTGAACTGAGCACACAGGGCAGGTAGTTCCTGGAGTGCACTGGTTGGGATTGCTGTTGATAAGGTTAAAACCCAGATAATAGGAATGTGAGCAGCTTGGTTGTTTTTATTATAAACAATTGACAGTCTCTTTTGAGAGATTTCTAGAAAGTGTCTACGAGGAATAAACCCACACTGAAGGCCATTGGTCTTAAGCTTGGTTCACTGGTATTTTGTTGAGAGCCGTTTGTGCAGCACCCAAATATGGTGCGGCTTCCCGCCGATGACTCAGCAAACAGAGCTGTTGCCCAGCCCAAGAAACATAGTGCGCATGTGCCACAGAGGTCACAGCCCGCTCTCGGGGCATGATAATGAGTTACTGGAGGGCGCACCAATCAGGTAGCGACACGAGTCTCCTGGGCATATATAAGCAGTGCATTTTCCTTCCACGTGGTCCCCTGTTCAGAGTATTGTACAATAAAGGTTGTTCGCAGAAGAATCCTGTTGTTGCACGCCATTCCTACCGGCGGGATGTGGGGCGCGCGACAGTATTTTAATATTATTATTTGAAAAAAAAAAAAACAAATCAACTTTGTATAAAAGAAACAGTGTCTCCTGGGAGGCAATCTTCACAGCAAATGCTAATTGTGCTGGAATTTTTGACTGAAACTTCAACTAGACTAGAGTGAGATGTCCTTCTTTTCCCAGAGGCCTCTGATTTTCCTTGTTCTCCCATCCATCCACTTCTATTTGTTAAACGTCTGATTCTGGGCTGCGGAGATGGCTCAAGGAGTAACATCCTGAGACCCTATGTTCAGATCCCAGCATCCATATTAGAAATAAATAAAAACAAAAATGAAACAAGCAACAATAAAACTAAGTGTGATTTCATGCACCTGTAGCTCTCAGTGTGGGGAGGCAGAGACAGAGGGCTCTAAGGGCTAGGTAATTCAGCCAGTGGGAAGGTCCAGGCCCAGCAAGAGAAACTGTCTCTAAAAATAAAGTAGAGAAGCAATTAAGGAAGACATCTTTATTTTATTAGATACTCTATATTTAATTTGAGATGTCATCCCTCCTCCCCACCCTGCCCTGCTTCCACCCCCCCCCCCATTTGTCTTCACAAAGGTGCAATCTCTCATAATCACCCTCTCTACCCCATTGCCTTGGCATTCCCCTACATTGGGAAAACATGCCCTCCCTGGGCCAAAAACCTCTTCTCACATTGTTGCCAGACACTGCTATCTTCAGCTACATATGCAACAGGTTCAATAGGTCTCTCAGTGTGTGCACAAATGTTGGTGTTTTAGTCCATG
The DNA here is from genome assembly GCF_963924665.1 of Micromys minutus. Classification (NCBI taxonomy): domain Eukaryota; kingdom Metazoa; phylum Chordata; class Mammalia; order Rodentia; family Muridae; genus Micromys; species Micromys minutus. The sequence goes on along the minus strand of NC_137973.1, from coordinate 41,954,185 downwards.
GGAGTTTTAGAGGATTTGGTTGGTTGATAATATTGTTCAAGAAAGACATCTTGATGTGAACCTCTGGCTTCTTCAAGTTTCCACAGTCGCCAGCACATATGCACGCATGTTCACACACATCCACAAACACATACATGCACACACAAAGCTATGATTCTATCTCAACAGAATAAGATCTAGAAGGAAGTTTTCTCTATACAACCATTTTCCCTAGCTCTAGAAAGTTCTGAAGGGCTTATATTTTCTACCCTCATTTATGTTTATTTAGTAGTTTAAAAAATTTAAATATTCTTTATGACTCTTATTTATTTTGTGTGTTTGTGTATTCATGGAGGTCAAAGAGCTACTTGTGAGAGTGAGCTCTCACCATTTACCATGTGTGTCCTGGGGAACTGAATTGAGGTCATTAGGTTCATCTGGTAGTGCTACCTAATGAGCCATCTCGAAGGTCCCTATGATAGAACTGTAAGAAAAAATATTACAGTCTCGAACCCTAGTCGATAGCATCTTACTTCTGTTTGTTGAGCTAACTAGAGGTCTTGAGGGAGCTCTTAGTGGTTGAATGAGCATTCCCACACCCCAGCCTCTCTGGAATGCACAGGTCCCAGTTGTTTAGAGGTTTATGCATGATGACTTCAGGATGTGTGGAGTTCACAGTAAGGCTGTGTGCTTAGTCATGTTGGGCCAGTGAATGGTGCCCAGCCATGGTGAACTGATTTAGCATGCCAGGTCTTGGTTTCTAGCATGCACATGGTGACTTACAACCACCTTAACTCCATTTCTAAGATATCTGAAGTCCTCTTCCCACCTCTGCATATAGCATGCTTATGGTCCAAGTATACACATTCTGGAAAATACATTGTTGTGTAGCAGTTTCCTACCAAAACAAACATTCCATCTTGAAGAGGGGACTGGCTCCTTCATATACAATTCAAAAACTTAAACAACTCAAAAAGCCCAAGGAAGTCCCTGAAACTGATCAGATCCAATAGGTTTCCCCCCCCCCCCAAGAATAACCAATTAAGATTCTTCAGTATCATTTTAGAACAAATCAGGTTGAAAAAAAAAAAAAGACAGACAAGCCTAGCTGCCTGAAAGAAATAAGAGACCAACCAAGCAGCCTGAAAAGAAGCAGAAACCAGCCGAGCTGCCAGGGAGAAGCTTAGTCCAACTGAGTCATCTGGAAATGAGACTTTTCAACCTGTTGAACTGCCCTGAAAGTTCTGCAATATGCTTCAGATATTCAGCTCTTGTGAGCTGTCATCCACGCTGGTGTGGGGTTTAGTGATGAATCTGTTGTTGAGTCGTTCTGCTCCTGTAAGTAACCCCCTTTCCCAATAAAACTCGTTAGTTCAATAAATTGGCCTTTAGTGGTGTCTGTGCTTTGGTAGGTTGTGATAGGCTCCCTATGTGGGAGAGTAGTTATGTGTGTTGGATCTGCAGGAAAGGTCTGCTGCACAACTCACAGACATAAAATAAAAATAAATCTTGTGGAGAAAAAGAGGATGAGGAGGAGGAAGAGAAGGAGGAAGAGGAGGAGGAGGAAGAGGAAAAGAACAACAGTGAAGACAGCGGCTAGAGCAGTGGGCTGGATATTGATGCTCAAAGAAACATTCTCCCTGTACACTGGCCTGCGTGTAGCAGGTGTCACTGAGTTAAGGATCTGTGGTGGGCAGAAACATTTGGACTATCACAGTAGGACTCAAGAAGAAGGCCTGACACAGAAGGGATGTGGTGACTTGAGAGGTTGAGAGCAAGCCAAAGGATGGCAGAGTCAGTAGAAGTCGGATCAGGAATTGTCCCCTACTCACTTGTAGACAGCTTTATGTCTGCCTTCACTTACCCCTATAGAGAGCACGCCTGCAAAAGCCAGGCAGAGCAGTACCCATCTTTACTCACTCCCAGTGTTTGAGAGGTAGAGGCCAACTAACTAACTGACTGACTGACTGACTGACTGACTGACTGACTGACTGACTAACTAACTAACTAACTAACTAACTAACTAACTCTCTGTGAGAGTTCGAGGCCAGCCCAATCGATATTAAGGACAGGCAAGAATACATTGAGACACACTGTCTTGTTTTCAAAACAAAACAAAAACAAAGAAAAAAGAAAAGAAAGAGAAAGTTTGTCTGTGGCTGTACAAAAGGTTTTGATGGCTTTTGGGTCCCACATTGTCAAGGCTGAGAAGAAATCACAGTTCCTTTCCCTGGATACTTTTGAGAGGGGCTCTGAGCCCTATAATGAGCTCTGGCATCTGGGGTGGGTAGAGGAGTGGCCTCTACCCTGGCTCTCTTCTAGCCTCAGCTGGGGAAGGGGAGCATGTTGCCTAGCAACCTGGAGGTCTGATGAGGCTTCCCACTGTGCCCTGATTTCCCTGCAAAGGGGCATGCATGCGGAGATTGTTAGAATGCTGGAGGCTATTAAAAAAAAAAAAAAAAAAGACCAGAAAACACCACTCAGAATAACTTTCTGGGTTCTAAAAATGGAATCTGCCCAGTAGTCAAATCTCCCTCTTCAGCAGTAGTAAAATTTCTTACTCCCTCAGGCTCTGGATGTTTGTGCCTGGCTGGAGGCGAAATTGCTATTAATGGTTATTGTTACCTAATGTAACCCCCTTGGTAAGCCACCGGTGTGGAGATTGACAGTTTCTTGCTTACACAACAAGCCTGATGGTCTCCGAAAGACATTCCTCCTGGAAGTGAGGTTTCTGCCTGCCCTGATGTTCATGGTCTCTTAGGTAATGAAATAATTATTATTAAATAACATTAAGTTATACACACTCGCATATTTCTTATGTCAAGGACTGCCCCAAGTACTGTCTATGTATGAACATATGCATTTATTATAAGCATCCTATAGGGTAGGTACTACTAATGCCTTTACTTTTTGATATTTGAGTTAAGGTACTCTGTAGCCCAGGTTGGCTTCAAGCTTGGCATGCAGCCCAGGCTGTTCTCCCTGCTTGTGATTTGTGATTCCCCTGCTTCAGTCTTCTGAGTGCTGACTTTATAGGAGCCACTGTGTCTGGCTACTGCCTTCAGTTTACAGGTATCTGAAGCATGGAGATCAAAAACTTGCTTAAAGGCACAGAGCTGCTAGTAGCTGAGCTGGGGTTGAACCTAGCCTGTAGGGTTTCAGGGATCTGTATTCTTACCTTCTGCATTGTGTTGTTTGTTATACTGGGTGTTGGAGAGGTTCTTGCACTGTGTCAGTTTTCCGTGGGTGGGTGCTGGGGAGGCCCTTTCTCTATCCAAAGTCAGGGACCTAGCAGAGATGTGGACTTTGTTAGTGCATGGGCCCTTGTAATCAGGGTTGTGGAAGCCTGGAAAGCGCCCCACCCCCAGAAACATATGCCCAAACCTCAGTGCCTCCTCTTAGAGTTGAGGCCTTTACAAGCCTGTCTGAGTGAAGAAGAACTCTTCAAGTTCCTGACTTCAGGTCGAGTCAGAAGAAACAGGTATATAAAGTCCCCAAGCCCAAAGCCTAGGGCCATCCATCACAGGTTAGCAAGGTCAGCAGCCATGTAACCACAAGGATAGCACGGTGCTGAGATGCTGGGTAGTCAAAGAGCTTCAGTCCTTCAGGTGCGGGTGGGGATGGAGCAGAGGAAAACGCACCAGTGCCCTTGCTGTCTCTGCATTTACAGGTTGGCACGGTGAAATACATGCTGAGATGAAGGGAACCTGGAGCTTGTTACAAGAACACAGGAAAGGCGGTTTGCTGAGTTTCCTCTGCACAGGGAGGTAAACTCCAGCTTTGACAGCTCTGGGGCTTTGCCCTTGACAGTGAAGGGGGTAAAAAGCCACAGACTTCTCCCAGAGATTGAAGGTCTCACTGGGAGGAAGTTTTTCCTTGCCACTGGTGTGCTTCCTAGTGAGGATTCAGAGGGGCGGATGCTGGAAGCCTTCAGAGAGGAAGGGAAGCCTGGTGAAGGTCGCCAGTGGGCATCTCTGGTCTGGACAGGTTCATGCAGCTGCCCCTGACCTCATCCAACCCTCAGCAGAAATAACACAGTTAGAAAGCATCGGATGAGAGACAATGGTTCTGTTCTCCACCCTCCGTCAGAGCCTGGCTGCTGGGTATTTCCTGCTGTAGTAGGTATGAGTGCCCCCAAGGGCCAGGTTGGGTTCAGCTTCTGTTCCCAGCCACACTCGGGTCTCAGGGAGCCTGAGTGAAGACCCTGGGGGGGGGGTAAAAAGTGACCTGCATACTTACCTTACCTGTCCCCAGAGATGAGGGCCCCGGGTTCAGCCCTGCCTGGGACTCTGCTGATACCCTTAGTCCTGGTGCCTCCAAACCTTTCTTTCACCAGAAAGAGTCTAGGCAGAGGGAAGCCGTGAGACCGCTGGAGCTGTGGAGAAGGCCAAGAGCTGGGTGTACCCTGGCCAGAAGCCCGCAAGCCTGAGTGTGTTATAAGAAGATATTATCTGCTCTCATCAGTCTTTTGGGCAAAGGCTCCTGGTGTTGTTCTTGTCCTGTGACCTCTGCCCGGGCACCATGTTCCCTGGTCTCTCTCTGTTCTGAACACAGGTACTGAGGCCTGGCAACAGCCGTCTAAGGGTGATGGTTACACCTTCTGCAGTTGGCCTCATTGCTGTTGAACAGTAGAGTTGAATCCATCCTTAGGATAATAACCCAGTTTTATATGGTGAGCTAGCCTCAGGCAATGAACTGCAGTGGATTAAACCTGTGTTCCCCTTAAACCTATTCTGTCCCTCTCTGCAGCAAGGCCCATGGGAGCTTCCCATTGGGAGGGGGCATAGCTCAGTTTCAAGAGAAATCTCTCTCCAGTGTTCCTGCTAAGAGTTTGGGTTTGGGGAACACGAATTCTTAGGGAATACTTTGGTCTTTGAAAGTCAAGAACCCGTGGACTCTGAGCCATCACAGCCTTGACCACTCCAGGCTTCCTCCTGAGCAGCAAGCAGTCTTCTAGACAGAAGTAAATGAAGCAGACAAGGCTACACAGAAGGGAAAGACCTGATTCTGGACACCAAGGATCACGAGGGCAGGAGGGTAGAAGTCAAGGGCCAGGAGCCTGGCTGTCTGAGCAGTGGGAAACACTTTCAGGTTGGCCATGGTGGTCTGCCCTTCCTCTTTTCTGTGGCTGATGGTGGGCACCGAGGCTGAGTGGTGTTAGGGGACTCCAGCCTTGGAACCCACTGACTTATGGTATAGCCCTGAGGGACATACATATCGTCATCTTACCAATCAGCTCTCATGGCTGAAGCCTGAGGAGACTACCGGCCTTGGTCTCCCATGCTGAGGAGGAGGTAGTGACTTTCACTGAACATCCCCCCCCCAGCTGTGTGCTGAGCACTTTGGGGGCATTGCTCTTACAGATTTGTAAAGGCCAAGATTCTGGGAGAAGGCCTCATCCAAGGCCAGTGTCAGGAGCCAAATGGAGCCAGAGAACCTGCTTTCCCCACTGTTCTTCCTAGCATCTGGACAACTTTTCTTATTTTTTTGGCTCTAGGAACTTTTAGGCTGCTTTTAACCTCTTAATTACAAGACTCCTTCTAGAACTGAGCCATAAACCTCAGCCATGGGGATTCAGGGGATTTATCCTCTGCCTTTGGCCTGAGCCCCTTTACAGCTCTTGAAAGAGGTTCAGGGTAAAAATGGAGGCGGTTGGAGCATCCTAGAGGAGGGCCTAGAACCAGTCTCCTTACTAAGCTAATCTCTAGGAGCCTTCTACTTTGTGAGCCCAGGGAGGATGGGGATGGTTGAAGAAGGAGGGGTCAGTGACTTTTCATGGGGTGGAGGAGGAAGTCAAAAATCCCAAGGACATGCATGTCCTATAGTCACTGAACTTTCAGGCCTCGAGACTTCTACGGCCTTCTCTGTATGGATTCTTACTCGGGCCTCCAATGGCTGGTCCGTGGCTTGCCTCCATCTTATAGTGTAAGAGCTGCTGGACTCTAGAAATCATGCAGGTGTCTGGCCCGCCCAACAGTGACTTTACCTTTTCAGGAGTCCTGGGAAATAGCATGACTTGCTAGATAATCAGGGGAGTCTTGAGAGACCATCCTAGGGAGTAGAAGTGAGCATAGTGTATTATGGGAGCGGAGATGGGATTGGGCAAGGGCATTCAGGTTTTGATAAGCATCCCAGGGGACAGAGCAGGAAGAAAGTAGGGGAGGGGCACTGTACCAGGGTAATGGGAGCCAGTGACTGTGTGTGTGTGATGGTACATACTCAAGAAGGTAACACGGGAGGACTGATGAAATTCTAAGCCAGCTAGGGCCACAGAGCAAAACCCTCAGTTGCGGGGAGTGGTTCTGTGGCTATTCTCCGGGATTAGTGCGGAAAGAGCAGCTTTGACATGCCAGTTGGCACTGGCAGTGTCCACCACATCGTGGAGGAATTCTGGGATGAGCACCCTGAACAACTGTGTCCTGTCGGGCAATAGTTCTGGCCTGGACATGGTAGTCATCCGCCCACAGCTGGAGTGAGCAGGATGCAAGAGACACACTCATGTGGCTGATGTGAGTGCGGTTCCACAGGCTGCCGCCACCGCTCGTGAGTCAGTGGTCTGAGCCCCGTGCCAGCACTGCTTCCTGGGACTGGGATTCAGGGAAAGGCCGGGTGTTGCTCCAGTCTCTCAGTCAGCTTTGCTTCCTGCACCAACTTACACCCAGAGGAGAGGCGCTGAGAGGTGCTCCTCTACAGTGAACCTGAGACCAGGTTAGCATCCCCAGGGGATATAACCTCATGCCCAGCCCCCATTCCCTTACACTCTTACTCTAAGCCATAGCCCCCCAGAGCTAGTAACTCAGAGGGTCTGGGAGACTGAAATTTAAGTTGCCTTTCTCTTTGGGCAAGTGGATTCCAGCTATATTTTCGTGAAGATCCTAACGCCCCGCCCTGAAGCTAGAGCTTTCCTGTAACTTGACACTTTTGAACACGTTTGCCTCAAGGCCACTGGATCCTTAGAGAAATGTCAGTGATTGACCAAACCCAGTGGCCCTTCTGCTACAGACCTGGGCTTCCTCAAAGAAAGGACCACTGGGTAGGGTGTCAAACACGCAGCTAGGGATTAGTTGAGGTTCCTCGGAAGACATGTCTGCAGCCCAGCAGGTCCAGATCTCAGGTCAAGAGAGGCTTTTTGGGGGACTCCATTGGTTCTATTCTCGGAACCCTTGTGGGGTGGGTGGGCTGTTTCTGTGGGAGTGAAAGCCAGTACCTCAGTTCTAGAAAGAGAGGGGGCTGCTGGCACCATGGCCCTTACCCTACCCAGACCCCCAGAACAGCGAGCATCACTCACTAGTCAAGCATGTTGCATCCTCTCCCCTAGCTAAGGCTTATGGGAGGTCTGCAGGAGATGCTAGGGCAGGCTCCTTGGGTTCGCTGGTGTAGGGATAACAGTGAGAGAGCAGGTGCCTCTAGGGAAATTCCAGACAGGCAGGCATGCTTAGTCCATGAGCTGTCCCTTCCCAAATCGAGTGGGTGGAGCTGAAGACTTGCTGAGTAATGTCCTCAAGAGACCAGTTGCCAGGAGGAGGAGGATGTGTGGTCCTCGATAGGCCCAAATGCCAATGATATCACCTGAAGTGGCCTCAGCTCCTCCAGGGGTCACAGTGACACAGTGCGTTCCTGAGGCCATCTCTTTCCTCAAGACCCAAGTTCTGACTCCTTAGACTTCATGCGCTCATTCTTTCATTCCTTCACAAAGAGTTGAATGCAATTCTTGGGGAGCCTGGAGGTGGGGACGGGGCTAATGCATAAATTCTGGACAGCCAGCAGTCTCTTAGCATCCAGATGTGTGACCCAGAGAGGGTTTGACTGTGCTGGTTTCTGAAAGGGAAGGCAACGTAGAGAGGCTGGTCTTTCTTAAAGAATGGGAGAACATGGGAAAGGACATTTTGGGCAAAGGTCAGGTGACATTGTAGGGCTAGGGCAACTAAAGGAAGCAGATGCAGACAGAACCTCCAAGTGTGGTGGAGCTGTGCTGAACAGGTGCAGCTGTGCCATACAGGCGTTGCCCGTCCTCTTGAAGTTGGGTGAGAAGGGAGCAGGGACCTTGGTCTCATGTGCAGAGTGAAAGCCTGAATCAGCAGTCCTGGGCTCATACCTAGTTTCTACTGCATAGAGGTTGCTGAGTAGGGTGTGGTATTTACCACCCCATACCTCAGTTTTCTCATCTGTGTAGTGGGGTGACCACGGTCCTAAGGTTTCTGTGAGAACACAGTGTGACATTGCTTTACAAACTATAAGTAGCTTTGCAACCCGGAGGCATCATTGGGTAACACTTCGCCAAGCAGCCTTAGCACCCAGGCACCCTCAGCACTGACCTTTTGGACCACTATTTCCTGAGGAAAGGCCACAGGATGCCTCTCTCACCCATCCACGTTGGTTCTCAGGCACTGGGTGATGTTGTTGCTTTAATGTTTTCCATTCACTCTTTGGGGTTCTTTTCTTTGAAACTAGGTATCCCCAACCTGAGGTCTTAGTGAGTTCACTTGGGGGAAAGTCGGAGGCCAGAGGCAGAGCCTGAACTGACTCTGTAGGCTAGGTGTGGAGAGCGCGGGAGTAGGGTGAGTCTGCTTACAGTAGGGCAGCGCCTGTGGCCAAGCAGGACAGTGGGTGGCAGGTGAGTGAGGCCAGGGGCAGTTAGTAACAGTCATACCCTAAGGATGTGGAGAAAAGGGAGCATCGAGAAACTAGACTCAGGAAGTCTTCCCCTCCCCCACATTCCCTAAACTCAGCATCTTCAGCATTGGTACTCCTAATAAAGCCAAGATGGGATTTAAATCATGATCCTGAATGCCTTTAATACCAGCATTCAGGAGCTCTGTGAGTTTGAGGTGTCTGTAGAATGAGCTTCAGAACAGCCAGGACCACACAGAAACCCTACTCCAGAGAGAGAGAGAGACAGAGAGAGAGAGAGAGAGAGAGAGAGAGAGAGAGAGAGAGAGAGAGAGAGAGACAGACAGACAGACAGACAGACAGACAGATAGACAGACAGAGAGAGAGAGAGAGACAGAGAGAGAGACAGAGACAGAGAGAGAGAGAGGAGGGAGGAGAAGAGAGGAGAGAGGAGGAAGGAGGGAGGAGAGAGGAGAGAGGAGAGAGAAAGAGAAAGAGAGAGGAAGAAAGAAGGAAAGAAAGGAAGGAAGGAAGGAAGGAAGAAAGAAAGAAAGAAAGAAAGAAAGGAAGGAAGAAAGAAAGGAAAGAAAAAGAGAGAGAGAAAGAAAGGAGCAGACCTGAAGATGGGAGGCCTCTTTTCAGACCAACTAGTCCCATGCTGTAGTTGTTGGAGCAGATTTTGTTCTCCTTAGCTCCCAGAGTCACTGGGCTCTGCCTGGGCATGTCCCTAGTGATCAGTGACTAAGCCACCTTGTTTTTTTCTTTTCTTTTCTGCTAGAGGGTTGGGTCCACTTGCTGCATAATTCTGGTTCCCAGGGGGTCTTGCCTCCACATGAGACCAGGTCCTAGGTACCCAACCTGGCTCCTGCAGGTCTTGTCTATGCCACTGGTCCCAGGTTCTATTTGCCAGTAGCACCACAGCACCAGGACAGAAGTGGACCCAGTGATTCTTTGCACTGAGTGGGCGCCATAAATATTTGTTGAATGGAATTCTTGCCTCTGGTTGGGATTTTCCACTGTAGTCAAAGGCTGTAGCTCACAGCCTTGCCATGGCCAGGCCTGCTTTGGAGTCCACCCTACATGTATGTTCACTGTTACTTCTCACCACACCCATTCTTCATAGCCATCCTTCAGGATGCTCCTCAGAGCCACAGGCTCCCTGTGGGCCCATGGCTGCTGGAGAACTCTGTCGCCCCACCCTCTATGGGGTTTTTGACCTCTGCCTTCTGTTTATTCCTTGTTTTTCCTTCTCTGCACATGTCTCAGTGGCGTGGCTGAAGAAAACAGGCCCAAAGCAGAATCTACTAGAGCCCTCCAGAACCCTGGCAAAGGGAGAGGATAGCCTTGCCAATGGCCACAGAACAAGTACCATGATTAGCTTTCAAGCCCGGTGACCTGGCTCTCTGTGCTTTTAACCCTTACGTTATAGCTTCCTATGTGCAAAGTTTGAGGAACATCTCCACCGAGATTTGATGAGAACTAAATAAGACCAATTACAGGAGGCTGCTTTGGAAACTATAAAAATACTGTGTAAGCATTAACCAGTTGTAAAATACTTTCGAAATAGCCAATTATGTTAGTTGATAAAGTACTTGCAAGTGGCTCTGTTGTTTCCAAACAAAGCATAAACATTTGCTTTTCTTTTTCTCCGTTTCAGCTGAATAAATCGCGGTGGCTTTGGCTTGGCTGTTTGTGCTCCTGGCTTATGTGTATACCAATCATTGCTCCATCCATTCTGCTCTGACAACATGGCATCTCTTCCCTGGAGCCCCTCCTTTCTGTTTCCTAGGCTCTTACCCACAGCCAAAGCACCGTCATGGCATGTGATGGCATCTCAGCCACACCATGCTTCTTCCTGCCACCTTCGATCTTACATCCATTCTTCCCAAAGCTGCTAGAAAACTCACTCTGGTCATTGTCATTCCAACGAGTGCCTGAGGACCTAGCTTATAGCCAATGGGACTGGCAGGAAGTTAAAATAGGAAATGGGATTACGGGAAAAAAGAACGGCCAAATCTGTTGTTATTCACTGATGATACAATTGCATACCTAGCAAACCCGGGAGATTTCACTGAAAGGCAAATATAGCTCATGACTTTTTTAGTTGGCTGCAAAATCACAACTGACACTTATGTAGAGTGGAGCTCCTGCCAGCCCTGTCCTAAGCGATCTGCATGTGCTCCCCAGTTCCCTCCACTCACTATTTTCATTTTGCCTGCAAGAAAACCAAGGCCCGGGCAGTTGGGAAGTTGGGCCTGACTGCTGTGCCTCTGCGCTCAGTTGCTCTGCCATCAATGGCCGTGAGCCAGCCATTCTTTCTCACAGAATGTGTGAGGAGGAAAAGACATGGTAACCACAGCCATCGGAAACGCTGGGATTTCAGCAGGTCTCTGGTATGTCCCCAGGCAGTTGCGCTCTATCTACCACCAGTCTAGTGAAGTCTTTCACAAAGTTGTGATTGATTTCTGCCCTCCATACCACTAATAACAAGGGTCCTAGGGTCTATCTAGGAATGGTGTGGAAAGGAACGCTACCATCGTCCCCAAGCCTTCCCTTCTAGGGACGTGTTTGATACACAGCAGCCTGTGTACAAAGGTCAGCTCTGCCATCAACAGACAGCCTTTGACTTACACTTTTGTGCTGGAAGTCTGGCTCCTAACTGAGGAATTATTGGCAACTGGTAGCTGATGAGAGAGGGGAAGTCCTTTTATTTTTAAGACTTTGGACCATGGGAAGTTGGCTACACTCCAGTGGTTAGCCCCAAAGGATCAGCCCAAATTAGACTTGAAGGGTTTTTTTTTTTTTTCAGTTTTGTTGTGTGTGTGTGTGTATGTTTTAAAGAGGACTCAAAATTGGGTGCGTAGGGAAGAGGGGTGTGGATTTGGAAGGAGCTGGGTGAAGGGGTGTGAATTCAGTCAAAACACATTGTCTAAAATTCTCAGAAAACAAAAATAAATTTAAAAAAATTATAAAGCATTAGAGGAGACTCCTCAAAGCTAGATGTTCCAGGCAAAGAACAGCCTCAGAGATCTGCCAGGGTCTGCTGGGTCCCAGAGAGACGCTGCTGGCACCATCTTGGGTTGCCAATGGAACACATGTGTGTTTTCCTTGCCATTTAGAGATTCTCTGGGTCAAGGCAGTACCTCTTCTTCTCTGGTCAGTTTTGGGGCATGGAGAAGCATGCTGAAAGACCCACACTACTTCTTGCCTGATTGATGAAGTTCTGGCCTGTGATTTTCCTGTCCTGCCCAGAGTGTTAGGAAGCACCATGAGTCAACCTGCTGAATCCCTGCCATAACCTTATAGAATGCGTGTCATTAGCCCCACTTTGGTGGGAGGGAGCTTAGGTTTTCAGGCATGAGGAGCTCTTGGCAGATGCTGGGCTGGAACACACACAGTCTGTGTGGAACGCCTTTGCTGCAGTCTAAATCTGAGTGGAGGGTGTTGGTGGAATAAGGAGTCTCCTCAAAAATAACACACAAGCTGGAGTGGAGTGCAAATGGGACTGAGGGATTCTTGGAGCTTGGGGCTAGGATTACTGACATCCTCAGGATGTCACTAGCACACTAGTAGGAGTACACCGAATCCCCATCAGACTAAGCAGTTGCAGAATGTCTCTGTCTGGGCCTATCTGCAGCATGGTTTGCCCCACCGGGACTTAGACCAGTGGCTTCCCTGGCTAAGAGCCTTTGCTGCATCTGAAGACTAGAGCTGAACCCAGGTGTCTATCACTTGGACCAAATTAGATGGCAGGAATACTTATGGGATAAACAGAGAGGGAGTTTGGATTTGGTCCCTGATGTTGGGCTCGTGAACTCAGCCTGTCTTCCAGAAGGCACAGAGGTGATAGGGACTCAGATGCATCCTGGATCCTTTCTAGTCCCAGCTGTCTCTGATTCACATGTAAATCCCAGTGGCCTCTTCAAGGATGAAAGCTTGGTAAGAGCAGGATTGGGTGAGAAAAGAAGCTAGGGAGAGGCATACAGTAGGGCTGGAAACATGAGCTGTGTGAGCGATAGAGGGAAATGTTTAACAAGCCAGCACAACATTTATCAATATTGTACACGATCCAAGAGTGCTAGGCATGCGTCCAGCTGCACACACATTGGCATGTGCACATGTGAGTGCAGGTGCACACTAAGTATAGAAGACAGACAGTGTTGGATCCCCTGGAACTGAAGTCACAGGTAATTGTGAGCTGCCTGATATGAGTGCTGGGAACTAAACTTGGTCCTTTCTAAGCACAGTATGGGCCCTTAGCTGCTGAGTCACCTCTCCAGTTCTGGGGTGTTAAGCATCCTATGCACATCATCAACCTGAATCCTCACCACCACTTTAGGGGCAGGCACCCTTACTACTCCCATTACACTGATGGGGGAAGCAGAGACTTACCAGAACCTTGAGCCTGTATCTTCTGACCCTAAGCCAGTGTGTCTGCTACATCACAGCCTCAGACAGGCCAGACCGGCTAGTGCAGGATTGAGATCATCCAGCCCTGGTTTCCTCCATTCCTGCTCTCACAGCTACACACACCCCTATTGGTTGGGCCTGTCCCTCAAAGTCTCCTGCAGTGCTCTCTTCTGTGCTTTCTAGAGGGAAGCTGATGGTTTACGCTGAGATGGAATTGGCTCCCAGAAGGTCCTGAGACACTCAGGAAAGACCCCTCATGTGCAAGCTTTAGTTCTGGTCACTGAATAGATGGAAGAAGGTGACAGGAGAAAGCGTCTAGAAGATTAGTAGCCTAACAGGTGAGTCACTGGCCTCCTTAAATGTCCTCCCTAGGATCATGTGTTCAAGGTTTGGTCCCCAGATGATGTGATGGTGGAAGGAAAGTAACTCTCTGTGGTTATACTCTTGACAGAGCCATTGGATCTCTGACCTTTCTTCCCTCCTCTTTGCTTCCTGGATACTGGAAGGTAAGCAGCGTTCTCCTGCCATGTGCTTTATCATAGGTCCAAAGGCAGGAATGCAAAACATCCACAGCGGAAACCATGAGTCAAAACAAAAAGGTTTTCTTCTTATAAGTCATTCTCAGGTATTCTCTCGAAGCAACAGAGAACTGACTGAAGGTGTTCATTAGTAAGACCGAGATCATAACCTTAACACCCCCATTTTGCAGAAGTTGGATGGTTATTCTGGATATAGAAGTTCTTAGGAAATTGTAAAGTTATTTAATTATTATAAGAGTATTCGTATGACTTCAGGAATGTGTGGTTTATGAGAGAACAAAGCCTTGAGCCAAGAGATGAGGACTTAACTAGCAAGGGCGTCTTCCTGGGCACAAAAAGTCCCTACTGTTTTTCCAAAAACATACCTAACATCCCACAGCTGGTTTGTAGATGCCTCCCATGAGGCTAGAAACCAGAATGAGCTGGTAAAGGACCCTTGGCCAGGGCCTGAAGCTCCAGAGGAATTTTTAAGGGCAGAAAGTCCTGCTTTCAGAATGGAGCCCTGGAGGCTGTCCCCTAAGAGAGGGGCTTCCTGTCATTGACCAAACACTCAGGTCATTACAGCTGTGCAAGCTGGTCTCCACACACCAGTGGACAGACAGATGGAAAACAACAAGGCTGTGCTATGCCTGGAAGGCCCAGCTTTCTGCTTCCTGGCAGCACTGACCTCGTTGTTCTAAAAGAGGCACAGTGGAGCTTTAGATCCAGTTTTGTCTGAGCAAGCACACATCTGTATGTATGTGCACACACACCTACAAAATTGAACATATTCAAATGTGTGTGCATTTGGGTATGTCTCATCATTTTATTTTTATTTTTATTTTTTTCATTGTTTATTTGAGGAAAGGTCTGGCTATGCAGCCTTGGCTCACTCTGTAGACCAGGCTGGCCTCAAACTCACAGAGATCCACCTGCTTCTGCCTCCCACGTGCTGGAATTAGAGGCCAGGGCCACTGTACCCAGTGCCGGTTTGTTTTTAAGACAAGGCATTACTACAAACTTGCTTACTGCCTTAGCCTTCTAAGTGCTGGCTGGGATTACAGGTGTGTCCTGCCATGCCTGCAAAAGCAAATGAGTTCTCTCTTTAAAAAAAAAAAAGATTTAGTTATTTTTGTTTGTTTGTTTTTAGTGAGTGCTTTGCTTGCATGTATGTGTGTCTAACCATGTCTTCCCTGTTTCCTGAGCTGTCAGAAGAGGGCATTGAATTGACCAAAACTGGGAATGGTTGTGGACCACCATGTGAGTCCTGTGTAAGAGCAGCAGGTGCTCCTAAACCCTGAACCATCTCTCCAGCCCCAAATTATTTTAAATATCCTTGTTTTCATGAAATGTCAATTTTTTTCCAGATTAACAGAAGGTTAAAATATAATGAAAATATTTTTAAGCCTCTTTTTAAAAGAACTAGTCCCAAATAGTCCATTGCATTAATTTCAAACTGGCTTGAGACTTAGGCATTTTTTAAAATTAGGTTTATTTTTGGAGCTCCCAGGCAGTTTTTTTTTTTTTTTTTTTCCAGAGTTTACTTAGCCAGCGGTCCTTTGCTATGAATCTGGCTTTTACCATGGGTGTGTTTGTTTGATAGGACAATGCTTCTCTTCAAGGATGGCTTGTTCTATTCTGACTAATGATAACTGTTAGGAGAGCTTTGGGCCAGAGGCGTGTGGTGTTAAAAATACAAATGCATTTTATGTTACAGTCCAGAACACATACCACGTGTCTCCAGCTGCTGCAGTGAGGATCTAGAATGTCTCCCAAAGACCCTTGTGTTAAAGGTTTCTAGCTCAGCATCCCTGGGCCACAGTGGAAACTTGAAGAGGTGGGCCCTAGTGAGGAGGCTTTATGTCGTGGGAAAGCGACCTCCAAGGGAGTTTTAGGAGCCCGGTCTGTTTCTGCGGGGAGATGAATTGCTGTGAAAATAGCTCTGACCTTCCTAGAGACTGGAACTTTTGCTGACCTCATAGACAAGTAATGCACCTTGAAGTCACCCAAAGCTTGGGAGTGTTATCCTAGTGTTTAATTTGTTTAATTGTGTACCGTTGTTTTGCCCTGAAAAAAAATGTAACAAGCAACTTTACTAGCTGGGGATTTCCCATGTGGCAAACTCTTACAACCTAAACTAGTGCATTGCAGTAATCTTACAGTATGTGCTCTCCAAAGAGACCCGTAGAGCAATGTCTATGGGTTCGTGTGTGTGCTATGTCTGTTGTTTGTTGAAAGCAGCATATAGGTTAAGAAACTACCTTATAAAACAGATGTCACCTGTAAATGCTGGAAGAAGCATTTGGATATTTTGTGATAGTGTTTGTTGGTTGTCTGGGTCAGTTGGGGTCAGTTGGAGTCAGCGGCTGAATCCCTTGGAAAACTGTGTTAAAGATTTCTGTAAAATATCCTATGTAATGCATTCCGTGCTGTTCAATAAGCACAGAGCAAAGCCTTTCGTTGGAGACATACACAGACAGACACAGAGACAGACAGAGTCACAAGACACATTCAGGCAGTCACAGATCCTGACCCATACAACAGACAAACTGGAGACAGTGGAAGACACGAGGTAAGAGAATTAACGACTTCAAGTCTGAAGTTGCTTTTGGTTCAATGAATCCAAATGAAAGTACTTTTAATTTATTTTCCTTTATGTGACACCAACATATTATTGGTGACTCTGAGTGTATGATCAACACATTCAAACTGAAAGGATTTTCTCTCTGTTCCTGGCCAGGACGTTGTCTTCCCCCACCACATATTTATTTGCATTATATATGCTGCCTTGCCATAAGCCCAAAGGCAATGGGGCCTGATAAGCCCCAGACTAAAGATTTTCAAAATATTAATCAGTATATTCACAGGGTCATGTAGCCATTACCACAGCAAATTCTAGAAAATGTTCATTCTTCCTAAAACAAACTTTCTGCCTACTAGCAATGCATATTAATTTTCCTTCAGGATATTCCTTCTGTCTCTAAAGAATGAGCATTCTGCTTCCTACTTCCTGGTCCATCCAAGGACAAATAAGCCCTGTCTCTTTATAAGTTACTTATCTCTAGTACTTGCTACAGTGGAGGAAGCTGACTAACATTCCAGTTGAAGCAAAAGCTCATGACAGCCAACCTTCCTCAATGTGACACTGTCAGACTTTCCAGCTACTTAATGGTGGCAGCTAAACTGCTTACCACCAGTCAGGGACGAGGTAAGAGCAGAGCTCAAGAGTGGGGGTGTAGCACATGACTCATCAATCACCAGGGAATGGAAACCCAAACCACACGACAGCAAAAACACTGATGAGAACAAATGTTGACAAAGGCACAGAGAAATTAGAAAGTCTGTCCTGCTGATGGAACGTAGTGGTGCAGAGTCTGGAAATCAGTTGAGCACTTCCTCAAAAAGATAAACACAGAGTTATCATATGAGCCATCAGTTCCACTCCTGGGTGTGTACATGCAAGAGAAAGGAGCATTTTCTCCTCAAAAACCAATGTGTGAGTATTCGTAGGAGGGTTACTCATTATAGCCAACAAAGCAAATCACATGTCCACCAACCAGATAAACAAAATGTGGTGTATCTATCTAGACAGTGGAATACTAGTCATCAATAAAAATAGATGAGGAACTGACACATACTGCAAGGCTGGTGGGCTTTGAAAATGACACCACTAAAGCTGTAGAGGGTAGACCAGATGGGCGGTACTATAAGAGGCTTGTGTGCCATGGAGGCAGAGGAGACAATGGACCATTTGAGAAGAGGGAGCCAGCAATTGGTGACTATTACTCATTAGAAAGATCAGAGGACATCTACAATCATCTAAGTCCCTGCTTAGAAAATGAAAATCAGAGACTCAATGGGTACACCCACTTAGCCACCCAAAACAAGTGCCATTGCTTTGGAGAAATTGACCAGGGCATGATTTTTGTCATGGACAGATGCACATTTTGGGGCGTGGTCTTCACAGCCACCAAGGAGAACTTCCCCCTGTCTTAGTGCAGATGGCCAGGCAGCTGTGGGCCTTCTCATGGCTGAACCTGTTGTTCTTATAACAATCAGTGGGTGCTGGTACTCAGGGTAGCTCTAGGAGAATAGGAGCCCCTGGGAGCCCACACCGCAATGCTTCTTCAGCTCATGAGGAACATGACTTTGAACTAGAAGCCTGAAAGACATGCTTGCTGACTCCTCGGTCCCCTGCTAAGGCCTGTTCACGTTGTGAGCATTGTCTCTTCTCCAGCCTGTTCAGTAGCCTCTGCCCCTCTGTCTATGAATCCTGTGCTTGGGAAAAGCTCATATCAGAATTCCCTTTGGCCCTGCCTCCCTCAGTCAGGAGCTTGCTTACACCCCACGTCCCCAACACCAGGAATCAGACTCAATTTCCCTGCTCCATCCGGGACTTTCGTCTGCCATCCTATGGATGCGAAGGCCAGCTCCTTCTCCATCCTTTCCTCCCATCCTGGTCCACTGCCTCCTTCCCTGCCTGCCACAAGGCACGACTGGGCTGTTTCCATGCCTCAAGGCAATACTTGTAATGTCTACATCCTGACAGCATCTGCAGGGCCTGGGCCCTGAATGTGTGCTCAATGTCCACAGACTGGCTCGGCCTACAGACTCTGCTCTTTGCCTTGCATGCTCTGTAGCTCATTTGTATTAGGTTTTTAAAGAAAAAAAAAAAACTGAAATCTTAGTTTTGGGAATAGTGAGCCCAACACAAAAGCTATCCTTGAAAATCTGGTTGAAAGCTGTGTGGCTTTGTGTACCTGGAGCTGTTGAGTTACCTCTTAAGTGGTGGCAGATACGAGCAGTCCTTGTCTGACACATGTGTTCGTACTCCAGGGGTCACTCAGATTCCATCTGCTATTTTTATTCCTGGGAGCTTTTCCAGAATTTATTGCCAAGGGTCACTGCCACCCTTACAGAGCTGAAGCCTGCCTCTGTTTATAGCAGAAGAGAGACTGGAAGACACTTGTCACTTCTGTCTGATTCCCTTTCTGGCTTCCTCTGACAAACAGAAGCTTCTCTGAGCCTATCTGTCTTGAATGAAGATCTTTTTACCTTGTGATGAGACAGAAAGTAGACCCAGGGTGGCAGGGTCCTGCGTTCGGTTTCCAAGAATCACAGAGGCTGCCCACAAGCAAGCTAGCCAGACTTCATTTGTCAGACAGGTAGGGTGAGGGTGAGTGGGTGGCAGGGCAGGGGCAGGATAGGAGGGGAGGCAGTTTCTCCGGATTACATGGGAACAAGGCAGGCAGTTGGCATATGGTATCTTCCCTGCATCTTGGCTGCAGCGGGAACATAGGGTGCTTGTTACCAAGTACAACTGAGGCTGGGATTCAGACAGAGTTGTAAGTGAGAGAATCCTGAGAAGATTCCAGTCATTTATTGTGGAGCTCTGGCCCACAAGAAATTGCGATGTGCACTAGGAAGAGAGGGAGAGGTACTGGAAGGTCTTTTTCTGCTGCCTCCCCCGTGGAAGGTGTTCAAACACCCTGCAAGCATCAGTGAAAAGGTCACACACCTTGCTCAACACTGCACCGAGAGCACAGGACACACGATGCCACCTACTCTTCTGCCTAAGCTTCTTCATGAAGTGGGGAGACTTGGGGACGTCTTGTGCATTCAGTGCTATTTAGACTTCACAACTTCAGTAGCTATTTCCAGTCAGTAGGAACCTCCAATACACCCCTCAGAACTTGGGGCTGGGGTATGCCAGGAATTTGGTGGGGTGGGTGCCAACTGGTAGATAGACTTGTCTTACCCTACCCACTCACCCACCCTTGTGATGGCAATAGTTGGCTATGTTTTCTGACTGACCTCTAAGACAGCTTCGAGTGGTTCTATTAAGATCTCTGGAACTGGCCCTTATTTGACTTTCATTTTAACACTAAGATTTACTGGAAACAAAAATTATGCCTAAAAGGAAAAGTCACTCACAAAAGGTCACAGAGTGAACTATCCTGGTTCTGTGAAGTGTCCATAACTTACAATTTCACAGAAACAGAAAGTACATTAGTGATTGCCTAGGTCTTGGTGGATGGGGACCTGGAGAGACAGGGAGAGTAACTAGTAGTGGGTAGATAGTTTGAGAAGGAATACAAATGTTCTAGAATTGATAGTATAACATATGCATGAATATATATATATATAATCATACTAACTAGGTGGGTAAATTGTATAGTATATGAATTATCTCCCAATAAAACTGATAGAGAATAAGGAATACCTTAGGAACTTATAAAACTTGACACTACTATAACATTTAAGTGTGTGATCCCTTTCTCAAGTTCACTGTTGCTGTGTTATTGTATTTTACAAAAGTCTTGATCCATGACAGATTGAAAAAGACAAAAAGCAGATCCCCAACACCACCAAGGCAATGCTCGAGTATCCTTAGTTATTGGAAAATGTAAGTTTTTCATCACTTAAAAAGAATCCAGTCTTCAGAAACAAAATTGATTTTGTTACCTGCTAATGAGTTGTGATCTGGATTTTGACAATATGGTAGCAACCATATCTATAGGTTTTATGTGTGTGGATTTAACCAATTATGAATAAGAGAAACAAAAAAACTGCATCTGTACTGAATGCATGCATACTTTTATTCTTGTCTGGGCTCCCTAAACAACACAGTGTAACAATTTATCTACATAGCATTTACACTCCATGGGTATTATGGGTAATTCGGAGGGGACTTAAAGTATCTGGGAGGATGTACATATGTGAACTGCAAAGTCTACGTCCTTCTATGTAAGGAGCCTGGTGCACCTATAGTATTCCCTGGGATGGGTTCTTAGAACTGATGTCCCTCATAGACTGGGAGGGCTGTACTAAAAAAGACTGCCCCGAGCATAACACCCCAACAGGAGATCTTTGTAAACCATCAGAGGTAAGTAGAGCCTTGAGAATAAACGAAATCCTTCGTGAACTCCTGCTCTGCCTTACCTTCTCTATCACGTGTTCCTGCTCAAGTCCTCCAGTCCAGCCATGCCAACACCAAACTTTGACAAACCCACCTATCCAGCTCAGACTCAGCATCCTGCAAATGACGCTCACTCTGTCCAGAAGTGATAGCACTCCACGGCCATCTGCCTGCAAAATGCCACGCTCTCTCTTCTCCAAGTTGTAGCTTAAACCCTGCCTTCTTGGTACTGGACCAGCTTCCTTTTTGCTCCTTCAAGTCACGCTCCAGCCAAGTCTTTAAAAGTAATCACTGTGCAGCACAGCAGTCACACACCCGTCAGTCTGTCCTAAGAGACTCAGGAACTTCTCAAAACAGCTGTGACTTTCATCTCTGCATCCTGATACCTGCCAAGGGATACATGGCCATTGGTTGAAGTAAAAATGTGGTGTAGTTCACCCCAGTTTGGGTGACAATCTGGATGCATAGGGTTGGATCTCCAAGTAAAATCTTGCCCATCTATATCCCTGGCCTGGACTCTCCTTTCCCTTGTGTTTCTAAACCACATCACCCAACCAGGTTGGCTTCCATGGCAACCCCCATTTTCACACAGTCCAATACTTCTATCTTCCATTTTGGTACCAGCTGTCTCCTCTTTCACAATGGTTACTTGGGGTCACATTTAATAACTCATTATATTTTACATCTATCCTATTATCTCTAAGCTCCCTGGAGTTGAGAAATTCTTGCCTTTCACTGTGACTCTTGGGGGGAAATGTTAGCTTCCAAGCCTTGTGCTCTAAAAGGATCTTTCTTCCTCTATAATATTTGACCTAAAATTCTGTATTTAACTGAACTCAAGCTAATATCTGTTTATGACACATAATAATATGTTAACCTGGTCACACACACAACCCTTTCTTACACATGACCATTTAGTGATATTGAGTTAAAAGATCAAATTACAGTTTTGATTGTAAGCCTGGCCTTTAATGGCTGAGCCATAGGCTGGGGAAATGGCTCAAGTGGGTAAGAACTCAAGCTGCTCTTTCAAGAGGACACCGGTTCAACTCCTACTGGAATGGCAGCTCATAACAGTCTGTAGTACCAGTTCCAGGGGGACCCAACACCCTAAGATATACACTAAGGCAAAACACCAATGTGTACAATGTGTACATGAGCACGCACACGCGCGCACACACACACACACTTTTAAAGGCAGACAGAACTAAGCCACGTCTGGCCATGGTTTTGCCCTAACTAGAGGGGACCCACCTTCTATTACTAATGCTCGCTTTCTACTGTAGAGCAATTAAGAGCAGGGATGGAGTATGTGTACTGGCACGCTGGCTCCCATGTTTGCCAGCTATGTGAGCTTGTGCCCTTCTACTCTTGGTGCCTTCTCCCTGCTTTGTAAATAGTGATAGCATTTGTACACATGCCAGAGAGCTTCCATAAGGACTGAGTAAATCAACCAACCACAGTCAATGGAAAGGACCTTGACACGTTGTAGTTAAGTCTCAGCTGTATTAGGTGCCTCCCCTGCATGTGATCACTACAGATCTGTAGAAAGGAAGCAGAAATTGATTTCTTGTGCTAAGCCTTGCTTTTTGGGGATACATGACACCCCATTTAATTTTTATAGTCATCCTAGGAGGTGATACTTCTTACCCATTTTATAGGGTTTTGTCTTATTTTTATTTTCTTTTTGAGACAAGGTTTGTTAGCTAGGTTGGCTTTAGGACCACAATGTTCCTCCTGCTTCAGCTTCCTGGGTGCTGAATTCAGGTGTGAATCACCAGACCAGATCCTATTTTGTAATGTTAAGTTCAGAAACATTGGGTTAAATTAATATGTCAAAGAATGCCACTGTCTAATTCGGGACAAAACAATTGATGACTAATAGCTCTGTCAATATTTTCCTTAACCTAAGATCAAAGAGCCACTGAGTAAGAGGTGATACTTGACTACCCACCTGAGGCCATAAAAGCTCTGGCTAGCATGGCCTCCTGGACAGGCTCTCCCTGTCTACAGAGAGCCCCGTTCATTGTCTGCTCATTCTAACCTTTAAACCCCTGGAAAGCCCTTTTGAGAAAGAACTTTTAATGCCTCCAAACTATATCCAGGGACCACAATCAAGCCAGGTGGCCAATGAGGGACAGAGCCATTTCTGGAACTCGGATCCTGAGGTCATTGCTGTTGTCCACGGGTTCTCTCCCAGCTCTCTGCAGCCATGGTACTGCACTATAGACCTCTGTGTGGGCCCGGGTGCTTTCCCAAGGGAAGACACTGCCAGGGTCCAGTGTTGAGCTCAGCCCAGAAAACTCTAGCCATGAGTCCACATTCTTTGTTAGGGCAGCTGGGCTAGACAATGACAAAATCCACCCATTCACACTCTTCTGATGTGGGTGAGTTGCTGGCCACAGGTGTTCAATAGGCTGGGGCAGGAAGAGGGTAATGGTGAGCTACACAATGACCTTAGGGCATCTTGTGTTAACGTCTTCGGTTTTTAAAGATGTGTTTATTTTATGTATATGAATACACTGCAGCTGTCTTCAGACACACCAGAAGAGGGCATCAGATCTCATTACAGATGGTTGTGAGCCACCATGTGGTTACTGGAAATTGAACTCAGGACCTCTGGAAAAGCAGCCAGTGCTCTTAACCCATGAGCCATCTCTCCAGCCCCCATTGTGTTAACTTGTTCATAAAATAAAAGGGAGTGATGGAGTAAGAAGGAAAGTGGACAGAAGAGGAGGAGTTTGTGAAGGTAGATGTACCTCAGTGGCAGAGTGCTGGCCTGGCATAAGCAGTGTTCCAGGTTTGATATCCAGTGCCACAGGGGAAATGGAAACCAATAAACACTCGACTTCTTCCCTCCCTCACTCCTCCCTTCCTTTCCTTCACTTCCCTCCCTTGTGGCTTTTGGGTTGTGTGTGTGTGTGTGTGTGTGTGTGTGTGTGTGTGTGTGTGTGTGTGTGTGTTTCCACCACGGGTCTTCAGGCAGAGTCATGCTAGCTCATCTGAGATGATCTTGTAATTTGAGTCCAAAATAGGGAAGGGATAGGAATATTGATCCTTTCCCTCCTAATTGACACTCACTACTAATTAGTTTAACCTCATTGGTTCTGACTCTAATCCTAATACTTCCTTACAAGTCATGTGAAATGGGAACATGGAAAAACACAGACGCTTTACTCTCTTGTTGATAAATTAGCTCTGTTACTAGAACAAAATAATAGAGATGACCAGCTTTGTTCATCTTTTAAAAACTTTTTATTGATTCTTTGTGAATTTCACATTGTGAAGTCCGATTCCCCTCATCTTCCCATCTCTCCATATCCACTGTCTGCCCTTGCAATCTCTCAACCCCCCTCAAAGAAAAATGCATATACAAACAAAAATAGCCCATCTCATCATGGAAGCTGCTGTGACTCACGGTGTCCTAGAGTGTACCCTTTCACCCACACATCTTTACTTGCAAATGTTTGTTGCAATAAGTTGTTGGTCTGATTCAAGACCTATGGTTTCTGCTACGCTATCGGTACTGGCTTCTCATCGGGACTTGTCTCAGATATCCTGCTATTGTCCTGTGTCCTGGAGACCCTGCAGCTTTGGGTCTTTAGGACTAGCCCCCTCACACACTAGCAGTTCTAAGATGGGATAGATGTTGGAGTCGGCCATCTCTGGGCCTTGGTGGCAGCTGAGTTGGTCAGCTTGCCTGTACCCACTATACCAGTGGATAGCTCACCCAGTGCTGCAGCTAGCAAGGGACAGGGCCAGCTCTCCTGCTCTTGGCCTCTCAGGATGGCTCACCCTTGCCACACTACCAGGGCCAACTCTACTTTGCTCTACCAGGTGAAGTGCAGGACCTGCTCCTCTGAGTATTGCAACCACCAAGGGTTGGGGGCAGCTCTGCACAGCCCTTAGAGATCAACATGGTCCCAGGCAGCAGCAAGACCAGGGATGTCCTTCATGACCTTTTGTGGTAATATGATCTACAGACATGGACATAGACCACTGCTGCCTGACCGTGGACCTAGATATGGCCTTTATTGGCAACACTGGCCAATACTGCAACACACTTTCAGATCAAGCTATTCCTCTCCTCCTTTGGGTCTCCAGTTCTGCCTTTCTTCCTGGTATTTAAACTGCTCCATTTCTCTTCCTGTCCCATCTTCACCACATACTTGCAAGTCACAGTGGCTCCAGCTGTGGACAGGTCACGTGGACAGCAGGCTCTGGGTGTCTTCCATCTGCCCCCTTTTTGTTTATTTTTGAGGTCGAATTTTAATCACAACATTTCTCCCTTCCCTTTCCTCCCTCCAAACCATGCACACGTCAGCAGCACTGACTAGCCTTAAGAGGCTAATAATAATAGTAATAATAATAATAGTAATAATAACAACAATAATAATGATAATAGACACAAAGTGGAGAGGAAGATGGAATGTTGGTGCTAGGAGTTGGAGGATGTAGTGATGGCTGGCTATAGATCAATATGAATGGTATAAGTGTGTGACACAGAAAAAAAAAAGGATATTAGAGCTAGAGAGAGAGAGCTCAGAAGCTGAGAACTGGTATTGTTCTTGAAGAGGACCTGAGTTTGGTTTCCAGCCCCTATCCTAGGGCCTCATACCATCTGTAATTCCTGCTCCAGGAGAGCTGATACCTCCTTCTTTCCTCCCTAGACACCTGCACTCACATGTGCACAAACACACACAGAATTAAAACTAAAACAAATCTTTATTTATTAAAAATATTACTTTATGGGTGGGGTAGTGCACAACTTTAATCCCAGAACGTGGGAGGCAGAGGCAAGTAGGTCTCTGTGAGTTCAAGGCTAACCTGGTCTACATAATAAGTTGCAGGACAACCTTGTGTCCAATATACATACATACACACATACATACAATATATATGTGTATATATGCATATATATGTATTTTTTAAATTACAGTTTCTAGAATTCTATTCTATATACCGTTTGGAGTTGATCTTTCCCACCAGAGATCTTTCTAGGAGTGTCTGGTTGGACACTGAACCTGCTGACCCATTTCTGTCTTTCCAACTCCCCGAAGGTGCATATTTAGCTCTCTTTCTGAGGACAGGTACCGCTGGGAAGGAATGGTTTAGAAACCTGAGACTCGGCATTCCATATTTAATAGATGTTGCCCTGGAAACGTCTCACAGTATACTCTGAATTTCTCCTGCATATCACTTAGTGCGCATCATATAATTTTCCCATTAAATACTTCGGTGGCCTGAATTTTTTTATGGGAAGATTTGATGAGTGAGTTGTGTTACTAGTGCTCCATTGTCAACAGTTGCCTTGGTTACGTTTTGAGCCACCACAACCTATTTGAGTTAGTCTCGGCAGCAAGGCAGCAAAACTCCCAACCTTTCCCCTCATGAGTTGCTCCTGAGCCAAGTCCTCCAGCTATGTCTTCCGATGGTTTTCCACAGCTGAAGATTAACTTTACACTATTCTCCCTAATATTTCATCTAGTTCATCATGCCAGCTGTCCTGACAACCTTGAATGTGGAAATTCATTCCTAACAGACTAGTTCTCTACCCCCACTTCCACTTGGTGTTATTTGTACATATGAAATCACACACACACACACACACACACACACACACACACACACACAGAGAGAGAGAGAGAGAGAGAAAGAGAGAGAGAGAGAGAGAGAGAGAGAGAGAGAGAGAGATGGTATATATTTGTTTAAATACATATTTTAGATATATATTTTAAAATTATATATATATATAATTATATATATACATATTACATATATATATACATATTACATTATATATATATATAATGGCTAGTTCAGCTTAGAGTGATGCAGCACCAACCTGTCAGTCTGTCTGTCTGTGAAACTGTTTAGACACCTCATATTTTAGCTGTAGATAGTCATGTAGCTAGAGCCACAGAAATATGGTAGGGTTCCATCACGTTAGTATTTTCCTGACTCCTTACAAGAAACAAGATACCTGTGCAGTAATCCTAACCAGTGTAACTTGTCTTACAAGTTTAGGATCCAGATAAACGTCACTTACTTTATTTTCCAGATTAATATCTTGAATCCATGCATGCTCAAATCAAGTAGTTGTTTGGGCTGCTTTACAACATATCACAAACTTGACAAAACAAAAAAAGAAACAAAAACTAAACTAAAAACCACAAACACATTATCCTGCATTCTGGAAGCTAGGGTGTGGCAGGTGACTTCCTTCTGGAGGCTTCAAGAGACAATCAATCCTCAGTCCCTGCCTTGCTCTGGGCTGCTAGCAGCGCAACCTTATGACCATTTATTTCTGCCTCTGCTCAGTAGGTCTTCCGCTCTGAATCTTAGTATTTCCTCTTCTTACAAAGGGTAGCAGTTTCTTTAGATGTAGAGATAACACCAACCCTTCCCTCTCCTCAGCTTTGCTTAATTAGTTGGTTCTTGATGAAGGACCTCCTCCCTGCAGTGGCTGCCAACTGTGTTGTTGTTGGAACCTGAAGGCTTCCTCTAGCCTTACTAAAGCAATGTTAATACTCTAGCTCCCTGAAAGGACTGACATTAGTGTCCCCAGTGTTAGTCTGAGACAAGAATGTTTCCTGCTTGCTTGGGCTCCTGGAGCAGATGGACAGGGAGGATATTTCAGCCTCAGTTGCATGAATTCGAGTGAATAAGAGGACAGACAATCCAGCCACCATTTCTCCCTTAGGAGAACAAGTATTCGGAAAGTTTTGGGCTGACTAAGAGCAGGGTCAAACCCTGGCATTTCTGTTTTCATTTTGCACATATGCCTTTTAGTCACATTACTGTGAGCTTTTACCCATCCCACTTCAGTACTCTTGAAATGTGCGCCAGTCATTGTCTTAAGCCTGCAGTCACTTTGGGTTCCAGGAACAACAGGACATAGTGATAAACATCTCTATGACAAAGGACTGTTTCTGTCTTTATGCCCTTAGGCCTTTATTCCCCAACTCTAAGCACTGATGAGCCTGAGCCTTAGGACCATCCCTCAGATGAGGACAACTATCTCTGATGAGGAGGAAGCACTCTGCAGAGGTAATCACCTTAGGAGAAGCTTAAAGAAACACAGACCTTTCCAACCTAGCTGTACACAAACCAGAAGCAGAGCCCAGGTGACCAGACCAAACCGTGACCAAGTCGGCTTCATTCTACAAGACTCCTGACCTCTGCCCCAATTCTTCCCCAGCTCTCCTAAACCTCATATCATTTCCCTGAAAATGGACTTGGGGAAGGGTCACTGGGCAGCTTTATCTGTTCCTCTTCCAAATGTGCACATTGATTAAATCTCTTTTGTGTCACCATTACTTACCTTTCATTGGCCTATCGGGACAAGCAGCTCCGTTGGGATTCCTGAAGCCAGACCCTTCTCCTCCAAACTCTCATAACTAGAGAGCCCATGGTGTGTTTTGCTGGAAGTCATGTGTGAGTTAGGTATGTCCACCTCAGCCCAGGAGCAATCTGGTAATACATGGCCTTTGTGAAATTAGTTCTGATTTCTCCCGGAGAAGGCTCCTCGCCCCGTGGACTTGCTCGGTTGTCTCCAGTACTCAGCACTTCACAGCAAGAACTACAGAGGACAGCTCCCATCAAGCTATGCATTAGGAGGAAAAGCCACAGTCCACCCTTGGGTACTGGTGTAGTTGCCCATGTTCCCCTGGCTGAAGACAGTATCATGTGATTTTTCTAGGGACCGATTTCCTCCAAGGAAACTGGCTTTCTTCATCTTGCTTGCTGGCAACTTTCAAATGGAAGCTTATTGAGGCAGAAAAAAATTTTAAATTCCACTTTCTAGGCACTCTGTTACAAATCTAGTCCAGATTTGCAGCATTAATTAATTTCAACTTTGGAAGTCAGAGGTCATTAGATTTACTCTATTTGCACATTCTTGCTTTTTGAAAATTGACTAACATTTCACACGTCCTGGGTATTGGGCTTCTTGCCCAAGTTTCTCAGAAACTGTGGATGATGGCTCTACAGTTCTGTTCCCAAGTTCTAATGAGATTCATCTGAAGTCGGAGCACAATCAGTGTGAGCAGACGTCTCCCCAGCTTCGGTGCTGACCTCCATGCTGACGTCTTCCCTCTGGAATTGTCTTTACTGCTTTCCGGTTAGAGAATTACTCCTCTTGAGGGAGAACAACCCAATGCTTTAAAAATGTTGCCTCCTCCAATATGTATGGGGCCTGGCTTGCCCTGGCTGTTTTCTTGCTTCAAATAATTAAGAAAGAAAGAACAAAAGAAAGAAAGAAAGAAAGAAAGAAAGAAAGAAAGAAAGAAAGAAAGAAAGGAAGAAAGAAAGGATGGAAGAAAGAAAGGATGGAAGAAAGAAAGAAAGAAAAAAGGAACGAGCAAGAGAAGTTTTTCTATCATTTGTTTATGTCTTGGCACAGTTTTCACATTAGTATTCCTGACACTGGTCTTGTGGGTTTGGTTGTACTGCCTTGGGAATCACTTTTGGCCTTCTGCCCTCCCCTCCCATTGTAAATAGTTTTTGGAATCCTGTGCTCTCTCTTGTACAGGAGATGCTCTCTACTAGAGGACCCCTCCTTTTCCTTCACCTTAGGTGAGGTTATTAGGCACCCTTTCTTCTGTTAACGGAGTTCCTGCTGTGTCAGGGCCAGTCAGTCTGGGAACAAAGCCGGATGTGCTGCTTGCTCTTACAAACGCAAGAAAAACAGACATTATTCAAAGAATTATATGAATATGTATAAGATCACAGTTCCAGACACATGCAGCACACTTATCACTCTAAGAGCTCATTAAAAGGCTTTCGTTTTCTACCAAGTTAAAGATGGAGGGAAGACCACTGGAATCTAAGACATGAACGGAGCGTTTAGCGAAGTCATAAAAGGAGAGGAAACAACCCAGTTTATAAAAAAGCACAAAGAATGTCAACAGAACACACATCAAAGAAGGCGAATTGATGGCCAAAAGTGTGAAAAAGTGTTTATGTGGGATCCTCAGGAAATTGTTAGTTGAAGTGATAATAGTGGAGTTGGAGGTAGAGTTCAGTGACTGAAAACTTGCACAGCATGAAAGGCTCTACTTGTAGACACACAAAACCACTGCCATGTTATGCAAGTAGAATGGCTAAAGCCCTGAACATGAACAACATCAAACACCAGCAAACAAGTCCAACAACGAGACACAAACACTTTCTGTTGGTGAGGTAAAAAATGGAGAGACAGTTTGGTGGTCTCTTACAAAACACTCTTGCCAAATGACACAGCAGGAGGCTCAGTCCTTGGTATTTGTTCAAGGGAGTTAAAAACTTACATCCATACCAAAAAAAAAAAAAAAAAAAAAAAAAAAAAACTACATGCAGATGTTTATAGCAGCTGTGTTTCTAAAAGTCAAGACTTGAAAGCAACCAAGATGTCCTTTAATTGGAAAAAGGATAAACAGATGCATTCCTGCAGTGAACTATTATTTGGATGATAAAGGAATGCGCTATCATGCCATGGAGATATAGAGGAGTCTTAAAAACACACTGCTAAGTGAAAGAGGCCAATCTGGAAAGACATGTAGTACATTATCTCAATGATAGAATGCTCTAGAAGAAACAAAACTACGGAAGTACTAAAAAGATCAGTACATATCAGGGTCTGAGAAGAAGCAATGGTACATATATATATGCAACAAGGAACTTCTAGAACAGTAAAAAAAATTCTATATGATGATATAGGATTATGGTTTTCAATCTGTGTGGGTTGTGACTCCTTTGGGAGTCTAAGGATCACCTAAGACCCTCCTGTGTATTAGATATTTGCATTATGAGTCATAACAGTGGCAGAATTAGAGCTATAAAGTAGCAACAAAAATAATGTTCTGTTTGGTTGAGAACCACTGCTAACGGCCACCTGCCATAGCCCAGTTCTTTAATCCACAGGATGTCAATTCAGTCAGCACTGCTGTGAATTAATGTGGGTTAATGTGGGTTCATTGACTGACAAGCTACAGTTTCTCCGTGTTGGTGGCGGCAGAGGCTGTGTATGGGGATAGAAATGGGCAAGGAGATGGACACAAACTTTTTAAAAAATTTTTGTGAACCTGAAACTTCTCAAAAAATAAAAAAAATTAAAATGTAGGGCTGTAGAGATGGCTCTGTGGTTAAGGGCACTGGCTGGCTGCTCACTTAGAAGTCCTGAGTTCAATTGCCAGCAACTACATGGTGGCTCACAATCATCTACAGTGAGATATGATGCTTTCTCTGGCATTCAGATGCACATGCAGATACATTCATATTTATAAAGTTAATAAATAAAAGAAGAAGGACTCGGAGAAAGAAGAGGAAGAGAATAAATGAATAAATAAAATAAAAATCTATTAGTTTTTTTAAGTGGGTAAAGGACAGAGAGGACAGAAAGAGATTAATACATGCAGAGGCCCTCTGACCTAGGGAAGCTTCACTATTAGGTAAGACTGAAGGAAGGCATCATGGGTAAAACAGAGGGTGGGGATGGAGAAACAAGGGCGGCCGAGACTCAACAGGGTTGGTGAGATGTTAAGACTTTTACTTCACTCTAAAAGTTAGGAACCCGGAGTAGTTTTAAGGCCACGGCAATAAGTATTTATGGTGAGAATACAATTTGATTTGTATTTCAAATTTTAACATTGTTCATTTACTATGTATGGCATGTATAAACCACCTAACATGTATGGACGTTAGGAAACCGTGGACTGAAGTCAGGTCATTACACTTGATGAGCCATCTCGACGGCCTTCATTTACATTTCTGCCTACTGTGTGGGGAGTGGAGAATACACTGGATTACTGAAGAGGGACAAAGTGGACACGGCAGTGCAGATGAGGAGCTGTCATACCACACAGTCATAACTCTGTGTACGGGGCAGAAGCTGGTTTAGAACTCCATACTCCTACCCCTGTACTGGCATCCTTGATCACTCCAAGTCCCTTATACTAAAGAGAACGGATGATGTTATCCAGATAGTACAACCCATGAAAAGGCTCCTGTAAGCTTTATATCATCTCTAGGTAAATTTGGATACCTGTGATTGTTAATATTGTCAACCTGACAGGACCTAAAATAGTCTTGGGAACCAATCTCTGGGCATGTCTGTGGGGGATTATTATGATTAGGCTAATTGAGATGGAAAGACATACCTCAAGTGTGGGCAGCCCCATTCCCTAGGCTTGAATCCTAGACCGAATAAAAAGGAAAAAGAAGATCTAGCTGAGCACCAGCACTCTCTGCTTCCTTCCTGTAGATGCCATACAACCAGCTGAGCTTGAGCCCTTGCACCATCCCCACCATGAACACTGGAACTGTGAGCCCAAATAAACCTCCTCTTCAGTATGTTCCTAATGCTGGGCTATTTTATCAGAGCACCAAAACCAAAAAAAGTAACCACTGGATACCTAATTCACTATAAATGCAATGTGTCGTTCTTATCCTTCATTGCTTAGTGAACTGAAAAAGGTTTGTGTGTCAATGTTAAATGTGTATCTTCAGTTAAAAAGATATTCGTGATGAACTAGGAGATGGCTCGATAGGGAAAGTGCCTCTGTGCAAGCACGAGGGCTCTGCATTCAGATTCCCAACACCCAACAAAAAGCCTGGTGTAATGGTACACATCTGTAAGCTCAGCTTAGAGGAAAGAGAGTGGAGGCTGGCAGAGCCCCAGAACTCATTGGCTAACTAATTTAAGCAAATCGGTGGGCTCCAGGCTCAGTAAAATCCTGGTTCAAAATATAACTCAGACAATTATAAAAGAAGACATCACAATCCCCCCGGGCTTCTACATGCACACATCCACATGAACACATATGTACATACCACATGTATACATATAAATATTTTCAATCCAAAGTTAGTTATGCCCATGGGCATGGAACCCACAGATCTGGCCCGGGCACTATTTTGGATGTATTATTAGCTTACTGAATTCTGAGAACCCAAGGAAATAGTATGTGCTCAACCTCACAGACAAATAGGAAAACTGAAGCACAAAGATCCTGTGACTTGTCTATGCTCTTGGCCATTATGTTGCTTATCTCTTAAGTTTGTTTTTTTCTTTAAGTTTTTTTTTTAATTGGTCCTGAGGAGAATTTTTATCCATTGGGTATCAAAAAATGGAGAAAGAGAATCTGCATAGTCAGATAGAAAGTGTATAACCCAGTGGTTTATTGCGAAGAGGAAGGCAGAATGAATGAACAAAGCCGGCCAGCAGGCTCATCTGAAATAGGATGGAGAGAGACAGACCAAAGCACGGAAGGATAAGATCGAAAGTAGCCGCAGGGGTTGCTGAAACCCAGCCAATGTCGGCAGCTCCCAGGGGCATCTGGATATTCTCCGAACAGTAAGAAATGAGATGCCAGTGTTCCGGGAAGCATGATAAAACCAGACACAAGCACTTGGTTTCTGACACAGCATACTAAAGGAATCTGGAGAAGACCAAGAGAGGGGTGGGCTTTGGCCTGATGCTGCGATTCTGAGTGAAGAACTTGTGGTCTCTCAAGGGGATGCTTTAACTTGCCTGACACAACCTTATGGGATCTTCTGGGGTGAGCAGGCCATAATCTACATTTTTATAAAGTTCCTCAAACCAACTCTAGCAGGAATCCTTAGAAGGCAGACTGGTACAGACTCAGACAGTTGATGCTTATAAGAACTCTCCTGGTGGTGGCTGCAGTGGTGGTGGTGGCAGCATCGGCAGTGTGTGTGAACATGTGTGTGCATATTTGTATGTGTGAATGAACATGAATGTATGTCGCTCCAGGTACATAGAAGACAGAAGACCGCATCAGGTGTCAGTCTCATTCTCTACCCTCTTGGAGCCAGCTCTCTTATTGCTTACCACTATATGCACAGCCTGGATGGTTCACAAGCTTCTACCTCTGCCTCCCACATCTCACCATGGGAGCACTCAGATTACAAATCCTCACTACTTTACAAGAACTGCAGGCCCTAAGGCCACCTCCCCAACCTTATCCTAGTGAAACAGTTACCTGTCCTTTAAGAGATAAGAAATGAAACTCACAAACACAAAAGTCAACCCAAAAGCTCATTAGGACTTAGGGGAAGCTTGTGCTAGAAGTCTTGACTTTCCCACCTAGGTTCCAGGTAGGCCAACCAGCCTTAGCTAACTTCCATGGCTAGTCACATTTTTCCTTCCAGGCTGAGTCTATGAGTATTTTATATCCTTTTGTTTGTTTTTCATATACTCTGTTTTATTTTTTATATGTTTTATGTTCACAATAAAATTAAGTTTGACTTAACATTAGGACATATGCATATTTTTATTTCATAAAAAAGTTTCATAAGCATAACTTTCACTGTCAGCTTAATGTATCCTTGTATGGATATGTGGTGGCTGAGTGAGCCTTTGTGTAACTGGACAGTAAGGTTATTTCCAGTTTGGGGAGCACAGTAGTGATGGTAAAGCACTGTTGAGACCTTGAGAACCTCACCCCCACATCCCACCCACATGCACAAGCACAGAGTTAGCACCACTTCTTCAGAACAGAGTAGCAGAGGCACTGGCTGAACAAATACATTTTATGGTTTATTTTCCAAACCACTAATTTGCTTTGGAGAAGCTTCATGAAATTTTCATCTTTCCTGAGAACTTGAGAGGTTCTATGCAATATATTCCTACTAACTGTGGTAGAGAGAACACTGGCTCCCTATTCCTACCCTCCCCCTCAAAGACAATGTGTCAGTAAGTTTCCCTCACTGTAACAAAATACTCAAAGCTGTGGGGTTTTGTGATTGTTGTTGTTTTTAAGAGAAAGCTTTATTTAGTTAATGGTTTGAGCCTAGAATCCCAACACTGGGTGACTACACTAATGTGTCCTTTGGTGGGGGGCCCTTTTACTGGGTCATATCACAATAAATAACAGCATGGTGGGAGTTTGTGCAACAGATAGAGACCAATAGTAAGACAAGAAGAAGCCACAGTAGCACTTGGGTCCTATAAGAACTATGTAAATACTCTATAGAGGTTCACCCCTCCCATTGGGTCATACCTGCTGACAGCCCCACCACATCGAAACATTTACACTGAAGGTCAAGCTTCTAACATATGGGCTCACAACTAAATCATACCCACATTACAGCATCTGTCCATTTTTAAGCCCTATGGCAAACAGTAAGACAGCTTATCAACAGGCCCTGAAATGGGCAGGTTTCCCTGGGTTGTCCCAATGGGACCACAGTACTCACAAGGCTCCAACAAGAAGAAGGAATCTGAGGAGACCCCATTGAGATACAGGTTAGAGAACTCCAACTGGGCAACTGGTTTTTTTTAAAAAATGGAAGAAAAAGCCAGATGCCAAGGGATTTGGAAAAGCTTCAAAAGCCAGAAAAGATAGGTAGGTGGATTCTGCCTAGGAGACCCAGAAAAGTGCTTGGGTAACCCACGAGACCTCTGTTAGACTTCTGACCACAGAGCTGGAAGTTTGTGTTGTCTGATGGCAGTATTTACAATTTTGGTGACAACTTGTTACTGGGGCAACAAGAAGTAATACACCAGCACTGAGAAGTTTTATTTTATTTCATTCTGATAGTCTTTATTATCATTTTAATGTGTATTTTTGATTGGATTGCATATATTATCTACTCCTAGGATGTATCTCCTCCTAGGAAATGTTTTTGCTAGGCATGTGGACAAAATAGAACTGTGTAAAGATCCAGATGCCCTACAGAGCATTTCTTTGTCAACTCTGCAACTGGAGGGGGGATCCCCAAGTCTATAGCTCTGCCAGTGCTTTGGGAAGAGGTGAGTCAGTAACAGCTTCCAGGAGGGTCACATTTGCTCTCTGAACCAAGCCTGTTCAAGAACTGGGTGGGGTGAGCAGAGGGAAATAAGGATGAAGGTGGGGACACTCTGCTTTGCTGGGTGTGATCCTCTCACCAAACATCTGTGAAAAGCATTTCAGTCTCGGGTCTATCTAGAGTTTTTTTTTTTTTTTTTTTTTTTTTAGTTTGTTTGTTGTTTTGTTGTTGTTTTGTTTTTGTGTATTTGGTTGGTTGTTGTTTTTGGCAATCTTCTGTAGCTTAGACTGACCTTGAATTCTATGAGTAGATGGATGACCTTGAACTTTTGATCTTTTTGCTTCCTCATTCCAAGTGCTGGGACTGCAGGTGTGTGCCATCGTGTCCAATTCATACAGTGCTGGAGATCAAACTGAAGCCTCCATGCATGCTGAAAAAGCACTCTGCCCACTGAGCCACATCCACAGTTCCCAATGGTACAGTGTTTTTAAAAGAAAAGATTTTTTTACTTGTGTGTGTGTGTGTGTGTGTGTGTGTGTGTGTGTGACTAGAGAGAATGAAAGAGAAGACAAGAGAGACACACAGAGAGAGAGAGAGAGAGAGAGAGAGAGAGATGGGGGTAGGGTGGTGAGGCCAGAGGGGTCCAGTCCTCTGGAGCTGGATTTACAGCCAGTTGTGACCCACCCATCACAGATGCTGGGAACCTCTGTTGGATCCTCTGTAAGAGTAGCAAGAGCTTCTAATCGCTGAGCTGCCTCTCTAGCCCACTCCTCTCATCCTTAAATAGCCTTGATGCAGAAGTGCAAAAATGGATGAGCCCCATACGACTGAATCATGACAGGGAGAAGGGCCACAACGGTTGCCTGCCCCTCCCCTCAGATCCTAAACTGTGGGCTTAGGAGATGTGTTATGCAAATATGAAGAAAAGGGAAAGAGACTGTCCCCAAAGACTCATGACTTAGTTATCCTCTGGACAGATGACCACATTTGGGAGAGGTCTTTTTATTAGCAGCTAACAGCCATAAATGCTGGGTCCTGGTTTTGTTTATAGTCCTATCTTCTGTTGAATAGAACATACTACTTCTCTTCATACATTGAAGATCTGCACCCATGAACATGCCATAGAATTTTGGAACTTGGAATAGTGACACCCAGGAAAGAGTGCAACCAGACAAGCACATAACGTCACACCCTCTCTTTCCATCAGGGAATTGTCATCCTGTTCCAACCCCACCCCAGTGAGCAAAAGTCCCAGCCGTGGAGACCACCCTGCCATTCCTTGACACTGTTTCCTGCTGATTCTCAAAGGATAGGTGCAGCCCCTAGGGCCACTATCACTGCTGTCTGTTGACGCAGCTCCCCGGTCAACTATTTCTAGAGTTGGTTACTGGCCAGTAGATCACCCCATCACCAGCACCAAATGGAACTCATGATCACAAGGTGAAAGATTTAAGGTTTTAGTTCTTTAAAAAAAAGAAAAATGAAAAATCCCAAGCCTGTGAAACAGCAGGGTGCAGTGCCCAGCTATTGAGGTGGATATTTCCTAAACTTTCCCAGACCATGATTGAAAATCCAGATGCCAAGGCACCTCCCTTGAAGAGTCAGTGGATCTGGAGTATGATCGGAAATCTGTATTTTTATCAGATTTCCCAAGAGATTTCTATTATCGAACAAGTTTGGGAAACTCTGCCCTGGGGCAATTTAAAAGTACCCAGACCAACAGGTAGTGGTTTGGTTTCTGAGGCAGTGCAGCCCTAGGCAAGGGAATCTTCCCTGTTAACAGCATGAACGGTCTATAGACACAGGCAAAGGAAAAATTATCTGAGTAAAAGACACCTGGAGGGCCGTTCTGGCTGATGGGAAGACTCGATCATTGCTCTGGATACTGTAGTGCTCAGACAAGCCTCCAATCTCAGCATCCCTACCCATCTGGGTGTGTTCAAGAGTTGGACCTGGAGCCACTGCTGGTGGTTGTCTTCTCCCAGATTGTAAAGGCTAGCAAGTATGACAACTCTGTTTCTCACCGGCATTGTACACCACGTGTGTTAGAGGCAGTTGGTGCTTGTGATAATCTTGTAATAAATGAAGTCAGGTCATGAGAGGCAACATGGAGACCTGACCCAGAGGCACAGACATAACCCAGGAATTTTGGACTTGAACTTGTTACCAAATGACCCTCTGTGTTCATGCTTCAAGCACTACTTCCAAA
Organism: Micromys minutus; assembly: GCF_963924665.1. NCBI lineage: Eukaryota > Metazoa > Chordata > Mammalia > Rodentia > Muridae > Micromys > Micromys minutus. The sequence continues at coordinate 41,916,789 of NC_137973.1, read as the reverse complement.
CTCACTGTTTTCTTCCTTTCTCTGATTTCAGTATGCAGCCAGTACTTGTTCCCCAACAGAAATATATCCAGTAAGTGTTTAAATGAGGAAACAAAGGTTCAAAACTGCCAAGAGATAGGCTCAATGCTGCACATCTGAAGTCCCGGTTCTCAGGAGGCTGAGACGGGCAGGAAGATCTCAAGTCCAAGGCCAGGTTCAAACTCACTGCTTAGTGAATTTCAGGACAACCTGGCCTAAATAGTGATATTCTGTCAAACACTTGCTCATACACGCACCAATTGCACCTATTTATCCAAAAGCCACAAAGTCAAAATTTGAGCACTGGGGAGTTGCAGCTCTGGAACCTACACACTAGCCGTTACTGCAAGACACTTCCCTACCAAAAGAGAAAAAAGTCATACTGCCGCATTTCACTTCAAAAGAAACAAATATCTCCATGGAAAAGAAACAGGAAAACGTGAAACTGGCCAAGAAAAGCATTGAGAGAGTTTAGTCCAGATGAAAGGGAGGTTGTAGAGCAACTTGGAAATGGCTCTTAAACAACTGGGAGCGAAGGAATCAAGGAGACTGTGTGAACAGCTGCCTTGGAAGTGAGGACCACAGGGTCTGACCAGATGGGAAGGCCTGGGATGGATGGAGCACAGTTGGACAAGATAATGCATGCTTTGGGAAGTGAAACTGAGGAATTCTCCCAGCAAACAGCACAAGGGGTTAAAAATAACTATGAAATTCTACTCGCATGATTCACATACAGGCTCCATTTTAAAATTCTGTGCCCAGAGCCTTTTTATTAATATTGGGCTAAAAGAAAGCCACGCTTGACAGATCCACAGTGAGCAATTTCTACAGCTCAGTCTCAGGCAACAGCTGATTGACAGGGGTCAGTCAGAGCCCTTCCCAGAGATTTTTGATCTTGAGGACAGAAATAGGTTTCAGTAGATGTACTGGCTAGTTTTATGTCAATGTGACAAAGGCTAAAGTCATTTTAGAGGGGGAACTTCAACTAAGACTGGCCTGTGGGAAAAACCTGTGGTGCATTTTTTAAAATCCATTAATATGAGAGAGCCCAGCTCCTCCATGGTTGCTGGTCCTGGGTGCTGTTAGAAATCAAGTTGAGCAAGCTATAGGGAGCAAGCCAGTAAGGAGCATTCATCTGTGACTTGTTCTCCAGTTCCTGCCTCCAAGTTTCAGCCCTGACTTTCTTTGATGGTGGATTGGGATGTAGAGCCAAAAGCCAAAATAAGCCCTTTGACTCCTTGATTTGCTTTGGGTCGTGATGTTTTATCACTGCGATAGAAATCCTAACTAAGACATTAGTCCTCTGGAGAGGTGAGTCATACACTATTGATCCCCATGTGCTGTCACATGACAACGCCACAGAATGACTTTTAGAGGAAGACAAGAGTGTTGTTAGTTGGGAGAGTTCTCTTCTACACCTCCGTTCTTCCAGGTTTTATGTGACTCACTCCCAAGTCCCCCCTTTAAAATTGTAAAGATTTTGAATTTTGTGATTTTTTTTCTTCCAGTGGGATGAATGAAATCGAAAACTGACATTTGGTGATTCTTTAACTATTTGCAAAAAGGTTTCCTCTGGAGAAATGGTTTTTTGACTATTTATCCTGTGACTCTTATGTGGGGTTTTGTTTGCTTTTAATGTGCAATGTTTTCAAGTTCAGTTTTTAGCCTCCTGATCCCAACCCCCCTCCCCCCTTAATAGCGAGAGCCTCCCGTCTTAGCACACGGTTAAACAGAAGACCGAAATATCACCAACAAGACCTCAGATTTAATCCACACTAAAGCAGCCACCTAACTCCATCACTGCCTGCCAGCTGAAATCTCCAGCTCATCCACTGGTTTTTAACAGGGAGGACATGCCTCCCAAGCCCTTCCCAGGGCTGCAGGCCACACACTCTTACTAGCTGTGGAATGTAAATTTAATGGCTTCTCTGGAGGAAAATTTGGAAATACATTTCAATAATCTTTACAAAAACATTTTGCATTGGATGAAGCAAAACACCTCTCTGGATGAAGAAAAAAGAAAATTAAGGACAAGAACAACTGCTTTTAAAAACTCTGATATGAAACTGGACTTATTGATGGACTCTTCAAATCTTAGCACAGGCAACTGAGGGGTTCAGGCCAGCCTTTGCTGTACAGTGAAACCCTGTCTAAATAAATAAGCAGATAGATAGATAGATAGGTAGTTGTATACATACATACATACATACATACATACATACATACATACATACATACACACCCACACACACATAGACAGGCCGACTGACCTAGGGATGAATCACCAGAGGATGTATGTAGCGCATATGAAACACATAGTAAAAGTCTGATTCCTTCTGTACACTGAAGATCTGCACCCATGAAGAGCAGTATAAAATCTCAGAAGCTCAAACAGTTGTACCTGGGAAGGGCGCAGACAGCCAAGCATCCCATAAAGTTGTGTCTTCCTTTTCTGGCACAAAATTCTTCCCTTTTATCTTCCTTTCCCTCTTTCCTTCTCTCTCCCTTTTCCTCTCCCCTTCTCTCTCACTCTTCCCCTCTTCAGTCCTGTCTACACTATCACCAACCAAAACTACAAAATGCCCGCAATTATGACATGCTTTAAAATAACACTTAGAGCTGAAGAAATGGCTCGGTGGATAACGTGCTTGCTGAATAGCATGAGAACCTGAGTTCAAATCCCCAGACCCATATCTGGATTTGAATGCCCAGCTAACCCGAGAACTAGAAAGAAGAGACGGGAAGATCCTAGGGTTCCCTGGCCAGTCAGACTAGCGAAAACAATGCTTCAGGTTCATCGAGAGACTTTACTCCAAATAATAATATAGAAAAGCAATTGTAGATGATACCTGGTATCACACTCTGCCTCCAGACCAGTCTGCACAGGTGAGCCCGCATGCATATTCCACACACAAACACACAAAAAATATGCTTAATAGGATGGAGAGTTACTTAAGATAAACTTAAAGAAAAAAATACATATAATATGTAAGTTCATTAAGTGTAAATGTAAAATAAGCTGAGTATGTAACATTAGAGAGTTGTATTCCCCTGCCTTCATTCTCACAGAAGTCTGGGCTCTCCCCCTCTGAGCACTAGGTGGGTGAGGTTAGAAACCTCCAGCCCTGCAGGGCTGAGCGTGTGTCATCACACTCTCTACAATGACACCCAACCCTCTACAGCAACAACTGTAGCAGGAAGATTTATTGTAGCTCACAGTTTCACAGTCTGCAGTCCACAGTTCAATTCTGTTGTTTCTGAGCTTGTGATGAGACCCACCATGGAAGTGGCAGGAGACATCTTTAGCAGGGGAGGCTACTAACCATGGTGAGCAGGAAGCCGAGCAGGAAGAATAGAATAGGGAACCAAGTTAAGATATGCCTTTCCCAGAAGCCTGCTTAGATTCCCTCCTCCTCCTAAAGTGCTTGAAACCTCCCAGAATACACTAGACCAAGCGTTCACCATATGAGCCTCAGGAAATGTTTCATTTAAAATTTAAAAACATTCAGCTAAAACCCTCTAGCAAAATTTTCATTTTCTTGGTATTGTATTTTTTTAATGATAATATAGCCTCATACCTCACACCCCAGAGTCTGTTTTCTCTTACTTCCACTGTGATATAGCTTCCACACTTAATCCAGTTTAATATTTATCTCCACACATCACAGAGTGGAGGATTTTACCATATTTCACATCTACACAAAAAATTAGTAAACGCTAAAACAGTGGTAGTGGTTAGTACAAGTTTGTTAAGTTAAATATTTCCCATTTCCTCATAGTTTTGAAAACGACATTGCCAGGAGCTACTTAGCATAGTGACTTAGCATGGATTATGAGTGTGCACTTTAACTTAGTTAATTAATACATTCTTGTTCTTCCACATGTACAAAGCTTCCCAGTTTTGACCATCTTGGTATCTGGATCTCTTAGCAACTGGAACCTGCAGGATTCTACAGGCATAAAAAGGACCCTAGTTTCCCTTCTTGTCTGATAGAAGGTAGACATTTCTAGAAACAGCCACAGCATGAGTCATGATATAAATGCCTAGAGGTGCTGACAGGTACATTTCAACCCAGGCAGGGAGCAGGCTTCCTGGAGGAGGAGATATGTCAGCCACTATCTGCCAGTGTCAAGCAGAGAGCTGGGGAGAGGGAACTCATCTCCTTGGCAACCACAGGAAGGCTACAAGGGAGTGAGTTACTCCCATGTTTCCTGACAGCTATGAAAATAGGGCTTTGCATAGAGCCAGAGAGTCTGGCTTCCCAGTCTCTGGCTGGCTTTGAAACGTGCAGCTCCTTCATTGGGAGGGCAAGAACTTCAAACCCGTCCCTTCTCCCCTCTCTCTCATCCCCTAGGGAGTAGAGCAGAGGGGCTATTCCCCAACCCGTGCTGGCCACGCTGCAAGGCACACCCACAGGCTCCCATTCCTCCAGGCTTTCACAGGCTGCTGCCAAACTCTGCTCCTGGAGTCAAAGGAATGTTGAGCAATCTTTGGAATTCTTTTTCTGCCAAGATACAAGTACTTTCGAATTCTGAATTCCATTCAGGCCTCCCGATCAGGCAGGCACATTGTCTGCAGGAGTCTGCAAAGCCCCGGCCTTCCTCAGCAAACGTGGAGGGGACTTTTCCCTGTTTATATTCTTCTCCTGCTGGCAGGGGTGTAAGACTCCATAGCGCTGAGGTCATGGGGCCCTGCCCCATGCATCCACGGGTGGCTGAGCTGCCAGAACCTTGCTGTCCTGACCCAGTGGCTCAGTGTGTTCAAGGGTAGGTATGTTGGGGGATGGGCAGGGTCATGAGGGTTGAAGAGCAGCCCTTAGCTTGCTAGAGTCCCAGCCTAGGCTGTACTCTTAGTACATCCCATCTCCATACTCGCCCTTTGTGACCCTATGTGGCCTAGGGACTCCAGGCCACAATATCCAGTTTCCTGGGTACTATATGTGGGGAACCCACTTGGCATCTGGAAATTTTTAGAATTAATCAATGCCTTGCAAGTAGTTCTCAGCTTGGATTCACCCCTCCTCAGAGAAGCCCTTTGGGATGCCCCTCCACTAAGCCAAGTTCTGCTGATGTATATCCTTGTGGTATAGTAGGCTTCTCCTTCTAAGCATTGCCTTGTTATTAATAATTGGCTGTGAACTTGCTTAGTATATTTTCCTCCTTGGGCCTTACTGTCAGACAGTGTTCCAGCTTCTTGGTCCCTATTTCACAATCAGATAAGCAGAAGGCTGCTGAGATTTTTCAAAACAGACAGTGTAAGAATCATAGAGCAGGACTGGAGGGAGGGAAGGCTCAGTAGTTAAGAACCTATGCTGCTCTTCCAAAGGACCCAAGTTCATTCCAAGCATCTAAGTCAAGTGGTTCATAGATGCCCGTGGTTCACAGAGGATCTGACACCCTCTTCTACAGTGTACATGTCACACACACACACACACACACACACACACACACACACACGTACCAGACACACAAATACATACACATAAGTAAAAATGAACCTTAAAAAAAAATCACAGTTCTGTCTGGCATTTAAAGTGGAGGATCCTGATCTACTCTGGTCATATTGCAAGTCCCTAGCAAAAGTGAGCTTTGCATATAGAGGTCGTGTTAACCCCTTTGTCCCTCTAGTTTGGGTTTCTTTGTTATACTGGCTCTGGATAGGCCCTGATCCCAACTGTACAGCCTCCTATTTATCTTCGGTTTGAGCAAAACTTGAAAGCTTCAAAGCCTATTGCATCTGCTATTCTGTCCACACTTCAAGGTTAAAAGTACTATTTCCACAGAAGAAACTACTGTCCCAAAGAAGTGGGCCTCAGATGAATGGCACCACATAAGAAGTATTCTCAGCCCATGAATGAGCCAATTCAAACCAAATTAAAGTATAGCCGCAGGTTTATTTGGGGCAGCTCTTGGGTGAGTTCACCAACCACACAGGGAGTGGGTCAGTAGCCATACAGAAGGAGACAGAGGGGAGAGAGAAAAGAGAAGAGGGAGGGGGGGTGGGGGAGGAAATTGGGGGGGAGAGATGGAAGGAGACTGAGAACCAAAGGTCTGGATTATGTGGTAAACAGCCTTTAGGTGAGAGGAAGCCCAGCCTCTGGGCTGTAAAGTTCAACATAGAGGGTGGGGTATGTTGGGAGAACCTGGAGGCCAGGTTGAATAGGTCTGGATTAAATAGATCTGAAACCCAATACCTAGTACCAGGGGCAGGAGGGGAAGTTAGGAGATGGGTACTAGGTAGAGGATGGAGTTTTGCAAAAAGAGGGATAGTGGGGTAGAAGAGCGAGCCTGGAGCGGCCTCAGATACAAGAGCACAGCATCTTGAGAAGGCACTGGAAATAAGACAGTGTGTTTGCTCTGAGAATTGGATCAGAAACCCAACTTCAGCCTGGCAGTGGTGGCGCACACCTTTGATCACAGCACTTGGGAGGCAGAGGCAGGCGGATCTGAGTTCCAGAACAGCCTGGTCTACAGAGTGAGTTCCAGGACAGCTAAGGCTACACAGAGAAACCCTGTCTCTTGGGGATGGGGGAGAAAGAGAAATAAGGAGGAGGAGAGGGGAAGGAGGAGAGGGAAAGGAGGAGGAAGAAAGAAGAAGGAGGAAGAGGAGAATTCACTTCATAAGTCAGACAGCTTTTTGCTTGTGTTGTCTACACTACTTTCCTTTTATCCCCCTTCAAGGAAGCAGCTGGGAAAGTTGGGACTCACTAGTGTGACTGACTACATCTGTGCAGAGGGCACCAAAGACATGTGTTTGTAGCTAAGTAACAAACCTTAAGGAGGAGGGGACAGAGGGACAGAGCAGCTATTGTTCATTGTTTTCTCAACCCTGTACCACGTACCTGTTGAGATCACCCCTTTTCTGTAGAAAACCTGGGGGTTTTGCCATTGAGAGAAGTAGGTTGCCCAAGCTGTTTCTCAGACTTCTTGTGAGATTACCTCATTTGGATAGGAATCCGTGTGAGATCTAAGAGATGCAACAGACACCAATACAGAGATCAGATCAGGAAGTTCCCCGGTGAGAGGAAGGCGGGGTGGGGTTGAGGCAGACAACTGTAACTGCAGTGGCAAAGGCCCCCTGTACAGGGAAGGGAAGACTGAATCAAGTCGACATTGGGGACCATTGTTCCCCTTGTCATGAGTCATGCAGATGAGCAGATTTTGAGCTGCTCTCCCAGCTTCAAAGCATAGAGTTTCCAGAAGGAACTAGGGAGCTGCTGAAGGTTGTATCCCTCTGGGTTCTATCTTAAGAAGAGACCGGCGGGCAATGAGACATATTCTAGAAAACTCCTGTGACTGCTAGGGTGAGAGGTGACAGTTTAGGCCGGCCTGGGAGATGAACAGCAAGACGTGAGAAGAGGCAAGGTTTCTTGTTGCTATTTTTCCCAGAGAGGGTTTCTCTGGGTAGCCCTGGCTTTCCTAGAACTATCTCTATAGACTAGGCTGCTCTTGAACTCAGAAATCTACCTGTCTCTGACTCTCCACTGCTGGAACTAAAGGTATTTGTTATCATACCCAGCCAAGAAGGAAAGATTTTCTAGTGGTTTTGATGTGGAATGTGAGAAAAAGAGGACTACACGGCTTTTGGGTTTTGCCGCTAGAAGGATGGAGTCAATATTGACTCAGACCATGTGTGTCATTACAGCTACTGACCACCAAACTGGGTCAGGTCCCTAGTCAGTGCCTCTGCACTCCGATCTCCCTTGACCCTTATAACCTCAGGAGGTAGAACTTGGTCCCCTCAATCCAGGGACAACAGTCTGACTATGGCTACTTATATGAGTGTGGCACTCAGATGCCCTGGGTGGCTTTGACTCCACCAGCAGATGTGTACATCTGGCTTCTAGAGTCCAGACACTGGTTTCTTTACCTCACATGACCGGGCCTGGACTTTAATTTTGCACACACACAGCCCAACACACAGCACTCCATACCCTCTCCTCCCCTGTAATCAATCTCTCTTAAGCTCTAGGATTTTCCCAAGCCTCCATGTCCCCCTGTGTGTACTGCAACTTCTCTCAGCTTATTATTTGGATATTTGGAAATGATAGAGGAGTAATCAGGACCAAAATATTTGGAGATTGCCTCAAAGACCTTAAGAAGATGTATGAGCCATGAGTCAGGAGACAGGTGGAAGAGAATTCAGGGAGGGTCAGCAGCTGTCCGGTTTTTGATGGCTGTTGTGTGAGTGTTGCTGACTCTGGCGGGCTTCTCCAGCGGCCGCAAGCTGTAGCCGTGGCTGCACACTCCTCAGGATTGCTTTCCCCTTTCTGAATCACCAAGTCCTACTTGCAGGCAGAGCACACAACTTTGAAACGAATCTAATTAAGGTAGGGGTGCAGGGGGAGGCATCCAGAAGCACAGTGCGACTTCTGGGGCTGAAGACTATCACTCCAACCCAAGGATGTCCTGGACCTCCTTGAAGAATGAAAAAGAAGGTTGTAACCTGTTGAGACAGCTTCTGCCCAGCCAGAGCCTGTCCCTAGGCTCAGTGTTTAGCAGCAGGCTGACTTAGCAAGAGCCTGGATTGGTGAACTGTTCCTAGCCAAATGTGCAGCAGAGTTGGGGATAAAGCCCCGTTCCCTGCCAAGTGCGGGGCTTTAAACATTTATAAGTATTTCTCTGTAGTAGGTGTTGCCATACTGTTACCTGCTTTTTTTTTCATAGCTACCAGGTCCAAACAAAACTGAAGCTCTGAGTGGCTCAGAATGACTGGACCTGTCTGGACTTCCCAGTGCTGATAGGCCCCAGATTTGAGATACAGGTGGAGCCAGCCAGAGGTATGTTTCTGGGGTTGTGACAGGCACACTCCCTGCCTGACACACTGTTGTGGATTGTTGGGTATCCCCAAAGCTGCAGTGTACCCCCATACTCCCTCTGAAGGCATCCTTCCTTCTTTACTTGAGTGCTGAGGCTGCTCAGACTCCAAGGATGGAGAGCCAGTGCAGAGATCAAGGAACACGGACAAGCATCAAGTCCCGTGGAGGTCAGAGATGGAGCCTATGACAGGGAGGGACCAGGACACAGATAGCCTCTGTTGGTCTGGAAGACACAAGCACAGTGTCCCAGGAAAACACTGCTGTTTGAAAACAAATGTCACAAGCTGGGGAAACAGCGAATCTTTGTGTGTTCTGACTGCTGCTCATGCGGTTTCCTTGCCCCCACCCCATTCCCCTGCCTAGCTAGGGTCCTTTTCATCTTTGTCATTATATCCTTGGAAGTGACTAAAAAGGGTAGTTGGGTGAGCGGAAGCCAGGCTTAAGGCACCTGGTCTCTAGCCTTCAGGATACAGTTCTGGCCCATGGCCTCTCAGGTCTGATTCTCCAAGCCAAAGGTCATGAGAATTAAATATGCTTCAGATGACAGGTCCCTGATCAGTCTACTGGCCTGGGCTTCTGCTACTAGGCCAGCAAACACTCAGACTACACCAGCAACGAGGCTATACCTCTGTGCCATGTCTACCCAGAACCTTAGGCTCTCATAGAACCTCAGTGATTGACACAGATTAGATGGTTTGCCCAAAGTCATGAAGCTGCTGACTAGTTGAACTAGTTTCCCATGTTCTTAAGAACCTTCCTTCCAGTCCTGCTCTTGCCTCCTTTGTGTCTCTGTCTTCGTCTGCCTCTGTCTCCGTCTGTGTGTGTGTGTGTGTGTGTGTGTGTGTGTGTGTGTGTGTGTGTGTGTGTATGGGGGGGGCAGAGGCAGAAGCAGAGGCAGAGAGAGACAGAGACTGCAATTGGGGATTGAAGCTAGGGCCTTGTGCATACTCTACCACTAAGCTGCATGCTCAGCCCTCCTCTTCATCCTTCTGTGGGTCCCTCCCAGACCCCAGCCCACCCAGGCAAACTCAGACAGGGCTGGGCTGAGCTTTCTCCACACATGTGGTGCTTATCACGCAAGCATTGCCTCGGAGGGTTTCGCAATAAGCCTTGTGTTCTGGTCACCCCAATGGGCTTGGAGTTACAGGAAAGCAGGGGGCCTCTCATGTTCTTTTCAAACTGCTGTCCCTGTCACACCTCACCCATGCTCAGACTTGGGGCTCACCAAGTCCCCTGCTCAGTGAAGGAGGAGTTGCATGAAGACCATGAGGATGGACCAGATATTTTACCTCTGAAGATAGAAAGGCAATGTTTGTAGGACCCAGCTCAGGAATGGGGCTTATAAAACAGGGAGGTGGCCAAGTCACTCACTTTGGTCTTGGAACGAGCTCTGTTCACAGAGCCAACTGAAACACGCAGATCCGAAGGCCAGCCATGCTCCCCAGAGGCTGTGGGAGCATGGCCCAGCCTAGAGCTGGTAGTAGAAGCCCCAGGCTAAAGAGGTAATGGTACCCCAGATTGGTTGCTGGCTTTCAGAAAGGCAACTAAGGCCTTCCTGGGATGCCCTTCTTCTAGATTAATTTACCCCTCCTCCTCTCCATTCAACCATTTAATCAGTCCAGTCACCCATTGTATCCAGCTTCCTATAAGCCAGGCAAAGTTAGCGTGATGCAGTGCAACGGAGGCAGACCCTGGAAACAGGATTCAGAGTCTACCTTCAAAACGCCTGTAAAAAATCAGAATGAGAAAATGAACACACACAATTCAGACTGCAGCTGAGAATGAGAACAGGGCAAGCAGCAGGGAACCAAACACCAGGGAGGGGACAGTAATTCTCTGGACTGACGTTGGACGTTGCGTTTTTATTTCCTGCCTTTCCTTCGACCATCCCCCACCCCACACAGAGTGCAGGGATCACAGCCAGCAGTGACCAGGGAACAGCCGCCTAGTAAATTAGGAGCCTTGGAGCTTCTGAAGCATCTCAGGGACAGTTCTGGATTTATAACTCTTACAAGACACTACTTTCAGGGGAGTCACTCTGCTCTGGGGACACTACACTGCTCACATCAGCTCCAGGACATTGAGGCTGTAAGTGACTTGACAGGCTAATAATTCTCAGTGGCTTACAACACTCATGGTTTCAGGGAAGAAACCACGCATACCAGCGCATGGGCAGAAAAAGACGGTATGCACCAGCAAAGCCAGCCAGTCTCGTGCTGGAGGAGCAGAGTGGATTCTGGCTGCTGCCAGTGACATCTTTCCAGAGCACATTATTTTGGTTCTGAACCTTCAAACTTTCCTAACAGCTGGAACTTCCCCACCTCTTCTCCCCAGAAGCCCCACCCTTATTTTGAAACCAGACTCTAAGGAACCGGTTGTGGGCCTTGTTCTTTAACTAAACCTAATGGACCTGCCTGAAGATGTCTGATGTGGGCAGCCCAGCAGCATCTCACTCTCTGGTCTGTTCTTACTGTTCAATAAAGTTTTCTCACTCAGAAAAACCTGAATGCCCACACCAGTCTTACTTCTGTGATACATCAGGAGATAGAGTGGTGTAGTGGTTAGTTCTGCCTGCCACACCTTTCCCACCATGGTGGACTACTACTACAGAGCCAAAATCAAACCTTCCTTTTGTAAGTTGCTTCTTTCAAGAATTTTATCACTGCCACAAGAAAAGTTACCAATCACAACCTGGAATCATCTGGAAAGAGAATCACAGGGATTTTGGGACCAAAGGTTTGACTGTGAGAGATTGTCTTGGTTGCTTTAATTGATGTGGGAAGACCCCATGTCTTAGGGTTTCTATTGCCGGGATAAGAACACAGTGCCCAAAAGAAACATGGGGAAGAAAGGGCTTATTTATATTACAAGTCACAGGTCACTCTCTAACACTTGGGGAAGCTAGGGAACTGAAGCACAAGCCATAGAGGGATGCTGCTTACTGGCTTGCTCCCCACAGCTTGCTCAGGCTGCTTTCTAACAACTCTGGACCACTTACCCAGGGGTGGCACCACCATGGCAATCTGCCCCCCCCCACATTAATCCACTAGCCAGGCATAGTTCCCATAGACTTGCCTATAAGTTGAGGCGTTTTTCTCAGTTGAGAAAACCTCAAGCTCGAGGTTCTTCTAGATCATGTCAAATGACAAGACAAAACAACAACAACAAATAATGGGGAAAAAAACCAATCAAGACACCCGCCCGGAAGCGGGGACCTCATTACTTGGTTCTGAACCCTGGACTATATAAGTGGAGAGAAATCTAGCTGAGCACTAAGCATGTGTGAGTCCACTTCTCTCTATTCTTGAAAATAGATGTGATTAGTTGCTTCAAGGTTATACCTTGACTTCCCCTAAATGACATACTGTAATCTGGAATTCCACACCAAAGTAAACCCCTTCTTTCCTGTGTAGCTTTATATCACAGCCACAGGGGTTGGGGTAGAGGGTGACTGTTCCAAAGCAGCAGGAAGCACAGATACATATCCACAAGAATGGATTTAACCTCACCGGGCAGCTCCAGCCAGTGTCACAGGAGTGCAGGAGTACTTCCACGCTATTCTTCTGTTGACAGCTGCTGCAGTCATGATTCCTAAAAGCAGAAACAGGGAAAGTAACTAACATGGACCATTTTATGCAGTTACTATCCCACCCTCGGCCCCGTAACAAGAGCTCTACTCAGCCACCTAACAAAATTCCTGACTACAATACGATGTTATGAACCAGGGATTTTACAAGCTGGAAGAGTACTCCAAGTTCTTCAAGAATCAGACCAGAAGAACTGGGACGAGTGAAAGAGAAAAGAGGGAATTTCAGAAAGAGGAAATTGCTTCAGTCAAATATGGTAGGCTGAAAGCGTGTAAGCCAGTGTAAGGCACACATGACATGCCTCTTGTCACAAGCCATGCCTCCTGTCTCTTTCCCACAGCAGACATTGCTAGTTGTTGACTGTAGTATCTTTTCCCACTTACTCAGGATGTAAGTTCCTCAATGCAGTCATTCAAAATTAATTAAAGCTAAAGGGGGGTGGGCAGGGGAGTTGACTTGTTATCCTGTCTAGAATCTTGAGAAGGTGGAAGAGAACAGGTTAGAGCAGACTTGTACTTTGGAGAAGAGGAAAAAAAGGCCAACTGAGGACAGGTCACAGGTCCTGTTTTCATCATGTCCACTTAAAGTCTAGAAGAAAGAAAGTCCTTGCCCAAGGTCCATGGAGGCCAATGACAATGGTGTTGGAGCCAAGCCTTGTGTTCTTGAGCAATAGGATGAGGCCAGACATTTGGAAGCTGCAGTTTACAAATGTGTTTGGTATAGGGCTGGCCACACAGGTAAGGTTCACATGAAGCTTTTCTGAGCTCTCTGAGTTCTCCTGCACCTTAAGACACTCTCCTTGCCCAGATTCCCATACCTTGTGGATTGGAAACCTGTAGTGGGGGGTGAAAGGGATTAGAGAGGGAGACACACCCAAGTTCATAAAGACTTTGAAATAGACATAAAAGATCCACTCTTATTTTCTCCAGAACCTAAACCAAGGGAGTAAAAGTCCAACAAAAGATCCCTTCTCCCCTAACTTCCAGGTATGGGGAGCTTCCAAAAGGTTTTGAGGATGACAATGTTATGATTTTTAAAAGTGATATTTATAAAAACATAATTATGAAAGATTAGTATGTCCTAAGTCCTGTTGGAAGAAAATGTCACCTGGTAGGCCATCTTTGAGTATGGAGCTATGTGGAATGGGGATCCGCTTTGCCGATGAGCTCGAAGGGATAGATTACCCACAAATGACCAGAGAGCACTTGTAAGTTTTTGTGGCTAAATTGGGATGAAGAAAAGGAGGTTTTAACAAAGATCCAAAAGGTAAAAGTTCATGAGGCTTTGACTTGGGGAGGAGACAGAAACACAGAAAAGGAGCTAGACACAGCTGCAAGCACCTCTTGTCAGGATTTCCAGGTTCCCACCATGAAGGCCTTGTTGCTTGCTTTGGTCTTTGCTTTCCTAAGAGAGATGTGGATAGAGGTGGCTTTGTTTTTTTGACTTTTGTTTTTCTAGAATGGTAAGATGAGGTATGGAACTAGGGGAAACCATAGCTCCTTTTGAAGGCAGAGTTGGGCTCATAGGAGGGAGAGGTGCTAGGCAGACGCTATACAGAACACATGGCAGTGGAGGGCACAGAGGGACAGTGGGGTGACTCAGTAGATAAAGACACTTGCTGCCAAGCCTTACAACATGAATTCAATCTTCAGAACCCATATGCATGCGCGCGCGCGCACGCACGCACACACACACACACACACACACACACACACACAAGCATAGGCATATGCACACACACACCCCATGCTGAATTAATACAATAAAAATATTTTTGAGAAGAGTACAGAGAATAATGCCTTCTTCAAGAGCTGTCTTGGGATAAAGGATCATGTCTTAACTGACAAGGAGCAGAGCTGAGCTGTAGACATGTCACTGGCTCTATACCTTACTAAGGTGGGAGCCTTACCCATTATCAGTTCATAGTTCTAGGTTCTCAAGACTAGACGGAAAAAAATGTAGCCTATCCTACATGGATTGGACTTTATCAAGACATGCTACTGACCTTCCCCAAGTCAGAAACCAGTCTCCAGGGAATGGGGCAGCCAAAGAGGACCTCATCACTGAAGGTCCATAGAGTGCTAATGGAGTGAACCCAAGAAATGAACTAATGTTCCTCTTTGGGCTACTGCTGACATCCTTTTTTCCGAGCCCAGTAGTCACTTCCCAGAGCTCCCCCTTTCTGAGTCAGCTGACTGTTGCTTAACCTTTGCTTTTTAAGTGCTGCCCCTGGTTTCCGACCTTCATACCTTCTTCCACCTCCACAACACAAGTTCCTCTTCAGTTTTTGTTTACTCACTTCTGTTCCTACAGCAAACTATTTGTCCGGCTCTAGCATGTTCCCATTGGTCACTTCTCCTTGGGCGTCCCCGTGTTCTCCAATAGGGCTCTCATTCCACCCAGAGTTGTGATCACTTGCTATAGTGTGGTTTCCAAACTCAGTTTGGCCCTAATAAATCTTTAATTTTAGGACGCACACACACACACCTCCCCTTATAGCTGTCTGCCAAATACAGGTATCCTAGACACTTTCCCTAATCCCCATATGTAACATAGAGCTTGCTAAGCAGCCTTTATGGAGGGTGGAGGGCCCTGATGGGAGGCTACACATCAGAAACAAGCCCTGAAGACCAAGCTGCTGTAGGTGCTGACTTCTGACTTCCACTCTTTAGCATCATGCTGCCAGAGGCTGCCAGGCCCTCTGACTGTTCTGCCTCTCTCCTGTGGTTATACATAATTCAAAGAAAACCAGAAAGGGGCTGAGCTTTGACCTCAGAACTGGAAGACTGAGACACTCCACTTGAAGACACATAGATACAAAATCTAACCTTCCTTTTTCTTTTTTATTTTTGTTTTTTATTTTTATTTTTGAGGTAAGATCTTCAGTGAACTAGACACTGCCTCTGACAGCATCAAAAGACCCAGGGGAAGGGGATGAACACTAAACTCTGTTAAGGAAGATTTTTCTCATGTTGGCAACGGTATGCATTCTCAGGCAGAATTCTTGGTAGCTAATAGAGTATATCCATGATGTGAGGGTACATTGGGAATTCAGTGAGCATGTTTATGTCAGTATAGAGCCTCTTCCCCTGAGAATCCTCAGAAGGGAAGATGATATATCAATAGAATTGGGTTGCGGTTGGGGACTCTGTTCAGGAGGTACTCCCTAGGGTCCTACTCAGAGCTCAAAACTTCAAAGGAACAACAGGCCATTACTTGGGTTGCTTTCTGTCATGGTATTTGTTAATACTCAGCTGCATGGCAACCTCCAGAGCAAGGATCCTGAGGGCACTGTCCTTGAGCACACTTGATCTTGGCCTGGTGACTCACTGGGCCTCTGGGTTAGAGGGTCCCCTGACAGGAAGAGAGACTTGTACTAGTCATCTGTGTTCACCTAGTCACCCATGCACTCTTCATCCAGCTGATGAGGCCGCCGTCGCTCTTGTCTATGCCTCTCCATCACTACAAAGTGCTAGAAGAGCTCACTGGTAATTCCATGTTGCTCAGGTCATATTCTCCGTCATTTGGCTCCAACACTATCCGTTCCTCTTTGGACAGTTCAGTCTTCACTTATGAATGCCTGAGTCCTACTGCTGTCATACAAAGGCTTCCCAGATCTTTTCAGATATAAAGAACTGTAGTGATAATTTTCCCAAGCCATGGGATGGCCACAGAAGGCGCAAGAATGCTCCCAGCCTTATATTCAGAGCACAGGTTTAGGTGGCTTCACATCTAAGCCTCTCCAGTATGATAATGTTGCTAGTGTTATGCATACACTGAATAAAAATATCAAACAAAACAAAATCAAAGCTATCCATCATGAGATCCGTGCTGTTATCTCTAATTGAGAAGGTCCAACTAGACACACATGGATACACAACAGGCCAGTGGGCATGCAGGGGTCTCTTTTTTTAACCATCTGTTTCTTATGGCTACTTTGTGCTGGAGCTCATAAGAAAACAAGAGGATCCCTCTGAGGATGGGTGGGGAGAAGGAACAGACTCTTATTCATTCCTGAAATATGAATTGCATGCATTATCTGTGCGAGGTTCAGGATGCAAAGGAGAGGCAGACAAGGTCCTGCTCAAAAAATATCAGGAACTGACCAGGTCAGTAGAAGGTGACACGGTATCCAAGAAAAAAGTACAGGGTTGAAGGGTAACAAAGGACAGTGGCTAAGACCTAAAGGGCTATCCTGAGCTAAGAACAAGAAAAGAGGAAAAGATTGTTCCAGGCAAGGAGTATATGTGGGAAAACTCAAGGCAAGAACAAACTGGGAACTCTCAAGGAACTATGAAAAACTTGGAATGGCAGTAGAGAGAGGAGTGGTGGCTCACAAACAGGAGAGAGGGTGAGAAAAGGCTGTGCCAGGCAGGGCATCAGGGGCCCATAAGAGTTTGGGATTTTGGAACTCAAACTAATAAGAGTTGTGATAAAATATGAATTTAAATAACATTGTTTGGCCGTTGAGTGATAATTCCCCAACAGGCATCAGAACGATCCCTGTGGCAGGTAGAAGATTTGGGTGACCCTGGCTGGGAAGATTACAAGGCTGGGCATTATCAGGCCTTCTGCAGCCATCATATGGCATGGAGGAACCACATTATAGTTCTTTGTACTTCGTGTTAGGGCCGTTTAGGGGGCATAGGAGCAAAGAAGACCAAAGGAATCAAGGACTTTCTCACTTGTATAACCCAGTGGATGGCTCATAGGAACTTCATCTAAGGCTCTAACTGTGTGAAGCAACCTGCCTGTAAGGCCTCAGATAAAGATGTCAAGTCCCATGGTTGCCAGATGAACAAGAACAGTTAAATTTGAGTTTTAAATGAACAACCAATGATTTTTAGTATAAATCATTCCTAAAGGGTATATTGAGGTATATTCATGGTTTTTAAAAAAGTCATTTATTAATCTGAAATGGGGAGGAAGGGACTGGCATGATGTTTCATGGGACAGTTGGAGGGGTTCCTGTTTCTGGGCTTTATTTTATTCTATCATTTGTTTTGTATTAGTGGGGATTAAATGCAGAGTTTTGCACATGCTAGGCAAGTGCCCATCACTGAGCAACATCCCCACCTGATAGTGCTTTGACTGGTCTTTAGACAGCGCCCAAGGCTGCCCTGATGGTGACATGCACCACCATATCTGGTCCATTTTCTTGTTGGAAGAAGAATCTTTATCATTTACTGAAAATTCAGATGCTGAAGGCTTAAGAAATAGAAATTGGATTTTCAAAGTCAGTTGTTCAAGGAGAAAGACAGATGTTCCTGGGAAACACATTTCTGGGGCTCAGATTGAAGAGAGATCATGATAGTCCAGGCAACTTTGTCCAGGAGAAATCCATGTGGCCATGTAGCCAATGTTCCAAGGAAGAGAAGAGCTGTTGTACCCATGTTTGGGATTGTGTTGGGGGTGCAACAAAGTTCTCGTGTTACAGAGGAGATTCTGAGCTATGAGGGAGGGCAGTGAAGAAGGAAGGTGGGCTTCAGACTGAGGAAGAAGAGGGCTGAAAGCTCAAATGAAGAAACCGTGATTGAATAGAGATGATGAGGATCTAGAAAGATGTCAGGGTGATTTGTTTCAGAGCTGAAGTAGTTCTGGGTAGTGACAAGGTTTAGAAAGTGTAATGGGAAAAAGCTAAGATACATCTCCAGTAGGACGGAGATGAATATACCAAGTATCTAAAAAGCTAGGATGTGGGCTGGACCACTGAGGTCATCCACAATGACAGCAGAGCCTCCCTGTGTCCTTTGCACTACCTCTCCTGACACCTCTCATCTCTCTGTTGTTAAACATAAAAGTTGCTATGATGGTGAGTGGCAAAACGAGGGGGCAGTGGCTGAAACTGGGTGAGGTTTATGAAACATTTTCACGGGACAAAAAAACATGTCATTTGTGAAAGCTTTGAGTTTCTTTAAACACTCAAGGCAGAAGGCATCCATAGCTTATTATCAAGATGCCCTGGAACTAAGAATGACTTCTAAAACTCTTCTTTCCTCATTGTGATGTCAAAGTTAAAGGGTTACTTCCCTGATAACAACTCAGAACACATGTTGTGTCTCTCTTCCCCTGCCTTGGCATCTACCCTTCTGTGCCCCTCAGCTGCTCTGATTAGACAACACAGTCTCACTTCCCACATCCAGATGCCACTAATTTTGCATCGGTCTTTCTATTTTCATTATTTCCTAACATTACGACACTTTCCTAACTGAATTCTCTGCTGATTCTCCACTGGCTTCTTCATCACTCCCAAGAGGGTAGAGGCAGAGGGGCAGTGGGGGAGAGGGGGGAGGGGGCAGAGGGGCAGAGGGGCAGAGGAGAAGTGGGGGAGAGGCAGGGGAGAGGGGCAGGGAGGCAGAAGGGGAGAGGCAGAGGGGAAGAGGGGCAGAGGAGAAGTGGGGGAGAGGGGCAGGGAGGCAGAGGGGGACAGGCAGAGGGGGAGAGGGAAAGGGGGCAGAAGGGCAGAGGGCAAAGGGGGAGAAGCAGAGGGGCAGAGGGAAAAGGGGCAGAGGGGCAGAGGAGAAGTGGGGGAGAGGGGCAGAGGGCAGAGGGGGAAAGCAGAGGGGCAGAGGCTGAAGAGGCAGGAGATAACTCCATTAGCGATTCATTTCTCAAATAGACCCATCACATCAGTATCAGTTTAACCTTCCTCAAATTCTGTCATCTTCTTACAATTTCTCAGAAGAACTCTGAGTCTATAGAAAAAGAGGTGCAGCATCACTGGCAGACTCCTCAATCTGAGGAGAGGGATTCCTTGTCCCCATCTTCTCTTTCTTCTTTTAGGCACGATGCGTCAGATCCTGTAGTAAACCCTATACACACTGGATCTGGGCCTTTGCTCCTGTTGTCCCCTCCCCCTGGTATACCCTTGGCTTGTTCTTGAAGACCTGCCTGCAATTACACTTTCTCCTGCCTCTTGTGATCCTCATTATTCAGAATGAATCCTTTCTTCTTCTCCAACAAAGCAAGTATGCTGCCAGAGTCTCTGGTTTGTATTACAATAAGATATTTCAAAGTCACCATGTTAAACTTATTCTGAAAATGTGTGCAGTTGTGTAAGACACCAAGGATACAATAGAAAGCTGTTCCCCTAGATACTCAACTGGGATAGTGAGATGGGTGCTGGCAGGCTGGAAGGTAGCAGGAAGCCATGTAGTGTGTGTGGTGGTGTGACGGACAGACACACAGACAGGGCTTAGGGAAGACGTCTTGTAAGGTAGACTATAAGTCAAGGCTGGAAGGAGGAGCTGCATGCTCTTCAGGTAGTTCTAGGATAGAATGGACTTACCGGTTTCAATGTCTCCCTCCCCAAATACATTCTAAGTTCTTCGAATTCGGGGGCATGTTTTATCCATTACTTAGTCCCATATTGGAGGAGTATTGGGGTCACAAGGGTATGTCTGGACTTTTCCCAAAAGCTAACAAAGAGCTGAACACCCAAGGATCAAAGAGAGTTAAGAAGAGGTGAAAACAAGTGTTTATTGAACTGAAAGCAAAGATCCAAAAGCATGTTGTTAGGAAGGGTGAGGTCCAGAGAGCCAGTAGACAGTGTAGTCTAGGGTAGTCTAGGGTAGTCTAGGCTGTAGGCTCTTTCCTCTTTTGATAGCCATTTTTATCTTGGTTCTCCCTTCCCTCTCCTTTGCCTCCATGTCCTTAGCTCAGGGAGATAACAAAGAAGAGCAAGGTGGCACCCCAGCTTCACAGTGGAGATGTTACCACTCCCCATAATCTAGCTGCTTTGCAGGAATGCTATCTTCTATTTTCTTCTAACTTCTTCCCTGAATGCCTAGCCTATGCTAAATCCATACCCACACCCCAGCCCAGAGCATGACATCCACTGAAGCACTTATGTCATTGTTAGGATGAGCCTGGGAGCTACTGAATAGCAGAAGCCATGCTATCCTTATTCTGTGCTCTTTCCCCATTCAGTACCTTGTTCTGAGGCCTGGCAGAGAGACATCAGTGAATGAAATGAATTAAGAGGCTGTCCCTGAGAAACAGCAGGTGCTCTGAGACCCATGAGTCAACAGCTGGCCTGAAACGTCTCAGACCAGACACATACTCAAGATTCATGTGGCTGCTGTCTAGACCATAGACACTAGCCAGTAGACACTCCACCAGGGTCCCTGAGGTCTGTGCTTAACCAAGTCGTCACAGCCAAGCCTCTGCAGGGCAAGGAAAAAGAAAAGAATACTTAGAGCAGGCAGAGGCAGGGTGAAGGACTGAGTGAGTGTGCTGGAGTGACTCATGTGACAGACAGCAGGAGCCCCCCCCCATATGTGTCAGCAGAGTCTGAGCAAAAGTCTCCTCCCTAGCCAGAAACAGGGACCCTTGGAGCTTTGAGGGATATAGGTTTAACAGCCTGGGATTGTCAGCAGTGTGTGACCATTGTGGCCCTCCGGTGACACCTCCTAAGGCAACTGTGGGGAGAAAATCTGCACCAGTGTGTGTGTGTGTGTGTGTGTGTGTGTGTGTGTGTGTGTGTGTGTTTGGGGAGGGGGATCAGTATGTGAAAGGTCAAAGCATTATAGTAAAAGCTAGAATGTGTTCTGAATTCCTAGACTAAGGAAAATCCCACCAAGGCTCCAGTCTTCCTATCAGGAAGTGGGGAATTCCCAGAAGCTTGAGGAACAAGCAAAGATTCCAACGGGAGGGTTTCAGTAGCAAGGGCCCTCCCCTCCAGAGGCAAGTCCCTGCTTTTCCCCTGCGAATTGACCGTTGGGACACAGACTGTCCCTTAGAGGTCCAGTGTGTAGTTCAAGTTTTCTCTTTCTCAGAGAGGAGTCTAGGCAGACTCTCAGCTCCCTATAAGTCAGGTCCCTTTCCCTGGCTCCTCGGGGTCTTCTACTTTCTTTCAGTCTATCTCCCCAACAATTTCCTCCTCTGGCTATTTTTCCTTCATCACACCTACACAGGAAAAAGTCTGAAGAGAGTATCTGGAACCTGTTTTCCTTTTTCTGGTCTGGGCACATTCCCAGAGTGGCAGCAAGAGTCAGGAACACCTGATGTTGTTCTCTGACGCTGCTGCCCTGAGCTCCATCTTGGGACTAGTCTCCGAACTGCTCAAGTCCATGCATGTTCCTCTGTACCCTGGGGGTGCCCCTTCACAGCTGGTACCGTCAAGGATCCGACAGTTTGTTATAGATATCCTTACTAGGTCCAGGGAAAACTTAGAGGAGGAGACACTTGAACAAAGACCTGAAAATGGTGATTGAAAGAGAAGATAGTTACTTTGGGAGAGGCTTTCCAGCAGAAGAATGCTCTCAAATAAAGGTGGCTGTAAGGGTGAAAGGAAGGAGAATGGGAAGTTGGGGAATGAAGTCAGAGATTCCCTAGGGCCTCATCTCTCCAGGGAGCAAGCACTTTTTAGTCTTAGGTAGAGAAGTAACGGGATCTGAGCCACACTTTTGAAAGAGTTTTCTATATGGAAAATTCCCTGCCAAAAATGAGGTCAGAAGAAAAGTTAGGAAGCTGTGGTGGTTATTTAGCACTACCAATAGCCATCACTACAAACTCATCTATACCACCTGTCTTCAAAGCCAATCACAGACTCATCTGTCTGGATTGAGGAAAGCTGTCCTGGGTCTTGCCCTAAGAAGGGATTTCACACTAGAGCTATGAAGCATGTGATGCTACAGTCATTTCTCAATTAATCTGACTAGCCAGGGGTTTTATGAAAGCACAAAATGCAAACTCTTTAAGCTAGGTGCCCAAGGACCACCCTCTGGATGGTCTGCCTCTCCCTTTCCCCCTCGGTTCTGAGGTACTGACACCATAACTTCCACACTCTGGCCCAGAAACCCTCTCCTCCCTCTGTCTAGACAGCCACTGCCATGTTTCTCCCCACCTCCAGCCCAGGCACACACCCCTGTCAGTCAAGTTGCTTCTGGTCAGCATTTGCCTGGGGATCCACTCAGCACTCCTAGACACCTGCTCAGTGAAGGGGAATAGACTAAAAACTTGGCTGAGGGAAGTTGAATTCTAATGTGGGAGACAGAAAACCATGCCAGAAAACTTTATGATCTGCTGTTTTGGAGTTATAAATTAATATGGGGTAAGGGAGAAAGGATGAGCTCTGACCAGGTCCCTGAATTATTACAACTCCAGATGTTCCTCAGCCTCAGACCCCAGTGTCCAGTGACCCACTGCACTCCTCCAGCTAACAATCTGTCAGACGTCACTAGGAATTTAGTAGGTCTACAACTCATCTCTTCTTACTTGCTCTTCTTTATCTTTTCTAATGTTGCTTTTGATATACTAGAGTAGTACTAGACATTCAGCATAGGACCTCAACCGCTGTGCTGTACCACTGAACTGTATTCTCACCTCATTAACCAGCCTCTTAATCCCTAAACCAGCTCCGCTAACTGACCCCTAGTCTACTCTATCCATGATGGTAAGCCATATGTGGTCCTGGCTGCTCTCCCTTTACCAGGTACTCCTGGTAATCAACCTCACTCATTACCACCCCTTCAAAGTGCTGTTAAATCGCCACTCTTTCTGGGTCAGGTCCTTATCCCTGCCATGATGACTATGATGACCAGGACATGTTCACTGACGAACCTTTGATAGTCCCTGGTCACAAACATGATCATTTCACAGAGAAAGATGAGTAACAAAAGGCAGAATACAGTATGCTAGGAGGAGCTAAGCACAGAACTGGGGAGGTTCTCTCCTCGGAGACCTGGACACTTGTCCTGGACTGACCCTTAGGCAGCTCAAATGGATACATTCACGTTTGAACTCTCATCCTCCTGCTCCGGGACCTCCTTAATCAAAATCAGAAAACCATGCTTGTCACCCCCATCTCCACACACCTCAGCAACCACCACCTCTTTGCTGGAAAGGGACTAGATCTCTCCTTGCCTTTGCTCTACCACATCACTTGGAGCAAGACACCATTGCTTCAATGAATAGCATTTCATTAGCTCTCTGAGGTGCCTTCCAGTCCTCTTCCAGCCTGTGAGCCAGACTCCAGTCACTCTAGAATTTCTAAGATGCAAACCTGTTCATTTCAAGTCACTGCTACCAATTTTTCACTGGCTTCTTGAGACTCTGGTTAGCTTACTAACTATAAAAGGCCCCTGGGTAGCCCAACCTCTCACTACCCAGTTTATACCCTCTACTCCAGACTGTCACAGTCTTTCTGTTCCTAGAATGCATCGTCTTCCTACTTTCTGCTTCCTCCTGTCAACACCCTTGCTGCCTCCTTCCCACCCCAGTTCCCTTGCCTACCCAACTTATACTCTTGGCACCAGCACTCAGTGGAGGTGTCCCCTCATTAATCACCTTCTCTGATCTCTCTAGGCTAGGGAAGATATTTCTTCCTGTTTATCAGCCGAGTCCCCCCCCCAAGATACTTGCTACCTTGAAAGTGTGTGAAAGTCTGCTCCTCAGGGCTGGCATCTCTGAGGGTGTTTGTCTAGCATGAATTAAGCAGGAACGTCAGAGCAAGGCATTGGGCTGACACACGTAAGCTCAATGGTGTCTCTCCTCCCTGGAAATAAGGCCTCAAATTTATGATCCTCCTGCCTTAACCTCCTCAGCACTGAGATGACAGGCATCTTTCATCATGTCCTACCGATAGTTTTCTGATAGATGGATGAGTGATGTGAGGGTGGAGGAGTGTGGGTTCTGAGTGCATCTGGAAAGCAAGATGTATTCCAGAGAAGAGAGCAACTCAGAAAGGCAGCCTGATAAAGGCACTAGTGTGGAATAAACACATGTACCATGTCGCATTCAGAATGCAAGAGGCCAACCTACTGGGGCAAAGGTCATAAGGTAAAAGGTGATGAAGACAGATGTCAAAGCTAAGCTAAGGTATTTGAGCTTTATCACAAAGGCATCACAGAGCATTACAGCCAGGCTGTGGCACAAACATGGCCGTGTTTAAGGATATCAGTCTACACCAGCCTACAGTCTGACTTGTGCGGGGAGAGAGGAGGAATTTGAAGAGTATCCCCATTCTGAGGGTCAGCAGAGAGCCTATTCTGAGCTCCTCCAGCCCCAAGACTTTTTTGCAGTTTCAAAATCTTAGCCATTTTGGTGGTGACGGGGAGACAAGTTCTTTTGGCCAGCACTTGCTCCTCAACTGGGCAGAGGTAGACTGCCCTTTCACATGACTCACGCTGAAGGGTCAGCTCCCAGCCGAATGTCACTGTTGACAAGAAGAGGGACCAGACTTTTCCTTCTCCAGACAGCTTTCTGGGTACCAAGACGGCAAGACAAGACAACACAGTGTGTGCAGTGGAGAACACAGCCACAGCATGCTACCCACCTACATGCTTGGACCCACAGTGCCATGTGTCAGCTGGCCTGACAAGTTGTCGGTGACTCAGGCATCTGAGGAAACTCTCAAGAAATGACATAAGAGCTGTGAAGGAGAGAGCGATGCCACTTCCCCTCTAGCCTCAGGCAAGGGAGCAAGGCAGGCCCTCCGAGCAATGGTGGTTACCAGACCCACCTTAGGAAGAGTGCAAGAGTCGGTATAAGTAACTTAACTGGGGACAACATCTGGTAAAGCTTCTTTGGAAGTAAGAAGTGAAGAAAGGGAAAAGAGACATACTCCCCCAGAAGGCTCTGGACCAGACCCAGTTGGAAAAAGCCGTTACTCTGATGAAGGAGCTGCAAGAAAGACCTTGACAGGCTGGCTGCAGCTCCAACTGTGAACGTTCATAATTTGTTCTCTATAGAAGACCTATGTCACATGGGTGGCCTTCCTGGGCTATGCCATCCTGGAAGTTATTCTGAGCAGAAAAGGCAAAACAATGAGAGAAGACTACAGACCTGAGAGACAAGGAAGAAAGTGGGACTGGAGCATCTTCAGGACTCAGAATCCACAGGCACTAGTGTATACTCTCAATCAGAAAGAAGCTCTTCCCTGTGGGAGGTAGAGCTCTAGGCTTTCCTTGCCTGTGGGAGGCAGGAAGGGAAGGCTCTGGCTTGAGGTGGTAGTTAGTTAGCTGGCCTTAGCAAGCCTAGGACTTAGAGATAGACGTGGGGCATAAAAATCATTCCATATCTAGGCTGTTGGCTAAGACACTGAGAGAAAGAAAGATCCTGGGAGAAGGGCTGAGGGTCAGGAGGAAGGAAGAAGCACTTCCTGCAGCCAGTGCTGTGCACCCTGATGCACAAGATGTCAGAGAACTGTGTTTTCCCTCTATCAACTGCTCTTCCTCCCCGCTCTCCTCTTCCCCTTCTCCTGGCCTTTCCCACACCACTCTGCTGCTGGTGTAGAACTAGGCCGACAGCACAGTGAGAAGCATTCAAGCTTGTTCTCTGTCCCCTCTTAGCTTACATGTCACACCCTCCAAGAGGCCTTCCCTGATTCTCCTCTGATTTAGCCAGTGCTGGTGTATTGTTTTAGTTCCACATAGCACTCACTGCTACCTAATACTATTCTCTGTTTCCTCATTTTGTTCTCCTTGTGTATCTTCATACAGAATGAGCATTCCTGGGATGCAGGGACCCTGTCTGTGTTATATGCACTCCCAGAACCTAGAGCAACCCTGGTTCCAAGCAGGCGCTCACATGTTTAGTTTATTTGTGAGTAGTGACAGCTAGCATTTGTTGAGTGGTCACCGCATATCAAGCACTTTTGCCATGCATGGCCTCAAGAGTCAGCAAACTGTGAGCTTCAAAGCAAATATGGCTCTCTGAAAGTTTTCACAATAAAATCTTATGGACCATACCCATTCCCGAAGAATGTGCTGTCTAGAGCTACTTGTATGATACAGCGATAAACTGAGTAGTTGATACAAGGACAGAGCATGGCCAACAAGCTAAAACTGAGAAGTGCTGGCCCTGTATTGACTCACTTCACCTGAGGTCAGTGCTGTGATGATGTCATTTTACAAATAAGGTCATTGAGGCACAGAGAGCATGTCACAGGATACAGAGCTGCTAAGTGCGCAGGCTGAATTTAGAGCCAGATAGTTTCCATCTATCCTCCTCGCTAGCTACAATGCTTCCTGATTTTTCTAGGAATAATGAAGGGGGGGTGGTGCTGAGCTTATCCTAGATTTTGGGAAGTAGCATATAAAAAGGAGGAAATGGAGAATAAGAAAACCTATGGCAACAGAGCCCTTACAACTCTAAGCCATTGGAAAAATTTAACTGTTCTGAGGTTTTGTTGTTGTTTAGGTATTATTATTATTGGTTTGTTTACTTAAAGATAGATCTTTGTTATGTAGCCTGTGTTGTCCCATTTCCCCTGCCTCAGTCTCCCAAGTGCTAGGATGACTAGTGTGTTCCACCATACTTGAGTTTGGGCCTTTGGTTTGTTTTATTAGGTTGTTTGTCTGTTTGTCTTTTAACCAGTACTAGGGAATGGACTGAGGACTGACACATGCTAGTCAAATGTTCTACCACTGAGTTATATCCCCCAGTTGGATTTTTGGTTTTGGTTCAACCCTCTTCTGAGACCCAGACCTCTCAGAGTCTCTCTGCTGGAGCAGAAGTTCCACCCTTAGAGATGAATAGAGGTACCTTCTTCCTTCACTGTGGAGTGCCAAATATATTTTATTTAGGATCTGGGATGGCAACATTTTCCTTAAGTCTTCGATGCCTGGTTTGCCCTGGCGACACAAAAAGCAAGGTTCTAGTGGTCTCTGATGTGCAGTTGATATATTATTTTTAAAATTGTTTTTGTAGCTACACACACACACACACACACACACACACACACACACACACACACACACACAAACTCACTCAAGTTTCTAGAGGCCTCACTGTTTGAACATGTTTGAGAACTTCTCATTCCTCCGATGTTGAAATGTGGATGCAGTTCAATTCTGTGGTTACAGAAACCCAGAATTAGAGACTTGGTGGATAAACTGCAGTCTCAGAGACACAGCACCACACAGAAAGCCTCCCAGAACGACTGCACCCAGTTTCCCATGGCCTCTAAAAAGACGAGGAAAGAAGCTGGGGGCTGGGGGATGAGGCAAGCTGGAGGGGTGCTGAGCCTGGGGTGGCCATCTAAGTGGAGAAAGGCACACCAGAGCAGGAAGTGGGAAAGCACCTTCCCTGGCTTCTGGCTTTGAAGGCTGCGTTAAGATTTATCAAGCACTTTCAGATTTCATGAAACATTTCCTCATGACAAGTTTCTGAGAGGAGACTTGTTTCTCTCCCCATCACCGATGTTACACAGTTGGTTGAGAGTCACACAGTTAGGGGCACCAGATGGGAGGGGACTTCCTTCCTTCCTTTTGGACAGATTCCTCCATCCTTTGAAGCAATCTCTGGTGGCTCTCTGGGAGGCCTGATACAGGGATATTAGGTGAGGGCTTAGCTATTTCCATTCAATTTGTCCATCTTATTCTCAGTGCCAAACACCTGGCCTAGAGCAGGTCCTTAGTAGACATGTACGCAGGGAAATGAAATGTCATCTCCTTGGGGGTTGCAGAAATAGGATCTTCCTGGTGGAAGCAGCAGCAAAGAGCCTTGCATTGGGTTGCCTATAAAATGGAGAAGGCATCACGGAACACACGCACAGGCAGTCTCTACCACCTTGACAATGCCATCTGTCTCACACTCAGCCACATAGGACCTCTCTTCCTGCTGCCACTTGCCTCTGTTACTCACTTCCCCTGGCATACTCTCTACCTCTCTGCCTTTCTCTTTTTCCTTGGTTTGCCCAGCTCTAGAAACTTACATTGCAAGCTGTCCCTTATCCATGCCCCTTTCAGGATGAATTGCAATAATTTCCTGCGTGCTTGCCTAATTGCCTGCAGCCCCACAGGACTGTAACCTTCTTGACAGTAGACTGGCTATCTCTATATTTGGGAGACTCCAGCAATTAACCTTGAGTAAACGACAGCCAAGACATAGTAAACATTTAGTGAGGATATAGCCAATGGGCAAATATCCAACTTATGTGAGGTCTAAGTATATGTGATACAAGAAAAGGCTGCAGCTGAAGGTTGGGACCACTCTAAAAGTGTCAACATTGATGAGTAAGTGTGTGGCCAGCCAGCAGCACCAGCAAGGTGTGGCTGGTCATGCTAGCTAGTAGAGTGACAGCCCTACAGAGAAATAACATGGAGCAAAGGCAGATTAAGAGAGAGAGGGTTGATGGCTTCCCCAGAACTTTGGTGCACAATCTAGAGCCTTTGGAGGAGCCTGGGCATGCCACCCAGGTTCAGTGTGAGCATTGTGTCAGAGGCAGTGTGAACTGCTGGCCTATAGAATTGCTATTCTGCCAGAATTTATAATTTTACACAAGTGGTAGAGGGCCTGTGACAAACTTTTCAGCCAACCTGGGACAAGCCACAGTGAGATGGCTGGACCTCTGCTTTGAAGCCAGAAGGGGGAAAAGTTATCTGCAACATTTGGAAATGACTTGAGCTCTTGGACTGCATTCATTCATCTACTTAGCAAAAGTTTATTAAGTACAAATAAGTAAAATGAGTTCTATGGGAGATAAAAGGTTGCCTTGGGGGATGGAGAGATGGAGCTGTCAGTACAGTGGAAGTGTCATTCCTTAGTTATTCCTTACCATATTTTATGAATCAAAATCAAAGGGCAGTATCCTGTTCTCAGACATATTTGCTGAATGAATGGCTGGATCTGATCCTGCTGTGTAACCCATGACTTTCCAGCAGTCTGCAGAGCAAAGTCAAATGTTACACGCTTGACCTGTAGGCACAATTAATGGTGTTGATACTGCTTCTTACCCACTTTTTCTGGTCTCCCTCAGCAGCTTCAGATATTCCAGAGTCTTTCATTACTCAGAGCCCTTCGCATTGCTGCCACCTCCTCCTGACTTCTGTGAACGCTGCTGCCTCTCTCTGGAATGCCCGTTTCTTCCTTCCACACTAGGGCCACATTTGCTCTATATGTACCTGCAGGATCTCCTCCTCAGAAGGCATTTCTGTCTCTCTTTCTACTCAAGCACCCCTCAAAAATGTGAGAGCAATGTGTTACAGGGTAGCTCTCTACTGGGAGCTCTCTGGGAGTTGGGATGAGACTGGATTTCCCCTCCAGTGTATAGGGCCTTTCAAAGAGTATTCAAGAAATACTTGTTAAGTGAATGATGTGGGTGGCATAGAGAGACTGCCGAGGTCTCAGGAACTCACTTTGACAGCTGCAGTTCTCTCTTGCCACAGTGTTGACCCTTGGAGACATAAAGTATCCAGGTTGATGTGAGTCTACAATAGAGAAGCTTCTGAAACTCAGCTCTAGAAAGGTCTCCTGTTGGAAGTTGAAGTTTTACCTTCTTTAGCTTTAAAATCTAGGTGAATGATCCACAGTTTTATTTTTAAAGCTCTAGGAAGAACAGGAATATGGTTTCTATTTTTGTGTTCTAAAAATACATTTTCTAATCTTCTGTTTGCTTCACAATAAGATAGCTTTGGCATGACACTCTCCTTGCAAAAATGAAATCACAGTGTAAAGAAATAGTACTTTCTGAGCTGTAAGGGAAGCAGATATCTGACCTAAGCCAGGGTGAAAGGAAGGGAACAGGGCTCTAGGCCATTACAGCTCTAGAGAAGGTCAAGATTCAGCAAGGGCTTAGGGCCTCAGAATTAGTTTTGGTATTTCAAGAAAGTTGGCACCGGAGGCCAGGGTCAACCATCCTCAGCCAATTTGCAAATATTTACTGAGTGATTACAGTGTGGAGAGCTATGGTAGAGAGGAAAGTAAGATGTATGCACTCCTGATTTGCTTTTGGTGGTGTGCTCTTTCGAGTGACATCATTGCCATGATTTCAAGGAAAAACTGTAGCTAGAAGTCATTGGCACTCCAGTCTAAGATAAGGACCCCAGTATTCCCTTTGACTTTCTATCATGCTCTGAGACAAGACTCTACCTAATGAATGAGGAAACTGAAGCTCCAAAGGGTTTCACACATTATCCCTGGCCTCATAGCTAGGAAACAGCAGATCTGGGATCTAAGGGTAGATAGCTCTGATTTCAGAGAACATTGGAACCTTGCTTCCAAGGCAACAGAGCATTTTACAACCTGATCACTAATGTATGAAATTCAGATTATGATGATCCTCATTTTACACATTAAAAAAAAAAAAAAAACCTGAGGCTTGGAAAGTTCAATTCATCAAACATCCCTATGAGTAGGCAGATAAGGTTAAGATTTAGGACAAAGCCCAATCTTCATAGAAAGTCCCTTCTATCCACTCTGGGACCCTCAGCTACTTCTAGCCCAGACTGCTGTGATGAATCCTAAAAGAGATTTAATTCTCATAATACAGTCCTTACCTAACAGCCCTAACGGCCTACAGACCATGCAGTAGGCCATGCCTGGACTTTGCCTCAGGCTTTCTGGGAGGAGAGAAGAGGAGGTTGCCCCAGGGTGAATGGCCTGCTGCTCTCGTGTTCAGAGACCCAGAGTTGTATAACAGCATGGAAGGAGAAGGAATGAGAGCTCTTTGGGGCTCCAGCAACCAGGAAGCTCTTGAATGAATGGACAAAATGGTGGTTATGGGTTTTGTGGGTCCAGTGTACTTAAAAAAAAAAAAAGAGTTTCTCAAGAAACAGAGTATTCCTGTTCCTAACAGCAACTGTGAAATTTCTACACCAAGGAGTGGGGACAAACACCTTTACACTCCTCCTGTCTGTAGGAGTAAGCCTATACCCCAGGCCTTTGATCCCCAAAAAGGGTCCCCCCCACACACACACACATGATACCCAGAGTGGAATTTCTGTCTATACCTTGTCCTGGCCATATTTTTCTCTTTCCCAGCATTCCTTGACTGAGGAGGCCATAGTGAAGCCTCTCTAGAATCCTCCCTTAGGGGATCCAGGGTGGCCCTGTTGGAATAGCAGATCCATACCCTTTTAACCTCACCAACCCTTCAATAATGCCAGCGATGCCTTACTAAACCTACTGTAGTCCAGTGGTGATATAAGCATTGTGCAAATAACTCAACTGCTCCTCATAACAGTTTGTAAGGAAGGTGCTATTGGTTATCCTCATCATATGAATGGGAAAACAGGATCGTGCACAGAGCTAGCATGAAGTGAGAGTTTAACTCAGGCATGCCGGTGCATAGCAAATAGTCTTCCTTGTCATATTTCACCTCGGAGGAATG
This sequence comes from Micromys minutus, assembly GCF_963924665.1. Classification (NCBI taxonomy): domain Eukaryota; kingdom Metazoa; phylum Chordata; class Mammalia; order Rodentia; family Muridae; genus Micromys; species Micromys minutus. The sequence continues at coordinate 41,885,311 of NC_137973.1, read as the reverse complement.
TTACGACATTTCCTTTTCCCAGGGGAAAAAAATGCCCTGCGCTAGCAAACTGAAAGGAGATCTTTTCAGCTGGCTGAAGGCCCTAGGGCTGACTGACCAAGGAAACCACAAAGATGAGCAGGTTAGAATCTCTTAGCCCTCTTAGGGGGTAACCCTAAGGTATGTCTTCTGACCCTCATGCTCTTCTTCATTCTTCTACTTAACACTAAGCAAAACAGCCTAAAAGAACCAAGGCAAGGAAATCACAAGATATAAAACAGAGATCTGTACCCCCTGGCTATCTCTGACTTGAGATACTCCAATTTTTTGTCCCTGCCTTGTTGAGGGCTTCTAGTTGCACCAGGTAAGTTTGAGTACTGAGACCTTTCTCCACCATCACTGCCTCTTGTTAAATTGTCCCTTGACGTATCTGCACTGTAGCCTGTAAGCAGGAAGAGCACACAATTTACCTAGCCAGGAACGAGCACAGGCCAGCACTCGGCAGGCACTCAGAAATGTTTATTGCACTATCGGACAAGTTCCTCATGTCCTCATTCCAGGTAATTCTCTGCTTCATTTGCTCTAAAGCCACACAAGACCAAGGATATGAAGCAAGCTCGGTCATGGCCTAGACAACAGCAGACATGCTTTCCTTTTGGTAGTTCTCTTTCTCCAAAGAAAGTTGGAAACTTTCAGAAAAGTTCCTCTGTTGGGGATTTTGACTTTAAACTGGATAAGTCAAAATTGAATACATAGACTGCATCTTAATTTTGGATTAGATTTATCCAAATTACAGGAGTCAGGAACCTGGAGCCTGGGGAAACAGCTGGGCTGGTGAGTAGACAGGCCTCCTAGCAGAGTCTGCCCTCCAAGACAAGCCTTTTACATCATGAGCCATAATGATGGGAACAAGGGGAAAAGCTGGTTTCTTCCCAATGGGGAGAGGTGGGCTAGGCAAACATAGGTAGCTTCTCCAAATATCAATTACTGGCACTTTGTAATTTTTAAATTCCAAGTCTACAGTATTTCTAAGCACCAGAAGGCTGGAAGCCACAATTCCCATTTAAATTATAGAAAATCTGAGTCCATGGTGTCTGCTCTGAAGAATTTAAAGGGCAGTGGGCAGTACCAGAGATCACACGGAGACCTCTACTTTCCTATCCTGGTTAATCTGGTGTGTACAGGTGTGTATGTGTGTGTGTATGTGGGGGGGGGGGTGGTCATCTAACACACTCTGACCTTCGAGTAGTACCTTGCCAAAAACACTGAGACTCAGAACAGCATTGTACAACTCCAAGCTCTATTTGGATCTATTTACATGACCCAACTTTTATGGAAAAGAGGAGGGAGAAAGATAAGAAAGGGTGTAAAAAATAAGAGACACACCGTGGGAGGAGGAGCACCCTTTGTGATAACAGTCAGTTTGCTAGAAAGATCTCCAGAGGAAGTTGCCTGACAAATCATTTCAGAACAATCTACAAACGAGGTTTCCTCCCATTTCCTGCCACCCATCTCAATTTCTCTCTTTTCAATCACTCACCCTTTCCTTGGTTCACTGCTCTAGTAAGGAGGGTCTCTCCTAAACTCCCTCTGCCCTCCCCCAGGCTCAGCTGAGTGCTGCCTCCTTGGTTATGCTGCAATTTGGAAATCGCTGGAACCCCAAATCTCAGACAGTGCCAAATTCCTCTCTCCCTTCCCCTAGGACCTGGCTCCGGACATGACTCTACCAGTAGTCAGCATGGAAGACTTCAGAGAATCTTATCAACCACATGGAGCCTGGAGCCCTCTCATTCCAGACTTGATCTCAATATCTCCATCCCAGTCTCTCTCCCATAATACTTGTGTCGTTCTGGAAGAGGTGCCTTAACCTGTCTGGGTCTCTATCTCCTCATTTAAAGCAGTACAGGGATTTAAAAAGGGTTCAATTCTATGATTCCATCGTTTCCCTTGCATTGAAGGGCTCACACTGGCTTGTCTGGCTCCACAGGACCCTGAAACCCAGACAAGACTCTATAGAGAGTCAGGCATAGGAGGAGATACCATAATCAGTCCCTTTGGGTGGTCAGAGGAGACCACTTGGAGCAGCCACTTTAAACACATTATCAGTGCTTCCAAACTTGTCTTCCTTAAGCATGGAGGTAAAGCTTATTTAGCCACCAGAAGCACAATGCCTTATTTTAAAGTAACACAAATAAGGTAGCTACAAGTCCACTGTGGAAATCCAGTTATGGATGGTCTTCTTTATCCCTCTGCAAGGCCACATGAACAAAGATCTTATTTTTGCCTTTGGGCAAATGAGGAAAGAAAAACAGAAAGGATTTGCCTAAAGTTACACAGTAAGTGAGTGGGGGAAAATTCTGGCATCGAGACCCCCAAGTCCATACCACCACTATTGTGTCGGTGATTTCATAAAGTGGTAAGGTGGTCGGTGGTTAAAGTTAACTGCTACCAAGACTGATGACCAAAGTTCAACCCCCAGGATCTGCATAGTGAGAGGCCTTCTGACTCCTACATAAGTGCCATGGTACACACACACACACACACACACACACACACACATGACTTTAGTTTGCCTAATAACTTAATGGAAAGGACATCATTGGCTCCATTTTATAGACTTTGATGCCAAAAGATGTGTATTCATCCATAGCCACTCAGCAAATGACTGGACAGAGCTGTCAAGGGCAATATCTTGTAAGTAGTGGGTTCAGGTAAACCAATATGTGAAGGGTTTCAGTAGGATGGGAAGGGGGTTTCTTGCTTTGCACGTATGTGATGGATGGCTGAGCTTGCCTTTGTGCTGATATAAAAGATGCTTGCACTCTTCTAGACACAGTTTAGCTCTAACTCCAAGCTCCATGAGCCTGGGGCAGAAACTAGTTTGTAAAAAAAGATGGAACCAGTAAAATGTGGCCTTTTTTCAGCACTCTGCATGCAGGCCTGTCTTACTTATATGGCTTCCTTTTGCTTTTTTTTCTTAAAAGCGTTGGTTAAATCTTTATTGTTCCAGACCACTTAAAGAACATCCCACCAAAGAAGGAAGAAAGCCTTGATTATGTCTCTGCATTCCTCTGGGAAGCCATGAGTGCCAGTCTACATTCTAGTGGCTCACAAACCCATGAGACTGAGTAGGGGACCACATCATCACGTTCATGGTTACACCTCCAGGGTCCAGCAAAGGGCCTGGTCTATAAGTATCAGTGAATACCTTTCAAGTGACTTATCCATTCCATCTACCCAGTTAACTTAATTCCTATTATGTGCTATGGCTGTCAGTTCAGAGGCAAGTGAAATGGGGTGCCACCTAGAGAAAGCCTCTGGCTCAGGGTGCAGGTCAAGTGTAATCATTAGTATGCAATGGTTCTAAACTTTCTCAATGCTGAGACCTTTTAATACAGTTCCTCATGTTGTGGTGACCCCGCCCCAACCATAAAATTATTCTGTTGCTACTTCATAAGTATAATTTTGCTACTATTTTATACATTATAATTACATGAATTATAATGCAAAACATAGGATATGCTGGATATTTGATATGAGACCTCAAAGAGGTTGCCACCCACAAGTTGAGATCCACCAGTTTAAAATAACGTAGAGAATGAATGAACGCCAATTTAACCAGGACGAGTGGGTTGAGTCCAGTGGGACACAGGTAAGGAACTATCCATCAGCCTGAAGCATCTCGGAAAGCTTTGCAAGATGAGGATGTCATTACAACCCTAAAAGAGGAGACATTCGCCTTAGATAAATGGGAGGAAAAGAAGAGTTCATGTCAGAGAAAGCATCCTGAACAAAGGCTTATGAGGGTGACATTATTGCTCAGAGCTAGGTTGAGCAAGGGCTGTGGAGGATAAGTGACAAAAGGGGCTTCTGAGACCAGACCACTCATCTGGGCATGGAGGGACTGAAACACATCAGGATGCACGAAAGGAAGAAAAAGGTTCTGATGTTGGCAACAAAATCAATAGGCTCCTCTTGGTAGGTTAATTTAGACTCATTCTCATGTAAAGACAAAATGTGATTGTCTCCACAAGTGCATTTTCAACAGAGTTGAGGGAAATCAAGGGCCTGAGCACACCAACCTTTCTGCCTAAGCTGGGACAGGGGACCAGCCAGCATTTTCAGGTCAACCACCTGAAGCTCCTGGCACAGAGTACAGAACCACCCAGCTAGTTGTCACAGGACTAGGTCCCTCCTCTCCTGACCAGGTAGCTGGATTGTTCCCTACTTCTCCCTACAGCCAGAGGACAGAAAGTTTAGCAGATTCTTTGAACAATGCATAGGAGGGAGCAATCCAGTCTGCAAACCAGCTGCCCTGGGCTCCATGAGAGAGTTGAATGAGAGGCCTAGGTCTTCAGTGGTTGGTCCATCCCCATTCAAGTCCTGTTCAATATACTCTGTCTGTTTCCTGCACAGATTTGAGAATTTTTGGGCCTAGAGGGAAAGTCCCTAGGGGCCAGCATTAGACAGAGAACAATCACATGAGATTGACAATAGTGGCGAGCGCAGAAGGGAAGGCAGTGTCTTGTCCAGAGCTCGAGAAAGGAGGGGGAGGGCGGTGGAGCCCCGGTTACTTTGCTGAAGGCTGCGGTGCCTGCACAGCCATAGAGCGACCGGGAAGAGAGCTAGCGAGGACGACCAGGCGGCCCGCTTGGGGGAAGGGAGTCGGCGGTTCAGTGGGCCTCTGGGGTGTAGTATGTGTCAGTGCCTGTGAGTGTGTTTTGTGTGTGTGTGTGTGCGTGTGTGTGTGTGTGTGTGCGTGTGTGTGTGTGTCTGGCGGAGGGCCAGGGTGATTTCCCATAAACCACATGCCCGCCCGCTTAAAAGGCTGTGCTGAGGGCTGGCCAGCGAAGCTCGACCAGGGGAAAGTGAAAGTTTGCCTCGGTGTCGCTGCAGCTCTCTGCATCCCAAGACAGCGGCGTGGCCCTCGACCGGGTCTGAGGCTCTCCAGCCACCAGCGAGCAAGTGAGCGAGCGAACCAGGGCGGCCAACACGCCGTGCCGGGACCCAGCTGCCCGTATGACCGCGCGGGGCGCCGCGGGGCGCTGCCCTTCTTCGGTAAGCTGCAACCGTGGCGCGCGGGGCCCCGGGCTGGGCTGGGACAGGAGCTCTGCAGCAAGCAGCAGCCGGCTCGGCGCGGCCCCTTGAAACGGACAGCCCCTTCTTGCCAGCTGCCCAGGCTTCCCGGCCCTGGGTTCTGGCTTCCGTACTGCTTCTACGCTAGGGCTGAGGCCCGCGGTATTTTCAATAGCTGCTCCTGGGGCAGCAGCGCTTTGCTAGGTGAAGGAAAGGCTGTTCATCCCATTGCACAGAGAAGAACACTGAGCTACCCACAGGCAGGAGAGAGAGATGGGGGCTGGAGGGGGGGTCGCAGCAATTGGTACGGGCCCAGTGTCTGCCAGGATGGTCAACCAGGTCTCCAGGTTCCGAGTGACAGAGACCAGAGTGTGGCATCATCCCCAGTAGACATCTTCCTTTCGCTGTTGCACGTTTGTAGGTCCCAGTTGGGAGTGGGCCTTCTGGGTAGGGTCGCCCAGCTTTATGCCAGGACCTGTGCTGAGCAACCTGTTGGCAGGGAAAGAGAGATGGGCATGCTGCTACTTGTTCAATAGATGTGCAGGAGCTGTTAGGGGTTTGGGTGGCTCTCTGCGGGGAATTGTACCCGAATCTTTTCTTGAAAGATTTGGTTCAATGAGATGGGGGTAACTCTGGGGTGTGTGGCTGACTGAGGAAAGTGCAAGGAGAGTTCAGAGCTGCAGAGTGGATGATAGGCAGAACTGTCCCCAGCAGTGGCAGCAGATGATACTGTGGCTCTTACAAAGTGAAGGATGGCACTTTCAATGAACAGCAAGTGAGCTTGCTTCTGGGGAGAATGAGAGGGAAAACGGAGAGGGCAGGAACAGAGCTCCTGACGGGCAGAAGATAGGGTTGCAGGTGTTCGGAAGCAGAGAAAAGTAGATCTACAGAGAGGGAGGGCTCATCAAGAGGCAGAAGATGGGGTTAGGAGGGAAAGGGATGAAGAGCTGTATCATACGTAACAAGCAAAAAAAGAAAGGAAGGAAGGAAGGAAGGAAGGAAGGAAGGAAGGAAGGAAAAGAAGGAAGGAAGGAAACTAGAAGGGGAAACAAGAGGAAAGAGAGGAGGCCAGAATTAAACAAGACAAGTCGCAGGGTTCGGTCAGGCAGTCGGGCCAGGTCTCTGCAGAGACATTACTGGTTGGGAAATGGAACATGATGTCTTGGTGCTCTGAGACTGCAGTTTCCTTCCAGGACTGCTCTCACAGTCAGAGGCTGAAGCAGTGGGTGGGAGGAAAGAAGCAAGCCAGGAAGAGCCTGTTCAGCCAGATGCATTCTAGAGTATTAACCCTTGTGCGTCCATCTGTATTCCTGTCTATGGTAGCATTGGGGTTACAGATCCAGATCCAGGAGTGTCCTCCTTTGGTCATCTTTGAAGCCAGTGGCTGTGCATGCCACCAAAAGCCAGCATCCCTGAAGTAGTGTCTTTACCTTGCTATCTTAAACATCAATGTCTTGAAATCCTCGGACTGAGGTATTTCTGAACATCTCCACTCCCAGGTCCTTTCCTCCGTACCATACACATGATGGGTGACACCAGCCTGGGCCAGAGTTATCTTCTGCACAGTCATTTCCTTTAACGGGTCCTGAGCCTGGGGTTCTGAAGATCCAGGCTGCCACTCCCACTCAGGGCTAACTTTGCAATTACCCAACTGTGGCCAATGCAGTATCAACCCATAGCTGGCTGCTCTCTCTCTCTCCCTCTCTCTCTCTCTGTCTCTCTCTGTCTCTCTCTCTCTCTCTCTCCATATATATATGATATCAATATATATATATTGATATCAATATATATATATGATATCAATATATATATATATGATATCAATATATATATATATGATATCAATATATATATGATATTAATATATATATATATATATATATATATCAGTTCAGCCAGAACCTTAACAGATCCTGTGCTTAACTGGCATTGGCTAACCCTGTGCCTCCATGCCCATCGCATCTTCCATCCTTTAAGGCCTCACTGCAGTCCTTTATCTCTCTGCACTGTCCATCCAGTGCTGCCTTTCCTCCCTGGTATGCACTGGCAAGGCTTTGGTCTTTTAGATGCAAACCAATGTTGTTATAAACTGTTTCCTGGCCTCCCCGTGTTGTTCCAATGCGCTCCTATTTGCAGCGTTTGTCTCATCATCTGGACTATTGGGGCAGAGCCCAGATCCAAGAAGGTGCCAGTCATCGCTCCACCATGCCAGCATTTCCCTGAATTGGGGGATGTCAGCAGCCAGGATGCTCAGAATGGCAGCCTTGGGCCAGGGAAAGAAGGCCTAGGAGCCCCTCTGCCTCAGTCTGGGGCCTTTTGGGATACCCTATTAGAGCCCATTGGGCTGGAAGGAGCTTAGAGGGTAGAGGAGGAAGGAAGGAAGGAGAAAGAAAGGGCCTAGTCAGGTGTCAGGAGCCAGACCTGACTAGGGATGAGCAGCTACTGGGCCAGGTGGGTGTTGACGAGAGGGAGAGAACGTCCTTGCTGTGGCAAGAGCTTGCTGACTCTATGAAGGGCCTGATGGGTATCAGGTAGGCAGATGCCAGCAGCGAAGTACAGCATTGCCTTTGATCAGCGAGATGGACTCTTCCGGAAACGCAAGTTCAAGGCTCTAGGAGGTCTGCCCCTTGGGTTGAGTTTCCAGTGTTCAGTCCTGGTGTTTCCCCCTGTAGAACCAGACCTGTGGAACCAGATGAGGAGGAAGGTAGGTGCAGGGGTAGTGAATGTTTCTGGCTTGCACTCTGAAAGCCAATGTCTGACCACAAACTTGAAGCCAGCTTATAAGGTATCTATTTGTCTCTGTTAAAGTTGAAAGGACAGACATTCTTACCCCCGAGTCTCTCAGTCACCAAAACTTAGTGGTTGGCATCCCATTAGTATTATCGTTAGGCGTTCTCTGTAAGCTGAAAAGATGGCTCGTCATCTAAAAACACTCGTTGCTCTTGCAGTAGATCCAGGTTCAAATCCCAGAACCCAGATGGTGGTTCACAATCATTCATTCCTCCAGGTCCAGGGGATTCCATGAGGCAAGCACATAGAGTGTATACATTGCAAGCAGGCAAAGCATTCATAAACATAAAACAAAAATAAGTAAGCCTTTAAAAAATGTAGGTTCTCTGTATTGTTGAGCTGCCCTGGGCTAACCTGAGAAGAGTTGCTGGAAAGGATGGCATTTGGGTTATTATCAAGGGAGATGTGGTGCCCTGGCTGATAAGAACCTAATTGGGGAGTGCTGCATTATGGGAATGTGGCTTTGATTTATTTTTCCTTAGTGGGACACGAGCTAGGGAGAGGAGGTGCTGGAAAGACATGATTCCCTTCTGTTATAGACATGGATGGGCTCCCGGCTGCTGCTGGTCTGTCTCCTTGTGAGCAGGAGTATTGCCAAGGAGGTGTCGGAACACTGTAGCCACATGATTGGGAATGGACACCTGCAGGTCCTGCAGCAGTTGGTGAGTATGAGACCATGCCTTCTCCTCACTAAAGAAACTGAGGCAGCAGCCAGAAGGCAGAGTCAAAGAGAGAAAACAGTTAACTGGATAATGGCTATTCTGGTCTTTCATTGGCCTTCTTGAGGTGGAGACCTCAGGTCCTCCCAACCTCTTTGTCTGGGTCCCCTGTAGTGAATAGGAAGGGCTTCTAACTGTTGCCTGTCCACTATGGATTCTAAAAGGCTCCTTGACCCTGCTCTGACTCAGACAATACCTCCTCAGGAAAGTCAGCCTGGTCTGCCTGCTGGGTCAGAAGGTTCATCCCGTTCCTAGATAGCCAGATCGCCTGACAGCCTGGTACCAGGGCCCCACCCAAATTTATATGGGAGGCTCTAGCCTAACTCCCCACCAGCTGCTTTCATTTTTGACCCTTGTCCGAGGTTGGAGTACCCTACTCATCTGGGCTGGGAAGGAACCCAGATCCCATTCTAATAGGCTTAATGGAATCATCAACAATTCTAAATGTCATCTAGCCAGGCAGGATCCAGTTGTTGTCATGGCTTCCACTCCTCTCACTAAAGAATTTATCATCTTTCCACGAGCCTAGCAGTGTGGGGCACCAGAGGGTAAGGCCATCTGCAATGAACTTGGGCCCTGGAGCTGAACCTCCCATTCTCCCTTCTTAACAGCACTCTCTTCGAGTGCAGTTTCCATGGCAGGACCAGGTCCACGAGTGTCATCATGGCCTCTGAGAGTTAGAACATTGCTTCAGGGAGAGGTAGGGGCTAGAGACCCAGACTCCCCAGAGCTTGGCCAGCCTCTCTTTGAGGCTTTTCATGATAGAGTGCTTACCACCTTCCAGAAAAGATTACATCCTGTATTTTCCTAGAGATAATTCTTCCTTATGCAAACCAGATTGTCTGATTCCATAGGTCAAAGTCGAAGTGTCTGTCTGTTTGTTTTTAAGTCCTCTGAGCATTTGGAAGATACAGCTTTTCCCCTAGCTGTAGCTCTGTTGTTTTGCCATTGTTTTAGGAGGTAAAGTACCATGTAACCACTGGCCTGTTCTATCTCACAGATCGACAGCCAAATGGAGACCTCGTGCCAGATCGCCTTTGAATTTGTAGACCAGGAACAGCTGGTGAGTAGCAAGTGTTTGTGAAGCTCCGGGTGCTTAAGGGGATATTCAGAGCCCACCCTGTGGTGACACGGGGCAGCAGGAAGGCAGCAGCAGACCTAACGCAGACAGAATGAGGATAAGGGGGTCGCTGTGTTCTCAAGTGTCAAATTCCAGATTGCAGGGCCGTGCAGGGTCCAGAGCTTCAGTCCTTTGCTGTTTCCTTACTTTGACCTAGCAGAAATCAGGCACTTGCTAAATGCTAGGCACATTCCCCAGTTAATCCTAACAGTACCATTCTGAGGTTCACAAATATCACCACTTGTTACCCATGCAGAGATTAAGGAGGCCTAATTTGAACCCAGGCATGTTATACCATGTGCTTAACCTTTTTAAATCACATCTCCTCCAATGCACTGGTCAGAGACAGGAAGCCTAGTTCTCTACCCCACACCTAACCAACTGGTCAGCCAATACTGTCTCCATGCACCTTAGGGTGCTGTCCCTCTACACTCCCCAAGTTCCTTGGAAAATTTCAGGGGCTTCCTGACTTCTCTAATTCTAGGGCACTCTTCATCTTACCACTAGGGGGAGCACCCTGAAACCCCAACGCCTTCACTTCTCTCTCCTTACCTGTGAGGAACCCCATGGCTCCAGGCAAAAGCACAGTTCCAAGTCTGCCATACCTACCACACCCTATGTTCATTTCTCTCCTTTGCTTCATTCTGCTCCCCATCGTTTTCATCAGCTCTTTTCGATGTTTTTCCACCAATTTCCGTGTACCTTGCCGATCCCTGTGCCACACCTCCCTATCTTGGAGCCTCAGAGAACCATCAGGATGTCCAGAATCCCTTCCGTCTCTGAGCTCCCATGCACTTCTGTGAACGTGCCACAGCCTCCACCGTCTCAGGGTTTCAACCATTCATTCTCTTGCTCCTTCTCTTGGACCATGGCACCTATTTACTGGATCAGGCACTAGAGATGCAGGGATAAAAATAGTTTTGGTCATTGAACCACCTGCTGTATCCTTGGAGACTAAAACCCAAGGCTACACTTTTGACAATGAGGTAGGCCTCAGTATCTTTATATTTTGGAGGATTTGAAGGGTTTATATGGCAAAAAAAAAAAAAAAAAGTGGAAGTACACTGAAAGGAGAGAGAGGGAGAAGGAGGGGAAGGGGAGGAAAATGGAAGGAAGGGGAAGGGGAGGAAAATGGAAAGAAGGGGAAGGGGAGGGAGGGGGAGGAAAATGAAAGGAAGGGGAAGGGGAGGGAGGGAGAGGGAAATGGAAGGAAGGGGAAGGGAAGAGAGGGGGAGGGAAATGGAAGAAAGGGGAAGGGGAGGGAGGGTGAGGGAAATGGAAGAAAGGGGAAGGGGAGGGGGGGGAGGGAAATGGAAGGAAGGGGAAGGGGAGGGAGGGGGAGGGAAATGGAAGGAAGGGGAAGGGAAGAGAGGGGGAGGGAGAAAGGGAGGGAGAGAGGAAGGGAAAAGGGAGGGAGAGAGGGAGAGAGAGAGAGAGAGAGAGAGAGAGAGAGAGAGAAAGACACACAGAGAGAGACAGAGAGAGAGACAGAGAGAGAGAGAGAGAGAGCATGCTAGGGGCAGCAAACCCACCCTCCCCTGTGTGTCTCCTGACTAATGCTGCATTTCAGAAAACCAACGCTCTCTCTAATCAGAATCTACCTTTCCTTCACACTAGCTCAATTCTCAGTTATGGTTGATTTAAAGAAAGAATAAAAGACAGGCGAAGGGTATCATCATCCTCATGACTAGCGTGGTGTGTCCCCTCTGACTGCCTGGGGTGTGGTGGCCTCATATAAAGCCTGGGTTCCCAGCCACCATGGCCAGGTGCTAAGTTCTGGTTCCTGTACTCCAGGATGATCCCGTTTGCTACCTAAAGAAGGCCTTTGTTCTGGTACAAGACATAATAGACGACACCATGCGCTTCAAAGACAAAACCCCCAATGCCAATGCAACTGAGAGGCTCCAGGAACTCTCTGTGAGCCTGAACAGCTGCTTTACCAAGGACCATGAAGAACAGAACAAGGTAGGGTGATTCTGGGGGCAGGAGTGGCAGGGAAGAGCGGAGGAAGGCTGCAGAGGTTCTCATATGCTTGCCTTGCCTGAACCAACTTACTGTCTTGCCCATTCATTTCTTTACTCCATCCACCTTCATCAAGAATTCATTAGACAAAAGGCCCGGTGCTGGACCCTGGGGATATCTTTGGAGCAAGACATTCCCCTTTCCACCATTACAGGGCTTATAGTCCAGTGAGGCAGGCCGCTGCTGAATGATGACATCTTTAAATATAATCAGAAGGGCTCTTCATCCACTCAGCAAAACCTCACTGAGTGGCCACTGTATATCAGGTGCTGTTCTGGATACCAGGAATGAGCTGTGATTTAAAAAAAAAAAAAAAAAAAAAAAAAAAACAGGTAAAAACCCTCACAATCATGAAGAGAGGAGGGGTGCCGAGTCAGCTAAAATGAGCAAGTATGTGAATGGATGATGATGGTAGTAATAGCACTGGAGAAGTGTAGACCGGGTGAGGAACAGGAACCCGACTCTGAGAGTGCAGTGAGGACCGCTAACATAATGAGGATGCAGAGGGGAAGAGACAAAGGCAGCTTCTAAGCGAGAAAACCTTAACTGGTGCTACAGCAGAAGGAAGAGCAGTCAGAGCCACACACAGAGAAACATTCTGGAGTGAGAAGTGCTATGCTCAAGCACTAGGGTAGCCAGAAAGGTTTGCGTTCAGAAACCCAAAGTGGATGGATCAGCAGGGCCCAGGCATGGGATGTGGACAGGAGGAAGCAAAGTCAGGAAGCACAGCATTAACTCAGGTGCCAAAGATAAGGCTTTTTGTCTTAAATTGAAAGAAGCCACTATAAACTAGTGAATGGCAAGATGTCATTCATATATGATGGAAGACCATCTGGTGGTGAACTGGAGAGTAGGCTATGGAGAACAGGAATGGAGGTCAGGAGGCCAGTGGGAGGCTCAGCCAAGCTGGATATGGTGGTGACTTGAATCAGTGTGGAGCAGAGAAAATGGAGGTGAGTGTATGCATGATCTCTCCAGACAGACAGGACTCGATGCTTCCCGGTAGAAAGGGAAAGGGTGAGTCAGGATGCTTTCATCTTGAGTCCCCGGAGTTCTTTCTCGCTGATGGCAAAATAAGGATAACCACAAGCTGAGTAGGTTTGAGGGAAGAGCTCAGTTTGGTGTGAAGCACATCAGACAGCTACAGGAGCAGCTCACGGTCGTGAATGCCGGATACACCAACACCGTTTGTGGAGCCACAGAACTGCACAGCCCTGTCTGTCCTTCTCACCCTGGTGAGAAGAGAACAGAATCCAGGAGCCCGAATGAAACGCAGTCTGAGGTTGTAGGAAAACCTGGGGAAAGGAGCACCTCAGGGCTTCCAGATGGAAGGAGGCTGAGAAGTCAAGTAAGATAAGGGGTGACAGCGTCCATTGGTCCATCCGATTTGACAGCATGGGGATTCCTGTTGGAGACAGGTGGGGAGAAAAGGAAGAGAGGAAATAGAGACCATAAAGTGGAGGAACTTTGCTCCAAAGGGGGACAGAAAACCAGATTTTCTGGAGTGGCTATACGGCTGAGGAAAGGACAGTTCTTTACTATGTAGCGACTCACCTGGAGAGCTTATTTAAAATGCAGAGTCCCAGCAAACACCATTATGGATTCCGCTTTCCTGGATCTGTAGCTGAGCCTGGGAATCTGCATTTTGAGAAGCTGTCCCATCAATGCTTGATACAGAAGCCCCTCAGTCTCCCCTGGGTTGGTGACTATTTGCTCAGTGCATGCTGAGGGGGGCTTGCTGAGAAAGTTTGGGCGTCAGGGTTCTAGGTGAGGATACCTGGTCTCTTTTACAGCATATAAGGTTGGGGACATGTGCAGGACAGAGTCAGCTGGCCTGCCTTAACAGCTCCTAGGCTGGGGTGCTGTATTCTAACATCACAAACAGGGAGATGAATCCACATAAGGCCAGCCATTTGTCTATTCTCACTTAGCTGTTGAGCGAGGAAGCCAAGCCCAGGTCATTCCATTCATTCATTTGTTTAATAAGTGTTTATAAGCCTGCTATGGCTGGGCCAGAGAGATGCAGTGATGTAATCAAGGGAGCTATAGTAGTCTTGGAAAACCTATTGTTCTTCCAAGAATAGCTCAACCTTAAGAGGGAAAGTTGGCATTCTGGAAATAGGCTGTAGATGAGACTAACCACACACAGAACAACTCGCTGGGAAAGGTGAGGTAGACCCAGAGCAGAACCCTGAGGCACTGCAGTCTGTAGAAGGAAGTCTCTGGCACAGAGCCTGAAGGAGGAGGGAAGAGCCTAGAAGGGCACGGCTTCTCAGAGCTGCAGAGGGTGAGTGTGAGCACCTGGGCCCAATGCAGAAGAGAAAAGCCATTCAGCAGGCAGGCCAGGGCATCCTCAGCACTTCCTCCAAACTGCAGCAGCAGCCAAGGACTTCATTGCCTCTGGTCTCCCCAGGTTCGTTCTCTACACCATACCAAGATAATTCTCCTGAAAGACAAGTCTTATGCTATGGACCACCTTCCCCAGGAGGTTTTCAGTTTCCTATTGGCTATGTGGCTTACAAGTTCCTGGCAGAGTCAACAAGTTCTTGGCCTTGGCAGAGCTCTTTCCGGCTGCGTCTCTTGCCATGTTCTTCCTACGTGGCAGAGCCGTAGCCATTCCGCCTTCTTTCAGGCTTTTGCCGTCTCATGCTTTCCTGCCTCAGGGCCCTTGCGTCTTCTATCATCTCTGCCCCACTTCCTTCTCTTCCCTCACTCATTTTCAGCTGATCCTTCGGAGGTCTCCCTGGGCCCTCAGTTAGCACCCATTTGCTATACACCTTCAGATGCTTCAGGGTACTCTCTTGGGAGGCAATGTGACTTGGAACAATGTGTTTAGTGCTGGTGTCTCCTGGACTCAGTGCCCAGCTGGGCCAGGAACCACTTCTTTTTTGTTCACTGCATGATGCCCAGGTAAATATATGGTAATATGCCTGGCACTTAGATACGTATTAGATGGATCTCTGGATAAACGACACATCTCTCAACCTCAAGACTGATACTGCTGCAAAGCAGAGAGGATGTAATGGAGAAAACAAAGGGGGGGGATGCATGTGAAAAAACCAAGAGAATTTGACAGAGATAATAGAGAAGGCCCATGTTCATGCTTACCAAAGGGGCTTCTCTCTCCTCCCAGGCCTGTGTCCGAACTTTCCATGAGACTCCCCTCCAGTTGCTGGAGAAAATCAAGAATTTCTTTAATGAAACAAAGAATCTCCTTGAGAAGGACTGGAATATTTTTAGCAAGAACTGCAACGACAGCTTTGCTAAATGCTCTAGCAGAGGTAAGCCCAGAAGGGGCCGGCTACAGGGAGGGCGTGTGCAGGGTGAGATATGGGGCTAGGGGAATCCCAGAGGCAGCCTGGGTGCTAAGTGTGTTTCTGTGTGTTTTGTGTACTCGTGTGGCTCCATGTACCTTAAGGTCCTATGCACATGTCTTTGCTGACATGTGTGTGCATGTACACTGACTTTTGCCTGCATGTACTGTTTTACTGCCAAACTTTATGTGGCAGACTAATGAAGGCCCCTGCTGGTGGCCTGTGATGACAGTGAATGGGTAAGGGGACCTTTCTTGGAAAGCCATGTCGGCATGGTGGCTTCCCCTGGGCTCTGCAGGCTGGCGGAATAAATGGGGGTTCCGTGGAAAGAGCAGGTGCTCCACCTGCCAATCAGAGACCTTGCTCCAGGAGCTCGGCTGCAAAACACTAGGATAACCTGGCTCCAGAAGTCCCCAGGATGCCTTGGATGTCCCCTCAAGGGACAAGGCTGGATTTGAAGTCTGAACGTCATCCAAACTCTCTCTACCTGTGCACTCTGCGTGTAGTCATCTCTGCATCCTGTGCCACGTGTGTCCTACATTCAGCCTCACTCCCCAAGGCGGGGGCTGAGGTCCTGCAATCGGACAACAGCCAAGTCCAGCCTTAGTGCTTCAATTCCAAAATCCCAAACTTGGCTGCTCCCCAGCCCCAGCCTTGTCCTGCCTGTGGCAGCAGCTAGGGTGGTTCCACTCCTGGCTATGCATGAAACCTGTGTCTTCGAGGCTTCGGAGTGTCTTGTGTTAATCTAGGAGCGATTGCTTAGCTCCCTGGCCTGAGCGCTGCTAACCCCGGCCTGGCCTCCGGCCAGCTGGAGCCCCTGTACACTGTCCTGTGGTCTTCCTCACCCCGAGCCCTGCTCTGTTTGTCTGTACCCTGCTTTTTGGCTCCTAGTCCATGATACCCTGCATATTTATTCCTCCTGCCTGAGTTCTGTGTCATGATTGTTTATTACTGTCTTGCCCTCTCCCCAGCCCCAGGTCTGTGTTAGAAGAGGGACCCCTTCCCATGCCCCAGAACCTTATCCCCTTCTTAGCCCCTCTGGGGGAGCTGTGCTGGAGGCTGGTGACTCTATCTCCTCCCCATCTTTCTTTCTCCCCCTCTGTGGTTCTTTCAGATATGGCGACCAAGCCTGATTGCAACTGCCTGTACCCTAAAGCCACCCCTAGCAGTGACCTGGCCTCTGCCTCCCCTCACCAGCCCCCTGCCCCCTCCATGGCCCCTCTGGCTGGCTTGGCTTGGGGTGATTCTCAGAGGACAGAGGGCAGCTCACTCTTGCCCAGTGAGCTGTCCAGTGAGCTGACACTTCGCATAGAGGACCCAGGCAGTGCTAAGCAGCGACCACCAAGGAGTACCTGCCAGACCCTCGAGTCAACAGAGCAACCAAACCACGAGGATTCACAACCTCATCCTTCTGCGGGGGCCCCCGTTCCTGGGAAGGAAGACAGTATTGAATCTTCACTGAGCACTAACTGGGTCTTAGAAGAAGCTTCTGGAGAGGCTAGTGAGGGATTTTTGACCCAGAAAGCAAACATTTCCCCCTCCAAGCCTGTAGGGGGCAGCATCCAGGCAGAGACTGACAGATCCAGGGCCCTCTCAGCATCTTCTCCATTCCCTAAATCAACAGTGAATCAACAGCCTGCGGATACAACAGACACGCCATTGACAGAGGTGAACCCTATGAGACCCACTGGCCAGACACAGAATAATACTCCTGAGAAGACAGATGGTTCATCTACACTGCGTGGAGACCACCAGGAGCCACGTTCTCCCCATATTGCGACACTGAATCCCCAAGGAGTCAGCAACTCAGCCACCCCGTTTGCTCAGTTACTGCTTCCCAAAAGCCACTCTTGGGGCATTGTGCTGCCCCTTGGGGAGCTCGAGGGCAAGAGAAGTACCAGGGATCGAAGGAGCCCCGCAGAGCTGGAAGGAGGACCAGCAAGTGAGGGGGAAGCCAGGCCTGTGGCCCGTTTTAATTCCATTCCTTTGACCGACACAGGCCATGTGGAACAGCATGGGGGATCCTCTGACCCCCAGACCCCCGAGTCTGTCTTCCACCTGCTGGTGCCCGGCATCATCCTTGTCTTGTTGGCTGTCGGGGGTCTCCTGTTCTACAGGTGGAAGCGGAGGGTAAGGAGAACCCCAGGAAAGGAGGACATCCTATGGACAAAGGCTGGGTAGGGTACAGGCCGGAGGGTAACCAGGTTCCAATAGGTTCTGCAGCTGCTAGAAGGTGGGGATGACAGCCCAAAGGGTAGAAGGCAGTGATAGAGTGTGACTTCAAGAATCAGGAGCTGCCAGGTATGGTGGTGAGCATTTAACCCTAGCAATCCAGAGGCACAGGCAGGCTTCTTTGGCTGGCCTGATCTTAAAGCAAGTTCTTGGCAAAGCAAGATCTAGAACTGCCAAAGCTACATAAAGAGATCCTGTCTGAGAAATAAATAAATAAATTTATTTATGAGGTCCTTGACCTCATGGAGATCATTGAGAAAGGATGAGTTCTAGGCTAGCCAGAGCTACATAGAGAGATCCTTTCAAATAAATAAATAAATAAATAAATAAATAAATAAATAAATAAATAAATAAATAAATAAATGAGGTCTCCAGCCTTCTTGAGATTATTGAGAAGGGATGAGAACAGAATTGTGTAAAAAAGAGAATTCTTGGCTGGGAACTCAGGAGGCAGAGGCAGATGAATCTCTGTGAGTTTGAGGTCAGCCTGATCTACAGAGTGAGTTCCAGGACAGCCAGGGTTGTTACACAAAGAAACCCTGTCTTGAAAAAATGAGAGGAGGGGGAGGGATGGAGAGAGGGACAAAAGGAGGGAGGGAGAGAGAATTCTTGAACAACCAAGTGGAAGAGGGGAGAAAGGGGGAGGAGTGTTATTCTGAGAACTTGGGGCCCCATAGGTGGTGTTCTGCATGGTAGGGGACAGGGGAAATGCCCATCCTCAGAGGTCCAGGAATCTCCCTTGGCTGTGCATGCTTTGGAGTAGTGGGAGGAATTCTTGCAACTCTCTCAGTAATGCTTGGGGGCATGTCAGCACCTCAGCGAGATAAATCTTTCTTGTTCTTAGAGCCATCGAGACCCTCAGACATTGGATTCTTCTGTGGGGCGACCAGAGGGCAGGTGAGCAGTTGGAGTGGGGCTGTGGGAGTCACTGGACGTCTATCTTGGGACCTGTTTCCCCTCTAGATTGAAAGAGAGGCTTCTCCCCCTTGCCCTAAGGAAATGGAGCTGCAGAGCAGGGTGGGTACAAAGAAAGAAGGGCCTCTCTTCTTCCCATAACAGTGGAGCTTTCTCCTGATTTCTTCCTAGAGTTGGGCAGTTCTGGGTCTTCTAAATCTCACAGAGATGGAACCTATGTGCAGGGTTGGGGATAATCTAGGAGGCCCCTCAAGTTCCATGTTCCTGCTGAAGTCTTATGTCAACCCTGTGTTCTGCCTGCAGCTCCCTGACCCAAGATGAGGACAGACAGGTGGAACTGCCAGTGTAGAAAGGATTCTAAGGTAAGGCTCTGATTTTGATATCTCTCTATCCCTTAAAAAGAACTAGCTCCAGGTACCCCCTCCCCCGCTGTAGAAACCACCTGACTTCCAGGAGGCCCACACAGTTTGACTTCCTCTCCTCTGTCCCATTCCTGAGTCCACTAGGCCCCTCTCTAGCTAGGCCCCTCTCTTCCAGGCCTCAGTCCCCCCTTGCTCCTGAATCCCCTCCCCTGCTGAGACCAGTTACTATGACCTCTGTATTATGTTTCTAGTCTTACTGCTGCTACATCTGATCCCAAAGCAGCCATATTCCTCCTCTAATGAAGCTTTTACAAGGTCTTTACCACCCTGGAGAATTTTCATTAGCCTTTGCATGGCTGCAAGCCCCCTTCAAATACAAGTAATCCCAGCTTGGTGCTGAGTCCTGACCTCCTCAGCATCTTCTTCTTGCCAGACTGTGCCTTATCTGGTCCTGCTCCCAAGTCAAGGTTATTGATGCTTCCCTGACTTAGGATCATGGTACCATAGAAATTTAGAAATTTAGTCTTGAGAGAGCTGTTAAGAGGTCATTTGGCCCAGCATCCCAGCCTAAAAGGGCTACTCTGCATCCCCACAGGGAGTTACCCAGCTTCCTGCACACACACACACACACACACACACACACACACACACACACACACACACTCCCAGTTCCAGGCAAGTTCTCTGCATGCCAGCTGCTCAACTACACACAACACTGGGATCACAACACACAACACTGGGGGAATTCCTTCCTTATGTGGGCAAAGCTTCCTTCCTTCCTCCCCTTCCCCCACCAGCCCTCTCCCATCTTCTCACGAGGCCTGATAATTTAAAGTCAGCTATTCATGTCCCCTTTAAGAATTCTGTGTGTTAAGTGTGGCCAAGCCCCTCAAACATTCCTTATATGATATGGTTTTCAGACCCCTCACCATCCTGGACACACTCGTTTGTCAATGTCCCTCTGAAAATGTGGCGCCCAGCCCTGGACACAGTACTCCAGATGTTGTCTGACCAGCTCAGAGTACAGTGGGACGGTTGCCTTCCTTGATCTGGACAGTACTCTTCTACTCATGCAGATTAAGATCACATTAGTTTTAACAGCTGCATCATATATTGTCATATGTTGAGCTTGTAGTCTATTAAAAAGCCCAGTTCTACTTCCTGTGAGCTTCTGTCCAGCAGACCTTCGCCATCCCATACTCCCATACTTGGACACTTAACTGTTTTAACCAAAGTGTAGTTGGATCTCACCTTTGTTAAAACTCCTTGTCGTTTTTCTGCCCATACCCTGAGCCCAGTGAAAGTTCTTTCGCTTCTCTTTACGCCTGGTTGGGTTCCCTGCACATTGACGCATTGTTGCCCTTGCCCACAATGTTGATGGAGATGTGACCTGGATTCTTCCTCTCTACACCCACCCAGCCTATCGGGAAGCCTTCCCTTCCTGAAATATTCCACATCCCTCCGGTTGTTCTTTTAATTCATACCCCTTCTGCTCTTTTGCATATGGCTAATGCTATATCAATCTGCACACATTTGGATGGTGTTTTATGTATTTTAAATCATATTTTATGTGTATGTGTAAATTTTGCACTACTGAGAAGATTGTAAGTCCCTAGAGGGCAGGAACTATCTTTTTTTCTTTTCACTTCGTTTTCAATCTAGGGTTCTAGTACAGACAGTGCCCCCTCCATCCTTGTTAAAAAAAAACTTAGTAAATGTTGGTAGCTGGTTTCAGGTCTGAATCACCAATTAACCCTGGCCAAATTTCTCTAACTGACCAGCCTTCTGGATGACCAATTAACCAGCTAACTAGTCAACTCATCTTGACAGCTAGTTAGCTGACTACTTGACCAATTAGCTGGTAACTACTTAACTGACTAGTTCTTGATTGATGAGCTGATTGGCTAACTAGCTGGCAGAGTGCTTAGTTGATTTGCTGACTGACTGGATGGCAAATTAACTGTGTGACCTGTGGGAGTTTCCAGCTAGACCCCTTTCTGCACATAAGCAAACTGTCCTGTGTGTAGGATGACGTGTCTAAGCCCCTTCCCCAGACAGAAGAAATCTCACAGATGCTCAGGACCAGGGAGATTTATTTGGATTAAAGCAAGCAGCAACCCATATCTAGAATCTTGGGGACCCACTTAGCAGTAGTGTGGGGGGAGATGGGTAAAATGAATTAGCTGGCTCATTGGAGCAGCTGCAAGAAGGACCCAGAGCCCCTCCAAACCGAATCAGAGTAAAAATTGCTGGGGACTTTGGAGCTCAGTGCTGTGTTTCTGCCACGTGTATGACCTTACCCTCAGCCCTGGTTTCTCTGTACCCAGTTGTCCTTTCCACACCTCCTAACTCTCAGACCTGCCCAAGATTTTAAGTTTCTCACCTAAGAATATCCAGATTTTATCAGACACTTCAGATCTAAGTTGGTCCTCATTTTAGTCTCAAGGAGTCTATGAGAACTGAGTGCCTGTGTCCTGATTGACCAACACTCTGACAAGAAGATGAGTGGGACACTAAACTGCAGAAAACTCAATCCCTCGGCCCCAAGGAAGCTGGGAGTTAGGTCAGAGGCTAGAGCATGCCCTCTGGGGCTTCTTCCCCAATGGCCCCTGTCAGAGCCTGTGGCCTGGCTGTACCAGCATGGCTCACATCCAGTTTATAGTTCCTGCTCGTTTCCTACCCAAAGCATGGGAATAGGCTGGCAGCCAAAGGTTGTAGGTCTCATCTTCCTTCCTTACCCATCACAGGCTTGACCAGTGGGGCTGTGGTCATTACTGGGGAGGCGCCACACAGGGTCCAAAGTCAAACTGTTGGGTGGAGTCCAGGGGATTTCTGCTATGGAACAAAGAGTTCCGAGGATACTGGACAAGGAGACAAAGATGGGGGTAGGGTGGGGAGAGGGCAGGGCCCTGCTCCCATGGATGACAAGAGGCAAGTCCTTTATCCCTTCTGGGAGGAGGCAAGGCTACTGAGGGTGAGCATGCCTGTTGGCAGGGCAAGCCCTCCCTTTTCCTGGCATTCTTTCTATTCAACTGACTTTGCCCAAGTGCCTTGCAGACCCTCCTCTAAGGCATGGTATGGAGGTAGCTATGAAAATTTCTTTGCTAGGGTTGGCAGACATCCCCTTAGATCATTGGTCTAAGACTCCTAAGATGGCCTTACCTGAGGAGTAGCCTAGTAGGGACATTCAACAGCTTGTTCCCTGCTTCCATCTGCTTGAGCAATAAGCCTTCTCTCTCTTGCCCTAGACCTCCTCCAGTCCTAGCCCTCATTTTGTGGTCACTACTCTCCCAGGAGGAGAGGTAGGAGGTGAGGCCAGTCTGTCCAAAGGCTTGGACTGCTGCCAGGCAAAGCTGCCTGGTGTCTCTGTGGTGTCTGGGGTCGCCTAGAGGGCCAGGGAAATGACCAGAGGAAGTCTTGCCTGAAGCCAGCCAACAACCCACAGGAATGCCACACCTCCCCCAACTATGTCCTCAGCGACCCTCCCCACACTCCCCCTGCTGACCAGCCTTCTTCCCTTCTTTTCCCTACAGCTGGGCACATGGGACTATCTCTTTATGGAAGGAGACATTATGGGAACATCCACCACTACCCTCTCCTGCCATCTTCCTGGGGATGTGGTCTGCCACTACCAGAGCTCCTGCCTACCGAGACTGGATGAAAGCAGCTTTGATGGGTGTCTTTCCATCCTAACCTTTAGACTCTCGACTAAAGAGAGTGGGCTGGAGGAGGCCCCAACATACTGCCACTATTTATTGTGGGCCCTAGAGACTCCCTGCATTTGAGGAAGGGCAGCTCAACAGCTCAGGACCCTTTCCCTTAGGGGCTGTTCCCTCCTCTCAAAACCAGAACCTGGCAAGGGACCCACTAGCCTGTATGGCCCATGGGAGACCAGGACAGATGAGAAGGAGCAGAAGAACCCTGTGCCCAGAAGACCCAACTGGAGCCAAGGAATTCCAACACGGACAGGCAGGGACCTGTCTCCCAAGAAGAGAGCCTGACATTCAAAGGGTGGGATAGCATCTGCCCGATTTCCTGTAAAGGCAGAAAGGCACACAGCTCAAAAGACAGGAAGGCCTTTGGCTGCTTGTGCTGACAGTTTAATGGGGTCTACACCCTCAACTTGCCTAAGTGCCCTCTGCTGATAGCCAGGAAGGAGGGAGACCAGCCCTGTCCTCAGGACCTGTCTGACCTGGCACATGATGCCAAGAGGAAGACTGAGCCCTAGCCTCATCTCCTCCTGCCCGTAGCCCCTGCCAGAGTTCTTTTGGCCAGCAGAGGCAGCCCTCATGAAGGAAGCCATTGCACTGTGAATACTGAACCTGCCTGCTGAACAGCCTGTCCCATCCATCCCTACGAGCGACCATCCGTCCGAATGTTCTCCCACTTCCTTCAGCCTCTCCTCGGCCTCTTGCACTGAGCTGGCCTCACATGTTGACTGAGGGAGCACCTAAGCTCCTACCTTCCCCTGCCTCAGCCTTTGATTGTCCAGGGGGAAGCTGTGGAAGAACTGCCTGGGTTACCAGTCAGAGCTGGTCTTTAGGCTGTGTTCCTGACCCAGGTTTCTGCATCTTGCACTTTGACATTCCTAGGAGGGAAGTGACTAGTGGGAGGGAAAGAAGAGGGGGAGGCAGAGACAAAGGCCACAGGCAGAGCTATGAATGAGAATGGGTCTTGAAAATATGTGTGTACCCCTAAGCTTGAAGTGATCTCTAGTCTCCAGCCCCTCAGCCAGCCGCCTTCTCCTGAAGCCTGGAGCTAAGCAGGTTGTCCTGTGACTGAGCTCCTGCTCCAGTCCCACGAGCTTGGCTCCAGCCCCACCCTCTTCTGGCCTTTGTCCTCCAGACCTGACCCCAGTAGGCAAGGATACCCTCCCAGTCTCACCTACCACACACCCTGCCTTCTCTAGCCAAGCAAGCCAAGTTTAGAGAGGGGTCAAAAATGGGATGTTCACTTGCAGCTCTGCTCTGATGCCCTCCGTTTCCTGGGCCAGGCTTGTCTGTGGTAACCCGGGCATGGGTGGTAGGGCTCTCACCTGCCCCTTGGTCTCTTTATGCTGCTGTGTCCCCCCCTTTCCTGCCCTCCCTGGCTACTGGGTCGATAATCTTTCAGCCGTGGATCCGGGAGGATAGTGGTCTGTAAGCTCCACCAGTCCTGTTCTGAGACAGCAGGGGGAAGGACACTGGAGACTTTCTTGTGGGGCTTGGTTAGCCTTCTAGTTACAGACTATTTCCACACTAGAAAAATAGAAGGAAGAACACAGAAACGAACGAACAAAAACTCCTCCACCTTAAACATATATCATTAAAAACAGAAGAGCAAATCCAACCCATTGCAAGAAGCTCTTTGTGGGTGCCTGGTTACATCGGAGCAAGGGGAGCCCCAAATCCACCTTTGGAGCACCCCCTGCGCAGGAACCCCTTCTTTCCTCTGAGAAAGCCCAGAGGGAGCACTGCCTCACGAACTGTGAGACTGAGTTTTTTATACTTGGAAGTGGTGAATTATTTTATATAAAATCATTTAAATATCTATTTAAAAATAGGAAGCTGCTTTTATATTTAATAATAAAAAAGTGCACAAGCTGCCACGTGTGAGTCATGGGAAAAGTTAATTTGGGGGCTTGGGCAGGGAGCTAGCTCTGAGATTTTTTTTTTTCAAGGTGCATAGAGAAAGTTTTCTCTGGGCTTCAGTCTTGTTTCCAAAACTTTCTGTACTATTGATGTTCAAAGGCATTCATCTGCATATCTGTTTAAAAGGAAAAGGACAGAAAGCAGCCAAACCTCAGGCCTGGCGGCTACCCCAACCCCACCACCTCCATCCCAGCCCAGCCTGGGAAAATGGCTGGTTGGGCTCTTTCCAAGGGCCCAAGGGGTCTGAAAGGAGGAATCTATCTCAGAACCACAGAGCCCTGCTGTCCAGGGGAGAGACAACTGAGGGTGCTGAAGTATTTGGGTACTGGTAGGCTGAAAAGTGGACAAGCCTAGTAGGAAGGGAAGCTGCAGTTACATGCAAGGCCTTAGACCTGTTCTTCCTATTAGAACTAGAGGGAAGCCAAAAATATGGACTTCTCTGGGGAGATCTGTCAGGGTGGACCAGAGCAGGTAAAGGTCCTGGTAGTCAAACAGTCCTCCCCCCAAGCCTGTCCCGCCCCCCCACACACACACACACAAACACTCCACCCCCATCAAAACTGATACAACGGGGGCTTTCCTGTTTTGAGCAATATAATGGACAAGGTTTTAGATGAGAGGTGCCCAACCCTGGCTTTGTGCAGAATTATCTGGGTTGTTTCCAAAATCCTGATATCCAACCCTGCCCTATATCTACACAATCAGAATCTCAGGGTGAGGCTCAGGTACCAGGTGCCAGAATTGTCAAGACAGCTCAGTGATTTATGTATGACCCTCTGGGCACATAGTGGGCCATCACTGCCTGGCTGTTCTGCCAACTGGAGTTCTACCCTTGAAGTGAGCAGTCCTGTTGTGTAACTAGAGGTGTATGGCTGGAGGGTAAGTAAGATACCCTCCATTATGGCCACTGCTATTTCACAGGCAGGACTGAGAACTCTACAGCTTAGAGATCTGGGCAGTAGCGCCAGCCAAACCTCTAAACCTCTATCCGGCCAGAGGTAGGAAAGTGAATCAGAAACAACTAGGAAGAAACCTGAGGTTAACCTCTTGCAGACTGCAGGCCTCAGCAAGAGGGTAGAGGGGACACTGATGGGTGTCCCATGGCCCCTTATAGAGGGCTCTGAAGTCAGTGCAGGTGGGTAGTGACTATGAAGCTCTGGAGGAAAGTCCCTTCTTCCCAGAGCAGGCCCCTCTGCAGGGGAGCACATTTGTTCCTTGGGTTTCCTTTTTAGTTTCTTGAGGGTAGAGGGTGACCAGACTCTGCTGTCATGGATGCCGGAATTGCTGAGGGAGCAGAGTAGCCTATGCCAGCTACTGAACATAGGGTGGCTGGCTCTCTCCAGATCAGCTGCCACAGACCACAGAAAATCCCACAGGCCGAGCCCCACGGCTGTCTAGAGTTCAGACTCAGCGCCATGGCTGGTCCGAAGAGGTTATGGATAACAGCCACTGCAGTACACTGAGTTCCAGGGAGACACTGCAGCAAGTGATGAGTGTATTCGGTGAAGCCTTCTCAGTGAAGAAACAACAAAGACAAAGGGCCCTACAAAGCAAGGGCAAAGGTCATACTGCAGAGCATCAGGGGAGTACAAAAGAGAAACACCCTATGCTTCTGTCAAAAAAGCACAAGCATGTTCTCTAAAGAGAGAAAAAAATCTGAAGAAGGCCACCAGGAAGGAGACATAAAAACCAGCATCTGGTCATGGTGATGCATGCCCGCCATCCCAGCACTGAGGAAACCGAGTCACGAGGATCACAAGTTCAAGGCCAGTCTAGGCTACATTAGTGTGTTCAAAACATTGAAGAGAGAGGGAAGGGAGAAAGAGAAAGAGGGGAGAGAAAGACAGGAGAGGGAGAAGGATGAAGATCAGGAGGGAGGAGAGAGATGGGGACCTATATTCCTCTTATATGTGAAGGCTGAGGTCGTAGGTCAGTAGTAAGCACCTGCTTAGCACGCACAAGACCCTGGGTGTTTGGTCTCCAACACTACGAAAAGAAAACGTTTAGGAATCCCAATATATCCAAGAAACCTCCTCCTTCAACTTCCTTTTCCTGTTCTGACTTCAACTCTGAAATCAAAGAACAGCCCGGCCCATCTATTGGTATGTTGCTGCTGCAGAGAGAACTGAAGTCTGCTGAGCTGAAGGGAGAAACACACAGTATACACTGCTACAGACTGAGCTCAAGGAAAGCCTGGCACTACAGAAAGAGCATCCTCAGACACCCTAGCTAGAGACAGCTAGAAGAGACAGGCGATGAAGGGAACAGTGGTAAACAAGTTGCTTTCATCCATCTTTCTTGCCTACAGATCACTTAATCTACATACACAACTTGCCCCTTTTAAGAAAAAAAATGAAATATAAAGAAAGCTAAGATTTTGGTTAGTGAGATGGTTCAAACTGACAACCTGAGTTGGATCCCTGGGAACTAATTCCTGCAACTTGTCCTTGGACCTTGGACCTCAACACATATGTTTCTCCCCTTCCCCTCATAAACACACATACTCGCACATGCACACATGTAACTTAAAAAAAAATTTTAAAGTCTTTCCAGGAAACAGGGATTAATCAAGCAACTACCCAGCTAAGTCTCTAGTCATCAACTATAAATGGAAGCAAGAAGATAAAGGTGCTGTGACAACTCGTACAAAGGACCCCAGGCCAGGCTTTCAGGCAGACAAAGGTGGAGAAGGTTGTAGAGAAAAGTTATATGAAGTGAGGAAGTGGTTTATTCTTCCTTCTTTTCCAAGGCTGCCAAAGAGATGAGCCAGAAAAGTACTTGCTAATTACCAAGTATGTGTGACACACTCTTTAAAAATGCAATCCTATCCCCTGCAAACCAAAGGTTAATATCCTCTTTGACCAATATAGAAACTAAGGCTCAGAGAATCTTAACAACTCAGCCAACTCACCACAGTGGTTAAGTGGCAAAGCCTGCAGTTAAACCCAGGTCTGGCAGCATTCAAATCCCACACTCTTGTCACAACACTGTACCCAAGTAGCCATTTCATGAGTGCTTCTTGCACAGATGGACAGCTTAGAACCCAGCTGGTGGGTTGGGGGTAGAGGGCCTTAGTGTTGTCTCTGTGCTCCTCTCGGATGAGTTGTACAGTCTGGAAATAGCCAGAGGCACCTATGACAGACCCCTGTTCTCATCATCTTACTGCTAACCCTAAATTCATCAGGAAAGAAAGATGAGCCCTCCTAGGTGGTGGGCCTTTTCCTAGGACAGTTTTCTCTTGACCATTACTCCTTTCTCTTGGCTTCCTTTGAACTTTTGTGAACCATATATTTTCTCCTTACCTACCACACCCCTGACACCTCTGAATAATTATCATCCCAGACACTGATCACTCCAGCTTGAAGCAGTTTGAACATCCTTCTTGTTTGGTCTGAGCATGGATTAAGAGGCTAGAAGATGGCTTCAATTTGTCCAGCCAGTTCTCCAGAGAAGGTTGCCCAGACATGAACTAGTATCCTTGAACTTGAAATCAACATGTTCTAATAATTCTGGGAAAAATGAGCCAAAAACTATAGATTGCAGGGCCTTGGTGGTATGATCAGATCTTACTACGGTATCTGGGGACACTGAAAGGGCATCATCATCCAATACACTGGGATCTCAAGCAATGGGCTTTCCAGAGATGAGTTTCACACCAACGTGCAGGAGGTCCTTTCTGAAGAACTTTGGGCTTGAAGGCCATTTAGCTCAAGTCCTGTACTATGCTCAGAATATTTTACATAGCAGCAATAAAAACAAACCTTGATTTCCCTCCGTTACGTTAAGTGTCTGCGTTGAGGGTTGCTGAGAAGGCTTAGTGTGTAAAGGTACTTTTGATCAGGCCTGACAATCTTAGTTCCTTTTCTGGAACATCCACATGGTAGGAGAGAAGCAACCCAGAAGTTCTCTGTTCTCTGACCTCCATTTTAGCACTTTTGGCACATGAATATCTGCGTGCACACACATAATAAATGCAAGAAAAAAAGAAGAAGAAGAAAAGAAAAGGTCTGGTTCTCAACAACAAAGACGCAAGACATGTAAAATGTAAGGAAGTATGCCTACACACAGGGGCAAAAAGTAAACAGTTCAGACTGTCCCCAGGGGAGTGTAGACATGACCTGACCAAACAAAATTTTAAACCAGCACTTCAAATATGTTCAAAGACTAAAGGAAAACATGTCTAAATGACTAAGAAAAAAATAAGCATGTGTTTTGCCAAATAAGAATATCAATAAGGGTGAGAATCTTTTTAAATGGTACAAATAAATTATGGGATTGAAAAAAAAAGCACGATAATTAAAACTAAAATTCTCCCTAAAGTCTCAACAGCAGATGAACAGCTAGAATATCAGTGAGGTTGAAAGTAAGCCCGCTGAGCTCTGAAGAGGGATAATGATGACTAGCAAAGGAAAAAATAAAAAAACCAGAACAATGCCACAGAGCCCAGTGAGATATGAGCCAGTATCCCACACCTTCCTGATGGGACTCAAAGGGAAGGAGGGGAAGGACAAAACACAGTAGTTTTAAAATATTTGAAAACTTTCTCAATGTGAATAAAGATTTTAGTATACACATATAAGCTCAGCATACTCCAAGGAGGATAAACTCAAAGCAATCCAGACCTAGAAACATCATAATAACTTTTGAAAGACAGATTCTTAACAAAAGAAAAAGGCTCTTTCGGTACCAAAATCCTCACTTAGGTTAGCAGCTGATTTTCTTATCCCACAGAGGCTAGAAAACAGTAAGATGGCATAATTGAAATTCTGAGAGGAAGACTGTCAACCAACAACCTGATGCCCATCAAAATTAGTCGACAAACTGAACAAATTAAGATAGTCACAAAAATATAGTTTATTACTAAGTTAATCTTATTTATAAGAAAAACCAAGGGGGTTTTCCAGGAGCAAATGAAAATGCACTAAATAATAAATTAAAATCATATGAAAGGATAAAGGAGTCAGCGAGGATAATGATGGGGATAAATATAAAATGCTTTACACAATTTTTTAATTTAACTTAAAAAAGAAAATTCCCAATGCTTGCATCACCACCAAAAGAGTGGAGACGGGAATGGGGGGGGGTGGTCGGGGGAGCAGAAGCAGAGCTATTGATGAGCAATGTTTTCTGTATTCCAGAAAGCCGCAGTGGGCATGGACCTGAGAAGCTGGACTGTTGTAGAGTGATGACAGTAACTGCCGAAATCCTTCTCCGGTCCAGCTTGAGCTCAGTTCTGGGAGCTTCCTGAAACTCCACAGTAACCACTGGGTGAACAACTCAAATACAAAATAAAAAGAAATGGCAGAGTCACTAAAACAGTCCACAGAAGCTGGGGGTAGTCAGGCATCCTTTAATATCCACTCAGAAGGCAGGGGCAGGCAGATTTGTTGTTCAGATCAACCCTGGTCTACAAAACAAGTTCCAAGACAGTCAGGGCTTCAGAGAAACTTTATCTCACTGTGGGGGTGGGGGGCTGAACCACTAGGGGAGAAAGAGGTGCATACCTCATTCCACCTTACTCCATCTTCCACACATAACTTAAAATACCCAAGGTACCCCAGTTTCCCAAGTACTTCCCAGATAACATCATGTTTCCTTCTCAATGCAACCCCATGAGGCTTTATAGCCATGTGAGGATGTTGGGGCAGCAGGAAAATGGCTTAGAGGGTAAGAATGTTGAACAAGCGTTAGGACCTGGGTTCAAATTCCCAGCACCTATGCAAAAACTTTGATGTGATGTGGCTGCTGTTTGCCTGAAACCAGCACTGTGGGAAGCAGAGAGAGAGAAGAACAGCTGGGGTTAGCTGACCAGACAATCTAGGCAAAACAGCAAACTCCAGTTTCAGTGAGAGACCCTGTACTACGGGAATAAGGCAACAATAAGAAGGACATCCAACGCCCTCCTCTGTCCACTCTACACACACACACACATACACACACAAGCACACACACACAAGGGCACACACACAAAAGGACACACACACAAGGACACACACACAAATACAAGGACACACACACACAAAGACACACAAGGACACAC
Source organism: Micromys minutus (assembly GCF_963924665.1). Taxonomy (NCBI): domain Eukaryota; kingdom Metazoa; phylum Chordata; class Mammalia; order Rodentia; family Muridae; genus Micromys; species Micromys minutus. Next base: position 41,855,112 of record NC_137973.1, on the reverse strand, counting down.
ACACAAGGACACACATTCACACATACAAGGACACACACATAATGACACACACACTCACACACATACAAGGATGCACACACAAGGACACACACACACAAGGGCACACACACAAAAGGACACACACACACAAGGACACACACTCACATACATACAAGGACACATACACACACAAGGACACACACACTCACACACATACAAGAATACACACACAAGGACACACATACACACACAAGGACACACACACACACTAGGACACACACACACAAGGATACACACACAATGACACACACTCACACACACAAGAACATACACACAATGATACACACACTCACACACATACAAGGACACACACACACACACATTCACACCAAAAAAGAAAAAGAGAAGTGAAGACTGGGATTCAGAGGTTAAGTAGCCTGGGAGCTGAAACTCCTCAGGCACCCATTACTCATCTTCAGTTAGTGTTTAGTCGTGACAGAGCCTTTTCCATATACAATCTCTATGTCTCACCAATTATATTTTTGAATCACATTCTAAATACATTCATTCAAATGAAACTTTTGGTATATGTCTTTAAAACATGTTCATTTTGAAAATCATACCCATAATGCTCTTATCACACTTAAAGAGATTAACAATATATTAATATAATAACCAAATTTCTAAGCATTTCACTTTCTGCAAAACATTGTTTTTAGAGTTTAAGTGTGAACCTAAATATCATAAGTTACAACTGACTGGAGCTCTTAACTTCTTTTCATTCGAAAGTTTTATCCATTTCTTTGTCCCTGGTAGTTTGTTTGCAAAACAAAAGCAAAACAAAAATGTAATCTATTTGTTTTGTAGAGTCTCCAAGAGTCTGTAGCTCCCAAATGTCTCTTACATGTTTTTCTGCTACTCTCATTTCCTGTCATACTACGTGGAAGTTAGATTCAGAGGCTCAGGCAGATTCAATATTCATTTTCTTACAAGAACATTTCATAGATGCTGTTTGTCCTCGGGTCTACAGTATATAGGACTGGGTGTCTACTTTCCCCCACAATCTTTAAATCTTTCCACTTAGAAAATAGCTTACTTTCTGATGTTGGAAGAGCCGTTATAGTAGGCTGGTTCGTCATTACATTGGAATTTTATGCAGTCATCACTGATAAGAGTTTTCAAAGAATATTGTGTGACACGAGGGAAGAAATGCTTAGAGAAATGTTAAAGAAAAAGTGAGAGCCAACGAAGCATAAGGGGCTAGTGGGACAGCTTGGTTGTCAAAGGCACTTTGTTGCAGCTGGTAACGTGAGTTTAATCCCAGGGACTTCCATAGAAATGGAAGAAGAGAGCTAACTCTACAAACTCGCCTGGGACTTCCACATGCATACCACATACATGCACATCACACGCGTGCATGCACTAATACATAAATGTACTGTGTTTTTTTATTTCATAGAGGTTGGGCATAATAGTTCAGACCTATTATCCCAGTGCTTGGGAAGTTAAGAGCATGAGAACTGGCACTTGTTCACAAGGACTTCTTGGGCTATCTAGTGAGTTCCAGGTTAAGCGGGACCAGAGAGTAAGACTCCATCTTAGAAAAAAATTATATATATATTTTAAAAAAGGGCAGAAGGAACTACAAATTACAAAGAAAAAGAGTTGTGTTAGTAGAGACAATTACCAATATTTATAACTGTAGGAGATTTTTTTTTCTTTATTATTTCCATGTTTTCCAACTAGCAACAATACATTTATATCAATTTCATAATCAACAAAAACATTTTGTAAAACTTATATTTCCATGAGTGAAGTTGTGAGTTTTCTGAAGTCATCTTACAGGGCCACAGAATACAATCTTGAGGTAAGATTTCATCATAGTAAGCAGTGTGACCACAGAACAAATTGCTAGTCAGTTTCTGGTTGGTCACTGGTTATTTGATTCCTCTGAATGGTCATTTTGTTTATAAAAAAGAGCTGGTCACAAGGACCTAGCAGAAGTGGAGGCAATTCAACAGAGAAGCCAGAAGAGGACCAGGGAGTTGGCTCAGTGGCTAAAGTGTTTGCCTCACAAGTGTAAGGACTAGAGTTTGCATCACCAGAACCCAAATAACTGCTAGATTGGTGTGAGGCCACCTGTGATCCCAGTTTGGAAGGCAGACAGAAGAGTCTTAGCATAAGCTTCAGAGTCATAGTAGCCATATTGTTGAGTTCTGGGTTCAAGAAAAAACTCCTTCCATTGAGCCTAGAAAAAGAAAATCTTAACTCTACCATTCAGAAGTAACCAATGTCAACAACTGTATTTTCTTATTATATTATACTGTGTTAGCATTTTTACATATACATATACATCATATACATAAATATAGTTAATGCCATAATATATGTACCATTTACTTAATGTTATAATTATGAGCGTTTTTCCAAATCTTCCCAGTTTCTCACAGCTGTTTTTATCTGCCTATGCTTTCTGAGCTAATCAGCTAATCCACGATCATACACTGGGCTTCTATGTAGGAGACCAGCACAGAGGAGCCTTCAATGGACATGTCACCACGACTGCTTCTATCCATTGATTTAAAACAGAGTTGGGCAATTTTTTCAGAAAAAAAAAAAACCATATATTTGAGGAGTGGGAGGTGGTGGCTGACCTCAGGCTACAAAATCTGACACAAAGGACTTTGGATGGGCCATTTAACCTCACTGCACCTTACATTCCTCATCCACATTTAAATGGGGGTGGGGGTGGAGGTGGGGAATGATGCTATGCAAGAAGTTGCTGTTTATATTACCAGAGAACACAAAATACTTCAGAACTGTTGCTTAGTTATACAAATATTTGCATCTCTACTGCAATTTAATATGAGAATGGAGGATAAAATATTTGAGATGTGAATTTTCTTGGAAATATAGAATAAAAAGTTACAACTGTCATATAGAAGGGTGTAGAAGGGGAAGGAGGGATGATGAAAGACAGAAAGGAGGACAGAAGAAAACAGAGGAGGAGGAGGAGAAAACAGTGAAGGAGGAAAGGAAGAGGAAGAGGCTTACTTCCAGCCAGTGATCAGGAAGAATACGTAAAGGAGGAGAGAACACAGAAAGAAGAAAGGATTGTGGTCTTTACAATTTTCCTTAAAAACCATAACCTTTCATTTCCAAGTTCAAACACCAAGGTGCAAGAACTTCACCTGCTCCTTGGCGCTGCCTAGCCTGCACTGGGCACGCATGGCAGAGAGGAGGCATTCAGTAACCTCCTGTGCCCCTGGAAAAGGAGAATACAACATTCAGAACAAGTATTTCCCTCCTCCTTATTATTTTTAAGCAGGAACTAAAATCTGAACAGAGCCTTCTGTTCCAGTAAAAACATTCTCCAGCAACTTCTCAACATAATGTAACACAATCTGGCAATATTTGCAGAGGTCAAATAGAACATAGTTTAAATATCATTTGACTTTTGGACTTAAAATGATAGCCTTGCCTCCCCAACAACTATTCTTTTCATCTTTCCTGTGGCCTGAAAATGAACAATTTTCTCATTAAAACAACAACGATAAAAACCTATTTTCATAAGGACAGCGGGATGTTTTAGAGAGAACAGGCGGGGATGGCAGCTGAAGTTCTGCTATCAACTCCAGCCGGGTGTTGACAGAGACTTCTGACTGCACTCCTGCAGTTATGATAAGCAGCTAGGCAACAGCTAGGGAGATGGTAGAAACTGGAAAGCCAAGGAAGATTTGAGAGTTAAGAGTGAAGACGGCCGCCTTTGCACAACTTCATACCAGGAGACCTTGCACCCCGTCTCCTGGGGGCTCAGGGTCACCTAGGAAAGTGGCAGGCAGTGACCAGTGGGCCCTGCCGGCCATCAAGCCACACTCGAATTTCTGTCATGATCCTTTTCCACTTGCTCACGTCTCCATGGCCTGCTTAACCACGACTCCTGGAAGTGCTCCTGGTGCCCTTGGCTGAAGCTGGGTCATCTGTCACTTCTGTTACCCCACAGGAATCCTACCCCATCTTCTCTTTCTCATGTGCCTTGAAGCTATTAAGATGCAAGTCTTATTATTCACATACCTAATTCCTAGAGTTCCTTTTACTTCTATAATGCTTTACAGTTATTAAACAATGCCCCAGGTATTTTATCACGTGGTCCTCTTAACATTCCATGAACCACCTCTTTTTATGATTGACATAGAGGGACTTGAACCCAGAGAGCTTAACTGGTTCAGTATGACAATAAGCCAGGAGTTTTATGACAAGTCTCCCTACTGGACACTCAGCTCCCTGAAGTTCCTTTGTTGTCTTCAAATCCTAGTAAACCTAATGCAGGGCCTAATTTAGAACAGATGTTCAAAACTGTTGGCTCAATCAACAAGCATGCATGGACTTGCACCGTTCTTTAGCGCCCCTTCTGCAGTCTCCCTTACTGAAAGAGTTAGTAGCACCACTTCTCTGAATTCCCTTCTGACACCTTCCTACCGTGCACACCATCCCAACAGTGGACTGCTGCAGTATCCTTTCCATTCTACCCTTACTTCACTATGGCTGCTGTAACAAAGTATCACAAAACTCTTGGCTTAAGGCTACTATGTTCTGGAAGCAGACCTCTTACTGGGATAAATCAAGGTGTCACAGGAATAGTTACCCTAGGGAGGCTGGGGGAAGAATCTGTTTCCTTCTTTGTTCTCATTTTTAGAAGCCAAAGAATTTTTGTTGTTGTTGTGGGACCTCTTCCCCCATCTTCAATGTGCACCACTCCAATTGCTGTGTCTTTAATCACGTTATTTTCTCTCTGTGACTAAATCTCTCCCTCTTGTAAAGTCTCTTGAGATAGTACTTAGTGCCCACCGGGTGTGAGAGCATGCCCAGGTTCCAGGAACTAGAACACATACTTTTTAAATGGCCTTCAGTATACTACAGTGATCACTGTACATGGAATTTCCCCATTGTATGTGTATTTGCCTGTCTCTCCTGCACGCTGTGGACAATATGAGGGCAGAGTTGTACCCTAACCATCTCTACATCCCTATCTTTTATCATGGCTCCTCAGTGCAGAGGTGTTTACCAAATAAGAAGCAAGTGTGACACTCAGCAGGTGAAAGTGTTTGTCACATAGACCTAAGAACCTAGAGATGGTCCCAGGAACGTATATAAAGGTAGAATCAACTCCACAAAGTTGTCTTCTGACCTCTACACGTACCCCACACGTCTCTCTCTCTCTCTCTCTTTCTCTCTCCCTCCCCTTCCCTCCTTTCTTCCCTCCCTCCCCCCACTTCTCTCCCTCTTACACATACACACAAATACTAAGGTTCCAAGGGACCCAGTGCCCTCTTCCAGCTTTGTTTGGCACTAGGCACACACAGAGTATGTGTAAATACATACAGTCAAACATTCATACACACAAAATAAAATCAAATATTTTAAAATTATATGAGTAAACAACCCTATACCCACGGCCTACTATTGTGTATGCACTGAGGATCATAACATTCCACTCAGCATGACATTCCAACTAAATCTAAATTTGGCTTCTAAAAGCGATCTTAAAATAAGTGTCAGTCTTTAATGAAATTCTCTTGGAAACATGGAGGGGGAGGTTACAGAGAACATTATACAGCAGAGCTTCCTAAAAGTGCCCAGGAGACACTTCTTGCTCCCCTTAAGGCCCCTTCACTCAGTCTCTATATTTGATAGCCCATCCACCACGCAGACAGCCAAGCCTCTAGTTGTTCCCAGGAAAAATGCAAGCACATCAGGGTTTAATTTTGACACCACCCACCCTCAGCCAATAGACAAGCCTGGGAAGGGGAGGAAAAGCACTAGCCACTTCCTAAATTCTTCAATGTGTTTCTGAACATACCTCCCACACAGTGGAGACCATGAGGCCCCATAGTCCAGTACCAGTGGTCTTATGACTATTTAAGAACAGTCCTGCTTCACTAGAACTAATTCATAGAGGAAGTGGCCCTGTTGTCAGACTCCTGGCAAAGGGAAACACTAGACAGGCCGCCTATGTGATAGTTGCAGGCTCAGGATGCACCCCAGCATCTCCAGTATGAATGTCTTAAAAGCCCTCCTTTGTGGGACCATGAAAGGTAGCCTGGTTCCTGGTTGAGCTAAACCTAGAAACCCCAGTGACCCTCAAAAGATGGTAGGCGTTTTGTCTGACTCCTGGACACCAGGCCCCTGTCACTAGCCTCAGCCCTTCATAGATATGTGGTCATCAGTCACACAGGAGGATGACGTGACCATAGGTCACGCAGACTCAAGACAGATCTCCATTCTAATGAGCTACCTAAAGACCTGGAGGCTTAGCCAATGCAGACACTCCTCCTTGCAAAAGGCATTTAACCTCAGGCCCACCCTGAGAAGTGGGGTATGGTTTTACTCATCCACTCTCCTCCGCGACAATAAATGTCTTAAAACCATGGGTTTCATCGGAATCCGCCGTGGGGAGCCATAGAGAAGCCCTTCGCCTACAGAGCAGCCCTCTAATCTCTCGTAGAAGGCCTCTCAGCACTCCTAGCCACGGCCACCACCAAACCAAGTCGGCTACCATCAAGCCAAGGACTACCCCCGCGGGACCAGCTGGAGATCCCCCTTTCTCCCTCAGCCCTGGGTTAGCTCCAGCCTGTGGAACTCCCATCCCCCACTCCATTCTCAGATCTTCCGGGACATCCAGTGGCACCTGAACGTCCAGGAGCCTGAGAACCAGATGACCCTGGTCTCGTCGAAGGCCCTGGGACCCCGGAGCCAGCTCCAGCTGTCCGGAGCCTCAGACTGTACTTCTCCACCCTGGAGTGGTGCCCTGCAGGCCTGACACACACCCAGGCATGGGATAAGCATGGTCAACCTCCCATGTCCTGCCTACCTGAGTGGGTGTTCCCCAAGGCAGAGCAGACATGGGACCCCCTAACCTTACACTCCTTTTTCCCTTCTCCCAAGTTCAGAGTTTCCTCACCTATTTTAGTAATGTCCAGCTATAAATTCCCAACAGATCTGATCTAACCTTTGCTGAATCTCCAAGACGGGCACTTTGTTAGATGCATAATAATGAGAAGTTATGTAACAATACAGAAATCACAGTTAATGGGAGTTCCAGGCATCTGATCATCCCAGAAACATAACAACATAGGTAACAGTGTTGAGCCAACAACCACTAGTGTTGTTCCTGGAGGGAAACTGAGTTACAGCAAGACTGACTTGCCTAAGGGTTTATAGCTAATAATTGGTAAAGTGAGAATTCAAATCCAGGGATTCAGACACCCAAATTGGCAATACATCTTGTCCTCCCATTGATCTGGAGTATGAGTGGGGTTTGAATGATAATGACCCCCATTGGCCCACATACTTGAATGCTTGGTTCCCAGTCGGTGGAACTGTTTGGACAAGATTAGAAAGTATGGCCTTGTTGAAGAGGTGTGTCACTGGAAGTAGCCTTTGATGTTTAAAAAGCCCACACTATTCCCACTTAGCTCTCTCTGCTTCCTACCTGAAGATAAGGAGGTAAACTCTCAGTTACTGCTCCTGCACCAAGCCTGTGTACCTGTTACCACACTTCCTGGCATATGGTCATGGACTCGGTCCTTGAGACTCTAAGCTCCAACAAACTCATCTCTAAGTTGTTCTTAGTCATGGCATCTAAAATGAAGGACAGCAATAGAAAAGGTAACTAAGACAGTGGGACTAATAAACCTCCTCAGTTGCTCTTTAGCATGTTCTCACTAGCATCCTCATACACCCTCCCACCCATGCAGAGTGCTCTGGGACCACGCTGGGGTCCCTCAGCACTGGACCATATTCTGGTCTCCATCCGTCTCTAGTGCCTATTACTTCTGCTACTTTCAGGGAACTTAGCTGAAAAACTCCCTGGTTCTACCTCTATGGTCTTCTCAGTGGATAGCAGTCTCTGAGGAGGTTTCAGTACTGTCTCCCTAGGTATTCCCCTTGCCTTCACCTTCCCAAAAGACAAGGGAACCCATCAGTCAGGGTTAGCTACACCTTTGAGGATAATTTAAGTCCTTACTTTAAAGCTTCAAGCCTCCCCGAGGGTTTTCTTAGACCTTTTAGTGTAGAGAAAGGTTACAAGCCAACATAAGGTAATTTTTTATCTTGAAAAATAAGTTCTGGACAGTGTATTCTCCCAAATATTGATATTCTTATTGCAAGGGTGACTGACCTCTTTTGGCTCTGTTACGGGCAGATGACATTTCAGCTCAACATCTCATATAGAATCTCTATAGTGTTAATGTTCACATTCCCTCAGAATGAATTACCCTACATGTTTTTTTTTTAAATTAATTTTGCTTACTACTTGAAATTTGCATCATTCCTCATTCTTCAGTGCTCGGCATGGCATAAATAGACAAGTTCTTTGTCAGATTAATTTTTATCTTATTTACTTCCTTCCAGATAAGTTTCTGAAAGTTAGAAAAGTCCAAAAGACAGACATTCTTATGGATTTTTGTTTAGGTTCAACAGCCTCTGTTGAAAGGTTTATTGTTATTATTTTGCTTTCTACGGGCTCTAAAATCACCATCTTTTTTTTGTTACTTTTTTCCCGTTTATTTATTTACTTGAATGTACAGGTGAGTGTGTGTGTGTGTGTGTGTGTGTGTGTGTGTGTGTGTGTATGTCAGAGGACAACACTCAGGAGTCAGTTACTTCCTTCCACCATGTGGCTTTCAGAGAAGAAATTCAGGTTGTCAGGCTTGGTAGCAGGAGTCTTCACCTTTAAGCCACACTTAGCTTCTCAACAGCGTCTGGAGCTGAATTACTTTCAAGCTGTGCATGGTTTCCATTCAACTATTGGCGTCTCCTTTTATCTGATAATAAACTGTTTGCCTCTTTTGGCAACTTACAGAGTAGAATCCAGAGGCTAATATATATCAGACCTTTTCTTTGTTAGAATAACTTTCTATCAAGTATGTATTTCATGGAATTTGTATTTCCTTAGTTTTTGTTGATTATATTACCTTTAAATTCCATAGTAACCCGCATACATTTAGCTTTTAAATATTTTATACATTCTTCATAAATATACGCTGTAATTACTTTTAATGTTGTTTATTTAAAAATATTGTGAGTCCCTCAAATATGAAATGTTCATGTGACATTTTTCCAGTTTTAAAAATTGTGGCATATTAAAAGCTATGCTTGCAGGTTTTACTCTGGTCCACCTTTTGATTTGTATTATTAAACACGGTGCGATGCATTTTTCTAAGGCAGGAGTTCCCAATCCCCTTTGGGGGTTGTATATCAGATATCTTGCATATCACATATTTACATTATGAATCATAACCACAGCAAAATCGGTTATGAAGTAGCAATAAAATAACTTTATGGTTGGGGGTTGGCTCAACGTGAGGAACTGTATTAAAGGCCCGCAGCATGAGGAAGGCCGAGAACCACTGCTCTAAAGTAGAAACTTCCTTTCTGCTATACTATTTATTGTCCACACAATTAGCCAGCTGTGGAATCTTTCCTCGGTGTATGTTGCTTCTGCTTCCCTATAAGTTTAGAAAGTAGGAGAGCTATGCTAGAAAGGGTTTGGGTCTATTTCTTTTGATTGCTAGTCAATAAATATATGTCAAACCCCTCAAGGTGCCAGGCAGGAGAAGCTGTAAACAGCGACAACAACACAGCCTTATAAAAATACTATCATGCTGGCAGGAGATAAACAAGATTAAAAATAGGTGATAGGTGTGAGAGTAAAGAGCTAGTAAGACAGAGAAGATCAGAGCTAGCAAAGAAGAGGAGAGTAGGACTTTCTGTGGAATCTCAGAAGAACTTTGCCGAGGTAACATCGCACAAGACCTGGCAGAGGGGAGGCAGTGAGCACACAAACATCTGGGAGAGAGAGGACTTCAATAGAGAAAGCAAGTGCCCAGGAACGTGAGGTTCCAAGACCAGGGAGGTGGAGGCCACCACAGAGTGAGGAACGGAAGAGTGGCCATCCAACAGAAAAGCAATGTGTTCACCAGCGGTGGATGGAAGGAAGCCTTTGGATGGCTTTGCACAAAAGACGGGTGGCATCTGGCTTAAGAGCTTACCAGGGTCACTCTGGTGAAACAAAAGCCATAGGGGAGCAATGACAATGGAGGGATCTGTTAGAGGACTCTGGTGTGCACAAGAGGCTATGGTACCTTAGACCAGAGTGTTCGAGGGTAGATTCTGGATCTACAGCTCTTAGAGCCAAAAGGCAAAGAAGGAAGGTCAAGGACAGTGCCGTAACTTTTGGCCGGGTGATTTCTTAGAAAGGTGGTTGTATCAGCCAGCTTTGTATCAGTATAAGGAAACACCTCATGCAGTTTAACTCTGTACAGAAGTTTATTTAGCTCACAATTTGGAGGTTCAAGGATATAGTCACCTCCATCAGACCAGTTCTGGTGATGGTTCAACTGTATCATATGGTGGATGGTAAGAGGAGGAGCATGTGTGTGGCCAAATGATCACACTGGCAAACAGGAAGCCAGAGAGCCACTTCAAGCAAGATTCGGGCTCCCATGCAAATGACTTCTTTGCACATTGCCAACCTTTACCCCTTTCCAAGGATACAATGATGTAGGCCTTAGTGGGCCACATCAACTCAACACCGCTGCACAATGGGCATGCAAAGTCACCAACACAGAGGTCTTTATTAGAAGAAAGCAAACCATGGCAGTTTGCTGCAGCAGCAGTTTTACTGAGATGGAGCTGCCTGTAGGAAGAGAAGAATCTGGAACTGGTTCTCTTAAGCTTGGAAGGTTATCCTAAATACATCTACCCAAAACCCACACCAAAGGCACAAAAACCCACACAGAACATTGCAGAAGAGGGAACAAAAAGAATGTAAGAAACAGAGGATTGGGTGTTCTCTGTGAGGCTGTGTCTCCTCACAATATTGGAAGCTATACCCATAAAGTTTCACCAACATGTCTGCCCAACCATGAACTGTGCAAAGATGATACCAATGGCCATGCCTAAGTGGATGGGGAGAAGCCTATAGAGCTTCAGTCCTACCCAAAGAACTAGAGGTAACTGCAGAAAGCTGGGAATGGGAGAGGGAGTCTTCCCCAAGGAAGAGCACACCAACTGGTTACCCAATACCAAATGGTCAGCCTGAAAACAAACATACAAATAGAATTATACAGACAGTACAGGTTATATCTAGGAATATATAGGAATATACATATATGCATGCAATTAGTGAAACAAAAGAGGCAATGAATTTAAAGTATGGGGAGGCGTGTAGGGGAGGGGCTTGGAGGTAGGAGAAGAAAAGGGGGGGATGTAATTATATTATAACCTCAAAAAAATCCTACATAGACATGTGAAGCTGATTTTCCTCCCATTTGGAAACTGAATATTTTGATAAGTGTGGGTTTGTTTGTCAGTTTTAATATATTTTAAATCCTGTGGCAGAGTCCTATTTTTCTTGTTCTCTAAGGTTGGAACCCATTATTCAGCTCCTATTCAATTTAGTAACTTTTAAACTCTCACAATCACTGAGTGTTAATTTTTCCAACAATGATCTGGTGTGGCTCTCCACCCGCTCACATCCTCCTTAAACTGTTACGGTTTGATTATCTTCTTAGAGTAAATCTTGAGGCTCAAGGAAAATTCTCAAGTAGCTTTATTTTTGTTCACAGTTATAAATGGAATATTTCCCTTTATGCTTTTATTAATAAGCAGCTATTTTTTCACTGACAGAAACACAATGGTTCTGTGTGGGTTTCCTTTGGCTTGAGTCTTTGCTGAACTCGTTCATTATTTATAGCAGTTTAGAGGATGCTTTTCTTGGAACATTTAGGCCTATCATCATGTCCAGTGGATTACTACTTTTTACCCATATACTTTATGTCTTTCCCAAATAGTTATTACCAGCATTTCTAATCCCACACTGAGAAGAGCAACCATGAGATTCTGCTGGGCTTTCGAGGAGTGCCCCACCCCCACAGTGCCTCAGATAAAGAATGTGACTGTGACGCTCCAGTGAGAGAAAATGATTACACTTACCTCACTTTAAAAATGACTAAAATAGTTTGTACATTTAAAAGGTATCTGTCTTCCTTATGTGTGATTTAATTTCCCCCATTTTCTCTCTTTTGAAAAATGAATATTTGCTAGTTAATGAAATGCCAAGGAATTCAATGTAGCTCTATTTTTTTTTTTTTTTTTTTTTGTCTTTTCAACTGTCCAGCAGATTTTTGCATGCCTTTATTGTTGTATCAGTTGGCATCTAGAATTTGAGAACTGGTCTTTATTCTTTGCCCAGTGTATGTTTTCATGATTCATGTTCATGATGGTAAAATCTCTTGTATTTGATTTAGTGTTTTTATATTCTCATTAGAGAACTCAGGACACTCTTATCAAATTAGTCTTTTATTTGTCAAACGAAGTCTGGCTTTGGTTATTTTGTGTGTGTGTAGGTGGTAAGCAATTACATTTCTTTTTAAGGACTTTAAAGGTCTTTAACTTGTTGGTGTCCTATGAAAGCTTGTCTTCCTGGCAGGTAATGTAAGTGATGTGCGGACCCAGTCCTTCAGTGCTCCCTACGGGTCCCTCCTCTGGGTCATTCTTGGCACTTTATTTTCTCTGTCTGGTCTCTATCAGGGAAAAGAAACATCAGACTTTGTGTTTATATTTCAGTGTTATGGAATTCTTTTTGAGAATGTAGACTCTAGACACTAGATGGAATTTGACAGATATTTGAATTGCAGGCATATTTCTTGCCCAAGGTGTCACTGATGTGGAGTAATGAATCCCAGTAGTGGACACCATAGTTATTTGCAAACTTTGGAGGGATCACGGAGGTTAGGTGTCTTGTCAACGTTTTACATCTTGTAAATAGTTGAACTGTCATTAAAACTTTACTTTTATGTTGTCCGTGGCTTTTCTTCGACTTAGTAACCTTGCCTTTCAGCAATTCTTCTGGGTGACTTTCTCCTCAGATGCATCTGAAATATTTGCTGATGAAGACGTTCCTGAGCCTCACTTTAGACTTACTGAATGATAAAATCTGACTGAATGTGTTGAGGTGATGTGTGCCTTTCAGCCTTGCACTCAGAAAGTAAGAAGTGTCACAAGTTCAAGGCTAGTCAGGGACTGTGCTGGCTAATTTAATGACAGTTTGATACAGAGTAGAGCCACCTGAGAGAAGGGAGCCTTAAATGAGAAAATGTTTCCATAAGATTGGACTGTAGGAAAGTCTATAGTATATTTTCTTAACTAGTGATTAATGGAGAGGGCCAAGCCTATAGTGGGTGGTGCCATCCCTGGGCTGGTAGTCCTAGGTTTTATAAGAAAGCAGGCTGAGCAAACCATGAGGAGCAAGCCAACTAGTGGCACTGCCCCATGGACTCTGCCTCAGCTCCTGCCTCCAATTTTCTGCCCTGTTTGAATTCCTGTTCTGACTTCCCCCCAGTGATGGACTGTCACCTGGAAGTACAAGTAGAACAAACCTTTTCTCATGGTGTTTCATCACAGCAATAGTGACTCTAAATAAAAGAGACTCATAATAAGACTCTGCCAAGAAAAAGAAAAAGGAAGGAAGAGAACAGAAAGAAAAAAAAATAAAGTATAAGGACAAGTCCCAGGGACCTTCACTATTAGTAGGCTCCAGGCAATCCTGATCTGAACTTAAAAACTCCTGTGCAGGTCTGACATAGTAGACTTCCTGTCAGATATACCAAGGATGACCCTAGGTGTGCCGTACAGGCAGAATCTGTGATTTCTCTCTGACAATAGAAAATGGCAATGTAATTAATATTCTGTGTTATGTTAGGAGGCATTGTCACCTGGTATAAAACTTTGTCTTGATGAACTAGAGAAGGAGTTTGTTGTTGTTGTTGTTGGTGGTGGTGGTGGTGGTGGTGGTGGTACTTTTTTGTTTGTTTGTCTTTCGCTGGCATTGAGGAAGTAAATTGTGAAAGGGGCACATTTCAGGGAAAGCCAGTGACCTCTAGAAGTTAACAACAAGCCCTAGATAATAGCCATATGGAACAAGCCTCAGCCTTACAACTACCAGAACCAAATTCTGTTAAGAGCCATGTGAGCCAAGAGTGGATGCTGAGCTTTGTAAAGAATGTAGCTGCAGGGCTGAGGGTATAAATCAGTTAGTAGAGAGTATTTGCCTATCCCATGAGCTTTGGGTTCAATCCCCAACAATACATCAAATTGGACAGGGTGGCACAAGTCTGCAATCTACTTAGGAGGAGTAGGAAGCTCAAAAGCTCCAGTTATTGGTCTGAAGATAATGACCCAACAGTTAAGTGCACACAAGTAAGAGCAAACACACACACACACACACACTTTAAAATGCAATAAACTATTTCTTTAGTTCAAATCAACTACATTGCAAGTTCAATACCAATCTGAGATATATGAGCCCCTGACTCAAACGGATTATAAAGGAATAAAGTAATTTCAGGAAAACCTTGTGTTCCAGGGGACCCAAGTTTGTTTTTCAACATCCATGGTAAGTCCTTCACAGCCACCTATAACCCAAGCTCCAGGGGTTCTAAGACCCTTTTCTGATTTCTGCAGACACCTGCATTCACATATTCACACGAACAAACCCGCACATTCTCTCTCTCTCTCTCTCTCTCTCTCTCTCTCTCTCTCTCTCTCTCTCTCTCTCTCTCTCTCACAATTTAAAATGCAATAAACACACAATTTAAAATTCAATAAAACATTTCTTTAGTTCAAGTCAGCTACACTGAAAGTTCAAGGCCAGTCTGGGATACATGAACTACTAACTCAAAGGAGTTTTAAAAAGAAGAATGTAATTCCAGGGAAACCTTGTCACTTTGTAGAACCGTAAACAAAACACTCAGCAGAAAGTCTTTTCTGGACTATTGGCCCACAGATAAGGGGAAGTAATAAATGTATGGTATTTCAAGCTAATACATTTGTTGTAATTTGATGCATGGCAACAGAAATTTAAATTATTTCCTGGCACACTTTAGATCTAGAATGTTCTGAAAAGTCCCATGTAGTAACAGCTTGGGACTCCTTATGGAATTAGTAGTGAAAAAAGAAAAAGAAAAAAAAAGAAAAGAAAAGGTGAGGCCTAGTGGGAGTCTTAAGGTTGCTGTGGGAAGGCCCTTGAAGAAGACTACAGGCTACTGCCCACTTCTATTTCTTATCCCTCCCACCACTCTGAGGGGAGCAGCTTGCATCACATCCTACTACCAAAAGGTTCTGCTCTGCCACAGGCCCCAAAACAAGTAACATGGATCGACACTCCTGAAACTGGGAGCCAAAGTAAACCTTTTCTGTTTGACTTGATTAATTCAGGCGTTTTGTTACAGAAGTGGAAATTAACACACCTACCTACACAAAATACCAGCAGCCAACTGTTTTACAGTATTATTTCCAGACTTGGAGGGAGAGACTTTGGCAATCATTTATTCATCTGTTTTCTCATTTAAATGTATGTTTCGTCACCACATTTTCATTATAACACTTTAAAAAAAAATAGGGTGAGATGGCTCAGAGATTAAGAGCACTGGCTGTTCTTCCAGAGGTCGTGAGTTCAGTTCCCAGAAACCACCATATAAATATAATTATTTATATGGCTGGAGAGATGGCTCAGCAGTTAAGAGCACTGATTGCTCTTCCAGTGGTCCTGAGTTCAAATCCCAGCAACCACATGGTGACTCTCAACCATCTGTAATGGAATCTGATGCCCTCTTCTGGTGTGTCTGAAGACAGCCACAGTGTACTCACACACATTAAACAAATAAATAATTCTTAAAGCAAGAACAAAAGAACCAAGGCTGGATGCAGGTATGGCAGATTGTTCTAAAAAGCTGGCATTTCTTTCAAAACTAGCATTCACCTAACTTACAGTCTAGCAATTACACTCCTAAATATTTAGTGCCCTCTCTCAGAAAAATGTTTTAAACATATTTTCATTCAAAGTTCTACCCAAATGTTTCTAACGGCTTTATTTTCAGAGTCCACATCTGTAAACAACCCAATTATTTCTCCCAGTTTGCTAGGTAAATAGCATGTGGTACATTTATAGAACAGACAGAGCTGTGCACACATAAGAACACAAATACCTCAAAATCACACACTGAATACAGAAGCCACATGTAAAAGAGCACTCAAAATGCCCAGTCCCATTTATATAAAATGTAAACAGCCTCTTACAACAGAAATGGATCCGTTGGGGCTGGAGAGATGGCTCAGTGGTTATGAGCACTGACTGCTCTTCTTGAGTTCAATTCCCATTGGTGACTCACAACCACCTGTAATGAGATCTGATGCCCTCTTCTGGTGTGTCTGAAAACCATGACAGTGTACTCATATACATAAAATAAATTAAAAAATGCATTTTTTTTTTTTTTTAAAAAGTGGATCTGTTGTTTCTGGTAGCCAAGACCAAATGGAATGAAGGCACAAGGAATCTTCCAAGGAGCACATGCACATTCTGTTTTGATGATGGTGTGGTTTTGCAGGAACACACGATTTTTAAGTCACTGCATTGAACCTTAAATGGCTGTGCCTAACTGTATGCAAACGATTCCTCGTCGAAGTTGAAAAACAGGTAATCCAACTTCATAGTACACAACTGAGAAGGCACAGAGGATGCAAATTAAGTCTGCTCAGTCCAGAGGCAGCCACCCTTACCAGTTTCCTGCATATATTTCTAGAGACACTTTTACTTAATACATATCCTAGATCACTTCAGTACACTTTTAAATTGCTTTTTAAAACAACAACAAAAAAACTGTATAATGGCCCATTTATGGATATTCCATAATTTACTGAGCCTCAGCCTCTAACTGATATGTGCTAGACGATTTTCATTCTTCTTATGAACAATGAACACAGAATTGCTAGGCTAAAGGCGAGTGGTGCAGGAACTGAGGCTACTGTTAAATCACGCTCCGCTGAAGCTATCCCATTGTACGCTCCACCAGCAACGAGAGCATCTGTTGACGCGGCCTGCAATACCAGCTCCAGGTACACAGCCTCACTTTCATTCTGCTGTTGTTATTATGAGTGCCACAGAATGCCTTCCCCAAGTTTTAAGAGTCATTTGCATTCATATCTAGTTTTTCATAAACAACTCGTCACTTTTTGTTTTGTTTTTTAATGTTGTTAGTCTTTCCATCTTAAGATAGTTCTTTATGAGCTTGGGTTGGACTCTCTAGAAAACTAAATTTAGATGCTAATGGTTTATTGAGTGTGTGCAATCCCATGATAACAAGAATGAAGGGAAAAATAAAAGTAAAGCCAAGAGAGGAAGAAAATGACAAGTTGTCACCTCACCAAGCTGACCAGAGTGTCATGAGCCACAAGTTGCTCAGTAAAGTGAAAGTCAAAGATGGGGGAATGTGGTGAAGGAGTTAAGAACAATACACCCCCAAACACACTGTATTGATACACTACAGGCTGATGCCACTCGACAAACATGTCACTGCAGAAAATGCTACCCAGCCCTCCCCTCCTTTCCATACATTTAGCAGGCTATAAAGATTTCTCTGGGGTCTTCCCTGTTCCCAGACCAAACAATCAAACAGTGCTCTTTGCCAGGCTGGGGATGCTGTAGCAAGGGAACTAATAAACACACTCAGGGCAGAGACTCTTCCTTTCCAGTAGCATTGTGCCTCCTCACCACAGTGCTCTCAGTAACCACCCCAGAAACCACTCACTGCTCAGGACACTCGCTTAGTCCTGCAACTGCTTTATAAATTTATTTTTCCTTGTATGCAAAACCTTTCTGCTCTCTGCTTTGTCCATCTCTTTATCTCTTCACTTCCTTATGAGAATCCCAATAATAAAATGCTCATGCATTCCTCCGATAATCTGTCTTGTATTCATTTGTCTGTTAGAACCAGAGGAAGATTCTACCTAAGATCTGAGGTGGGTAGAGGATGATCAGACCTTTCTACCACAGGAGTTGGGAGGAAACCATTTCATTACAGTCTTTTGTCAGCATGTGTTCCACAGGACGATAGCTGCCTTGCCCTTATGAGCTGCACTGCCCTGATCAGCTGAGGGAAGCCAGATCTCATATCCAGTAGTAGGCAGTGCAGGTATGTTCCCTGTTCTGCCCTCATCCTAGTGCAGTGCAAAATGGTGATAAAAATACAAATGCAGTGATATACAGTTAGTGTGTCTAACCCATCTGTTGTATTCTAAGCTTATGACCTCTTACTAGACCTACTCTTACCTAGTGGGTCTAAGGTTTGCAAGGTCTGAGAAGTGATTTCTAGAAGAGAATCATGCAATTGGAGAGTTAGACTTGGTGTTGAGCTATTGTCCACTTCATAGAAGGTAATTGTGGTCAAGTAATATACAGTTTGAATGTGATTAGTAATATACCCACCTCCTTGGCTTTACCAGGATGTTGTTAATTATGGAGACATTATCCTATCTTGATGTATTATGGTCTAAATTATAGCTTCTATCTCTGGAAAATGTTGTAAAATGCAATGTAGCTTTAGATGTGCTATTTTTACTTGGCATGGTCTGTGTGACATCCTCAGGGGTATTCCAGGAGGGGTGGAGAGTCCAGAAAGACAGGAATGAATACACAAAAGCATGTTTAAAGTAAACCGGACTTCCAAACAACCTTTGCCTATGGAATTAACCACTTCCTTAATGGCTGTACATCCACTCAACCACCCTCATCACCAAAGTAGCTCTTAAATTCTTCCAGAATAATACCCATACAATTTTAATGGCATTTGACTAATTATGGCCCTTCTTTCCTGGTTGGAATGCAAATTCCATGAGGGCATAGACTGGAAGAGACTATGTCTCAGTTTAGGCCTACAGCTTTGAATAGAACCTAAAACAGAAAACTTGCTTAAACTTAAAGATGTTTAAGATGGCCAAGATAAAGAGCAACATAATGAATCACCTCAAACTGCTTCCTTTTAAAACTTTACCTGATACTGCCACACCTCCCTCCAATCTCACCATCATCTTCTTTGGTGAGATTTGGTGAGAAATCATCAATCTCTGGGTCCTCTAGTTTCCGATTCTCCCACTTCCTTACATAGGTGTTCATCTTTCCCACAAGAGAGTGTGCTCTTTGAAGACACAGACAGTTTTGACCAGTTTAAGATCCCTGATGCTTAATACAAACTCAGTAAACATTTTCTGAGGAAATGAACAATGAATGAATGGATCGATGAATGAATGAATAAATGAACGAACGAATGAATGAATGGAGTGTATTTACAGTGGCAGAATAAGTGAAAGGGTCTGAACGTCATAGGAAACAACTAGTATATTTGATTATTGTGTTCATAAAAGAGAGTTTGCATCTCTGAGGTAAGTAGAAATTTAGGTAAAGTAGAAAGTGCATGTGTGGGCTGGGAGGATAACTCTGGTTAAGAGCACAGGCTGATCTTTTAAAGGTCCTGAGTTCAAATCCCAGCAACCACATGGTGGCTCTCAACCATCTGTAATGGGATCCGATGCCCTCTTCTGGTGTGTCTGAAGACAGCGACAGTGTACTCATATACATAAAATAAGTAAATCATTAAGAAAGAGCATGTGCTTTGGAAACTAATGATTTGAGTTGTGATTCCAAATCGGCTCTTGCTTTGGGCAAGTCCCTTCTCTTTTGTGAGCATCAATTGCTTGTACTAGAGTCAAAAACACAGGAGGGGGATAGCAACTGGAAAGTCATGTGATGAGGCTGCAGCTGAGCTCTACAATGTGATCATTCCTAGTTACTGATAGTAAGAGGCGGCAAGTGGAGGCTGGAGCACCGTCACATTTGTAGTTGAATGGCCTTCAAGAAGATAATTTGGACAGAGAACAGAGTGGTGTGAAAACAGTCCAGAAACCATTCTGGCAACAGTCATTCAGGATTGAGTACCAACTCTGTCAGGCACTCCACACAGTTTTTATTAAATATTTACAACAGACCTTCACATTAGCATTGCCACTCCACTTATCCAAACAAGGAAACCAGATCTCAGAGTGTTTTTGAGTTCTAAGCTCACAGATCTAGCAAGTGCTTGAAACTATTCTGAAGTCCAGTCCATTTGATTTCAGAGCATGCTCCAGGCTTAAACACATCTCTTTCTCGGAACAAATGAAAAGTTGGGCATATTGTGGGAATTAAAGCAGATTAAAGGCCTTTTAACAAGCTGGAGCATGTGAATCGAGATAGGCTGAGATGCTGATATATTCCTCGGCTGTGTAAGCCTGTTTGTCGTCTCCCGTACTTTCCGCTTCCACTGTTGTGCACACGTCTTAGCACTTTCAACAGAAGAGCTTGTTCTGAACCAGATGTTCTTCATTGGACAAGAACCCAGTGCTTAGAGAAGAAAATCTTTACCTGACTTTAGTAGTGGTGTGTACACTACCCTCTGGACATAATGCCAACTACAATCCTATTCAGAGTTTCTGTGACTACTTGCAAGTGACCCTCAAGATGAGTCCTGTTGACATTCCCTCCTAGAAGGGACTAAGGCTCATAGGAAGATGACCTGGGTTCTAGCCATTCCTCCTGTATTGCCCCTCCTTGCTGGGTGTATTTCTGTCCCAGCTTTACAAACTTTCAGATGGTGCTTGGGGGACATAGAGAGTGAGACGTTCTCTGAAGGATAGAAGTCTATATATCCGTGGGAAGCCACCATCCATACTGAGTGAGAATCTTTGGTGCTGTGAATGTTTTCTGATCTACACTCCTGTAAATAACCCATGCTTATGCTTTTTTTTTTTTTTTAAGTAACTCAGTAAATTCTTGGTTCACCAAACTAGACTAGGATAGAACTGTTCCTTTGGTGCTTTTGGTGTCCTATCTAGAGTAAGTAGACACGTGTTCATATCTTCCCAGGAAAAAGTTCACAACTAGAAAGTCATCTGTGTCTTTGGGAAAGCTCCCTTTTAGGGGACTTGGTTAGGCCCAGATAACATATAAATAGAGAATTCTTTTGGTTTGCCTTTTCCCAGCCCCTGACAGATATTTACTTTCTCATACCATACATTCTCGAAACACATGAGAGGCGGAGACGCCCCAGGCATCACTAGCCAGAGCTTCATCGGCAGCTGCTCCTTTCAGCCTTTCTCTCAGTGCATAGGCTCAGTTTAGAGGGTTTTTTTTTTCCCACTACAGTAAAATTTAGAAGCATATTCTGAATTCCTGTACAACATTTGCTGATGCTACAGCTGTCTTCTACTCTCTCTAGAGGATGCTAAAACTGCTCTGATCAGTACCAGTACCCTGGACTTTGAGGTTATTTGACACGCAGAGTCTAACACCGTCAGTTAACAGCCTTGGCATTCAGGAGGAGGGTGTAGAACAGAAGAGACTTCTTTGAAACTTCTCCGTTTGTATACATGCCTCCCCTGCAGGGTCTGGCCAAAAGTAAACATAATTTTCCCTGTGTGTCTCCATCACAGGAGGAGCATATGGTTGGATGCAACTTGCCTCTCTGAAGCCCTTTCCAAAGAACACAATCTAGTTACTTGGCAAATATTTACTGAGCAACATGGAAGGAGAGAGCATTCCATTGAGAGGCCAGCGAGAGGAAAGAGAGGGAATAAACTAAAGAGGAATAAAACAACAAGGGTATGTCTGGGGTACAGCGAGAGAGTAGTAAGATTGAAGGGAAAGGGGAACAATCGGGTAGAGCTTTGGATGCCTGGGAAAGAACTTTGAGTATACTTCAAAAGGTAAGAGAGACTAAAGAAAGATTCTGAACAAGGGACAGACATGATCAAAATGATCAATAGAATTTGGTGAGATCAGGTAAAGAATAATCATATAAAGCAGCCATCAAAAGCTAAGTACTGGGCTGGAGAGATGGCTCAGTGGTTAAGAGCACTGGCTCTTCCAAAGGCCCTGAGTTAAATTCCCAGCAACCACATGGTAGTTCACAACCATCTGCAATGGGATCTGATGCCCTCTTTTGGTGTGTCTGAAAACAGCTACAGTGTACTCATATAAATAAAATAAATCTTAAAAAAATAATAACAAGACTATTACATTTTTAAAAAAAAAAGCTAAGTACTTACTTTGCACCCAGCAGATAATCAAGGTCTTGCACAGATTGCCTTGCTTAATGAAATTAATAGTGCGCTTAAGACACAGTGCTGGCCCAGGTAGTTTTAGTCCTCACAGCCAGCTCCTAATTTGAGTGTTACTGCATCAATTTGGCAGATGGTGCCTGAACTTAAAAGATAAATGTATTATGCTCAAGGTCAGGCGGCTACAGTGGTAGAGCCGGGATTTTATTTCAGGTTATTCTGACTCTAAAGCTGAATTCTTGTTGTTGTTGCTGTTGTTTTGTTTTGTGTAACCTTGGCTCTCTAGGAGTAACAGTACTGGTCACTCTGCAGGCCAGGCTAGTCTCAGACTCACAGAGATCTGCCTGCCTCTGCCTCCCAAGAGCTGGGATTAAAGGCCTGTAGTGATGCTGCCACCGCCACCCAGCCCAAAGATGACTTTTATGAACATGTTAAGGAGCAACTGCAAAATTGTGGGAAGCAGTGAGAAATGATGGAAGGAGCAAGAAGAATCAAGAAAAAAACCAGATATGAAACCAAGTTGCAGGTGCATAATAGACATGGTAAGACAGCTGGTAAAACTTTAGGAAGAAATTGTGTCAAACAGGAGTCAAGGTTGTGAACATGGATGGCTGATAGGCAGACAGACATGCACTAGGGCTGGAGAAAACAGGGAGCCAGGTAAGTGTTGCAGGTGAACAGGAAATGTCTTCCACAGGCTCATACTTTGATGTTATTCCCAGGGATGCTATTTTGGGATGCTATGGAAGTTAGGGCACAGCTGGCTGAAATGGGTCAATAGGAATGGGCTTTTGAAGGTTATACCTGACACCTGGTTCTCTTTCCCTGCATGCTTTCTGGCTAGCACTGATGAAAACAGCCACATGGAAAACTGTGTCCCTCCTTCCATCAGAAATGAAGATACAGAGAATTACAACTTAGCAGAGAAGTGGAGCAGAAAGCTCCCCAGGAACCAGGGTAGGAAATCTCAGACTATAATGGAGAACTTGCTAGTTCAGTGTATAACCAGCTCAAGCATCGAAGATGAAGTGGGTACCAGTCAGTGGGACAGAGTGGGGGAATCTTCATTACTTCTAGTCCAGGGGGCTCTTCTAGTTTTCCCTAAAGACCACAGAGCAGTGTTTTCAACTTGTGGGTTGTAACCCCTTTGGGGGGACATCAAACAACACTTTCATAAGGGTCACCTAAGACCATCAGAAAATACAGATAGTAGCAAAATTACAGGTATGAAGTAGCAATGAAAATAATTTCATGGTTTGGAGTCACCACAACATGAGGAACTGTATCAAACAGTCACAGCATTAGGAAGGATGAGAAACACAGTTCTAGAAAAGAGACACTCTTACACTTCTGGGGAAGAACAGACATTCTGAAATGCTCTGGGGAAGGCCAGAGCACTGTGTGGAAAGACTGTCTTCAAGGGAACTATTTTCCCAGAGTCTCACCTGATGAAGTTTTGCCAGAGTCTAACAACAGGGAAAGGGAAATACTCAGCTACAGCACAGCTCCAGAGTCTAACAACAGGGAAAGGGAAATACTCAGCTACAGCACAGCTCCACTCTGTTGTTCAGTGAGAGGTGAACAGGCGGAGACTAGGAAGCCCTGTGAACTCATAGCTCCAACACCAGATTGAATTATCTGGCCTGCTTTCTGAGTATTCTCTCCACTATCTTCATGCATGCACACAAAATGGCCTCTTTCTCAGAGCTCCTTTCAACTAGCACATTCCATCTGAGATACAGAGGGAAATGAATGGTAATGAATATATAAACATCAACAGTAACAAAAACCACACCTAGGATATTTAAACCTCAGGGGGAAAAAAAGCCTTCCCTATTCAGAAGCAAAGACAGGAATTTCTCTGAAACCACACAAATGAGAAAAGCGTGGAGTGAAATGTTTACTATGCTGAGGGGAAGAAAAAGACAGTCTAGAATTGTAAAAAAGGAGCCTGGGAAAGTGAACACGTGGGTACTGTGGCATAAGCCTGGAGTCCCTGCAACCGAGGCAGGTAAAAGATGCTTGAGCTCAGGAGTTCAAGATAAGCCTGGGCAACATTCAAGAGTCTATCTTAAACTTAGAATAAAAGCGGGGGGGGGGGGTGTGAAGAAGAACTAAAGATTTCTTAGACAAAACCAGGAAATGTGTTGCCTGCCTTACATGAAATAAAAGCCCTTCAGAGACAAGAAAAGGGGCATAGGTCACAGACAGACATACCTGAGGGAAGGAAGACCATCAGAAAAGAAGACCGTGCTTGTGTGATTAAAACAAAGTAAAGGTAGTTAAAATTTCAATTAAAAAAATCTTAGTTGATTTACAGATAACAGTTTGTTCAAAATAATAGCAACAATATGTTAAGTATGCTTGCATGTATAATCTTATGGATCAAAGGGTAGAAAGAAGAAATTAGAAATATTTTATTATGAGATATTTACAATAAGAAAAAATTAAAGAGGAAAAAGTAATGAAAGAAAACATTAAAAATAAATAAAAATTAAAAATTATTATATAAATATGGATTTGGATTAGCTCTAAATGTATATTGCAAATTCACGGGCAACCACTAAAAATGTTTTTTTTTAGGAAAAGGTAAAAAAAAAAATTGAAGCATAATTGTTACAAAATAAAGAAAGGCACTGAGGGCAAGTCTAGGTCTAGGATGTAGCTCAGTTGGTAGTGTGCCCATCTAGCATGCACAAGGTTCTGGGTTCAGTTCATAGCACCACATCCACCAGGTAGAGCAGCACACACCTGTAATCCCATCACTTGGGAGGAAGAGGCAGGAGGATCAGAAGTTCAAAGTCATCTAGTCTACACAAAGTTCAATGAGATCATGAGGATAAAACACACACAATGATTAGTGTCCTTGTAAGAAGAGATCCCTGGCTGGAGAGATGGCTCATCAGTTAAGAGCACTGGTTACTCCTCCACTGGACCCAGGTTCAACTCCCAGCACCCACATGGCAGCTCACACTTGTCTGTAACTCCAGTTCCAGAGTTTCTGACATTCTCACACAGACATACATGCAGGCAAAATACCAATGAACAATAAATAAAAATAAATTGCATGTTTTTTTAAAAAATGAAGAGACCCCAGAGTTTTCTCCATGGTGCAAGGCAATAACAAGAAGGAAACCAAGTGCAGGCCAGGAAGAGGGTCCTCTGGAAAGCCTTCTAAGGCTCACATCCTGAGTCTAGAGACTCAGGCTTCCCAGTCTCTAAAACTCTTAAAGATCAATGTATGGCATTTAAATCACTCAATTTATGGTATTTTGTTATTGTAGCCTAAAATGACTAAGACAACGTCTAAGTTTCCACCCTGGGAAATTAGAAAATACCAAATCAAATATAGAAGAAGCAGATGAAAAGACTTAGTAAAAGTGAGAGGCTACGTCAGTGAAATTGAAAACAGAAACTAAAAATGGAGAAATCGGGGAAGTGAAGAGGTGGTTGTTCGAAAAGACCATAAATCTCACACACTCAGACCAACCTACTACAGAGAATGAACGTTTATGAAACCCTCCAGTTAACCTCATAACTCACTCAAGGAACTAGGAACTTCCCACTAAAATGAGGAACAAGCCAGGGTCTCCTCTCTCCTCATCGTCTTTCAGCATTATACTAGGAGTGCTAGGAAATGAAAAACACCAGGAAAACACTAAAAGGTATTTATATTAGCAAGGACTGTGTTCTGTAGGACACTACAATGGCCTATGCATGTCATTAACCATTTTTTGAAACACATATACAACACCAAAATGAGTCCTAATTTCAACTGTAGGCTTAGAGTAATAGTGGTGTGCTACTGTGAGCTCACTGTACCCCTACTCTTCTCATTCCTGTCACAGAAATACCTGGAAGAACCTACAAGAAAGACTTATTTTAGCACATGGTTTCAGAGGCCAGGAGAGGCATGTGACAGCATCACCTTACTTTATGGAGGAAGCAGAGATGAAAGGCAGTAAGTGCACCTAAGGACCCACACCTACTGACCCGTTTCTTCTAGCTAGGATTTAGTTCCTAACATTTTTCAGGACTTTCCAAAGAGTGTAGAACAGCTTGAGCTAAACCCTGACATATGAACTTGTGTGAACATTTCAAATTCAAAACAAAGCACCCATCAACTAGAACAAATGTGGCACTCTGGTGGGTCATGGCTGAAGAGACTGCATGTGGGAGGCCGGGGCTTTATGGACGATCTCCTTGTGCTTGGCCACAGTGGGAGTCAGTTTCTCCTTCTACCACGGGAATTCAGTTAGATTCAACCCATGTTGTCGGGCTTGGCAGCAAGCAAGTGCTCTTACCCGCTAAGCCATCTCGCCTGCTCCTGTTCTGCTTTTTCTATGACACAAAAGCAGCTCTGGAAGTGAATCTGGTTTTTAATTTAGTATTGAGTTGAATTTATGTGCATGTGTATAGTTTTGAGCTTTGTGTAAGCATCATAATCACGGCACAGTCAGCACTCCGGGATTCCTTCCTACCTTCGGTTAGTCTTGTACAGGTTTTGGTATGCACATCAGCTCTCATTTATTTGGAATAGTTACCTGCAAATGAAACTGCTGGGTCATACTGAGTTGTGTGTTCTGTTTAATAGAAAGCTACCCCGTGTTTCCAGTGGCTGGGCTGCTTTTGCATTATCCCCAGCAGCAGTGTATGGAGGCTCAGCAGATGAGTGCGTGGCTGGGCCTTTCGTTTTCCTCATTCTGATATCTATGTCATTGTCCCATCAAGGTTTCAATCTCTATTTTCCTCATGATTAATGACGTTCAGCATCTCTGTTGTCCAAATCCTCTAGTAAGCTGTCTGCTTACTTCTGAGTCGGTTCTGATGGGATTGTTTGCTCTTTTATTGTCTGGTTTTGAGAATTTTTTACATATTCTTTTTATAAAAGGGTGTTTCTATTGGTGTGTGTGTGCCTGTGTGCATTTATGTGCACATGTGTAGGCCGGAGGAGGGTTTGAAATACCTAGAATTGAAGTTACAAGTGCTAATAAGCTGCCATTTGGGTGCTGGGAACCTTATCTTGTTGGTATATTTGAGTGTGAGGTTGGCATCAAGACAAAAGGAAAATAGCTATTCTCAATCTTTGTGTGTCTGCATACATTTTAACTTGAATGGGTCTTTTAAAGGGTTTTGATTGAAACCACTGTAGTGGTGTGAGTAAGAATGGCCCCCATAGGCTCATGTATTTGAATGTTTAGTTATTAGGGAATGGCCCCACTTGAGAAGGACTAGAAAGTGTGGCCTTATTGGAGGAAGTGTATCACAGGGAATGGACTTTCGGGTTCCAGAAGCTGAAGCCAGGTCTGGTCCTCTCTTTTTCTGAGGCCTGTAGATCCAGTTCTCTAAGCAGGACATCATGGTTTGTGGCAGTACTCCACACCATGATGATAACGGACCAAACCTCTGGAACTGTAAGCCAGCTCCCACTTAAATGGTTTCTTTTTTAAGAGTTGCTTATGATTTTTCTTCACAGCAATAGAATAGTGACTAAGACAACAAATGTAATTTAGTTATCAATTTGAAGAGCAATCTATTGAGTCTTCAAATTCTCCAATATGATATTTAGACCTTCCGTGATTTTTTCTCTCTCAATGTTTTGTAGTTTTCTGCGTCTAGCTCTTGGACTTGTTCTAAGAGCTCTATATGGAGATATTGCATTATTTGCTATTTTAAGTGGAATTACTGTTTTGAATTTCACTCTCCAACTTCAATTGCCAGTGTATAAAAATATGATTGATGACAGGTATTCTGCAAACATCTCAGAGATGGTTCCTGGATTCTGAGTTGGTCACATTTGCTGGTCTGTGAACTGAATATGGCTTTATGACTTGCTTCTGAATCAAACACAAGATGGAGTCGTATAATCTCAATGGAAACAGACTTTTGTCCTCTCACTCTTTCTTGCCGATTGTGAAAAAGTCTTCCCAGATGACTTGTGTTTCAGAGATTGACGCAACACATGCTTACATTTTCCTACAGCTTCATTATCGACTTGATCTGTTTTTCTTCTGTTTTGCTGCCACGCCCATGCCAAAATCTACAAATCAGGGCAGCCAAGATGACCAGGCAGTTCACAACTGTGAGGCGTTCCAGGCATGCCTGTTCCCTTTTTCTCCAGAAAAATACAAAATGCATCCTGGCATGTGGAATATGCTAATGTTCCCAATACTTCAAAAGGTAGAAGCAGAAGGATTGCCAGGAGCTGAAGGCAAGCCTTAACTATAGAAAACCTCACTTCAAAACCTACCTCACACACACACACACACACACACACACACACACTAACAAAAAATCCACTAACACCACCACCACAACAAAAACCAATATGAACTGAGTCACAAGGACCAACGTGGCCTGTGATTGGTCCTTCTGGCTAAGGAAAGTAGAAAAAGAGGAAACCTCCACAAGGAAGGCTTGGAAAGAAAGTTAGTTGTTCACTTGTCCCATTATAGAGCACTACTGTTGATTTAACAGGATGAGAGATTCAGAAATAAGCTAAAATTCAACTGGAGCCTTTTACTTCTCAAACAAGGGTAATGCACACTCGCTGAGGAAATTTTTAGGATATAGATAAAAACAAAAATGAGAAACTGTGTGACTTGTAATCTCATCAGAGG
Source organism: Micromys minutus (assembly GCF_963924665.1). Classification (NCBI taxonomy): domain Eukaryota; kingdom Metazoa; phylum Chordata; class Mammalia; order Rodentia; family Muridae; genus Micromys; species Micromys minutus. Next base: position 41,826,523 of record NC_137973.1, on the reverse strand, counting down.
AGATAATCTCTTGCTTTTTCTCTATATATACATGTAATTTTACGTTTATTCACAAAGTAGGCCACACTGTGATGCTTTTATAAGAGTTAAAACTTTCCAGGTAGTAAAATTATCACACATGTAATTAATTACTGTCACCTTGTGTATAGCTGTCAAGTTTTTAGTCACTTGAATTTTTCTTCTGCTTTTGGGAGTGTAAGAGAATGATTAATGACACTTATTGCAGTAGAAAAACCTGATTGAGAAATCAACTATATCTAATTTTCTTGGCCGTGGACTCTTCAGAAAGGAATGTTAAGTATTTTCCCCACATCCTCCCAGGAGAGTGGACAGGACTTCAAGTCGGTAGGTCAAAGAGGTTGGGAGGTAGTTTTTTAGTTAGAAAGTTGGTTTACCTCGGGCAGTGGTTTCCAGCACCTGCAGAGGGTCAGAGACCATGAGTGACACAGATGTCAGACACTGAGACCCAGATGGATCCCCTTCCCCTTCCAGAGGTTGGCAAACACTGGTATGCAGATGGCTGTAAAGAACTGGAGGGCTTTTCAGTGGCTAGCCACTTAGGCAGGGCAAGAATGATGAAGGGGTGTGGAAAACTGCTAATTAAGGTTAAAGTCTACCCTTGAGGATAGCCTTCTAGGGCTGGTCGCAATATGGAGGACTCCCTTCATTGGCAGGGCCTCTGCTTCTGTAATCTTGTCTGGGGAATTCAAAACTCTCTTGGCCTTCAGAATGTCATATAGCCTTAGAATACAGGATCAACTTCCTTTGTCCTGAGAAGGACCTGTTCAGCTAGCACCTGAGATTCCTGAAATGCTTCCCCGTGCTAATGAGGCATTTTGGTACTAAGCCTTCTGTCCATGACCTTTGACCATCCTGGATGTTCCTACCTCCAGTCCTCCCAAATTATATAAGTCTTGAATCACCCCACATGAGGTTGGTCTGACTCTCTGCAGCTGGTCCCGGTATGATCATTCATTGTAAGTACTCACAGGGCTTCCGAACCCCAGTAGTCATCCCTACTGTCATTGTCCTCATGGACCAACATCAGCTGAAGATCCCAGAGGGCAGGGAGAGCCACAAGTGGGCAGCCCACCTGGTGAAGCTATGCCCATAGAAACAAAAAGACCAGCATCCCATAGGTAGCCATGGAGCAGCCATTAACTGCCTGAGCTCCTCCAAACCAGGACCAGCTGTCCAGGTCTACTTTAACTCACTTGCTTAGGATTTTATTTTAGTTTACATTTGGAAAAACAAAAATGAGTCAAGAGAAAGACCCCTTAACAATATTAAACTTTTACTAACTAAATGACTAAATAACTAACTGTGGACTGGGTTTAAAATCAGATTTAAATAAACTTCAAGAAAACAAAGAACACAATAATTTCTTTCCTGCTAACTGTCACAAAGCTGTTCCTTGCTATGTGCCATGCCATGACAAACATTATGATTTAATGTTCATCTATAGTCCCTGACAGTTCACCTCTGATGTCTTCTTGGCTCCTAAGGAGTGGCAAGGTTTTTTGGGTCTGCCAACCATATGGTTTAAGTCCCTGGACCAAGGAACCTGAACTGGGCTAAGGCAGAAATGGCAGGATATTCTGAGTCTGGCCCTAGCTCCCACTCAACTGTGCTTTATAGCTCAGAGAATGTATCTTCACCCTCCTGACCTTCAACCTTTCTATCTGTAAAGTTCTGTCTACCAAAGGTCTTTGCCATGTGGCAGTAAGTGCTTAGTCTACGTAAAATCCAGACAGACATGTGACCACAGAAGGGAGAAGCAGTTCCTATGTGTTTCAGTCAAACCAGATGTTGTTGACCTGTTCCTAGACGAATCATAGAATTTGGCACTTCTACATTTCCACTCTTGCTGTTCCTTCATCCAGGATGGATATTCCTCACTTCATTTCCAACTCACCCCTTACAATTTAACAAAACAACTCCCTTTCACAAGGCTGCCTCTATTTCTCCCATGGGAAGCCATCTTTCTTTTCTCTTCAACAGGCATCTAATGGCTCTAAGTAGTCGTCTGGATACATTTTGCAGGCTCCCTGGAGGCAGAGGTTGTGCTTTATTATCTGTGCACCCCCCTCCCTCCAGGACTCAGCTCAAAGTTCTGAGAGTTATTATCAGCCAAATGTAGAACTAAAATTGGGACCTGGACTTAGGCTTAGATGCAACTCCAGACTATTTCAAGCCCTGGAATGGGCGGGGCAGTGAAAGGAATGCTGGGACTAGGAGATGAGACTTCTGAACATGAGTGTGGCCTGGGCTTCAGTGCCTGACCACCAACTCAATACATCCTTGTCTAAGCTCGACAGGAACTAGGAGACACTGTATCATCAGGACTCTCTTTAAGTTGACCCTGGAGCCTTCAAGGGACTTCACTTCATCCATCCCTTCCCTGTGATCCTACAAATAAAAAAAAGGGAGCCTAAGCAGGCCTGCAGAAAATGGTTAGAGAAACTTTGGGAAAAGGCCAATGTCCAAGATCCTAGTCTCTGGCTTGAGCTATGTACTTGCTCTTAGCCCAAAATGTTGTTGACCCTTTGTCGGGACTCTGGAGTGTGGAAGTGGCATGAGCTCATGCTGGAGGCCTGGGAGCTCTGTTCTCACCACTGCAGAATGGGACAAATGATGAGGGTGGGGATGAGGGAGGTTAACTCTTCTTCCAGGGAAGAGACCAGAGTTGCATTGGTGTGATGGAGCCTGCAACTGTTCAAAAGCTGCACAGGCAGAACCATTTATCTTTGTGGGCATGAAAAGGATTATCACCTTCAGGGCAGAGAGGTATGAAGGCTAACCTTGAAAATCCAAACTGGCCTAATGAGTTAGGAGGGTGAAATGGTTAAAGGTTTGTTGAAAAACAGGGAGAGTCCCTCCTCTAGGGGCCCAGCTGGCTGCAAAGTCAGGAGCCGAGACTCCAAGGGTGATGCAATAGGGCCCGCCCTACACACCAGAGAGGGTAAGGAAGGCTGACTCCCACCCGGCAGCAGACTCCATACTACCAGCAGACAACCCCTCTCGCTTCTGGCCCCCCAAAACCAGCCACATGCTTGAGCTGTGAGAAATTGCAGCCTCTGCCTGCCCTATGCCATCCAACCTCTAAGCCTTTCTAGTTGAGCAAGCCTTTGCTAATGCCCCACCACACATGTTCTGGAGTCTACTCAGGACAGTGAGAGGCACAGACAGTCTCTGACCTGGCAAGCTGGCACTCCCACCCTGCTAGCCTACTCACTATCATCCTGGGAGAGGGTATTTTGTGGGTAGAAAACCAAAAGCTTCTAGAAAACTCACTCGAGCTTCAAGGGTGGACAAGCATCTCTGAACTCAAGAGTTAAACTCTGTTCCCTTCTCACCTTGAAACTGACACGGTCTCCTGAGAAATAGTTCTCAGCATGGGGCAGGAAAGAGAAGAGAATCTGACCTTTCTGAAAATATATTGTGAGACCCAGATTTTCTGATGATGTTCTGATCTTAACTCTAAAGCCCCATGAGAACTGTGGCTGGTTTGTTTTCTATGGGACCCGAGCTCATCTTCTGCCGTAAGTCAAGAGTTATTAAAGTGATTTACCAGGCAGAAGCTAAAGTCAAAGTGCAGTTTCATAATCTCTGCTATTATGATAAACTCCTCAAACACACACACACACACACACACACACACAGAGAGAGAGAGAGAGAGAGAGAGAGAGAGAGAGAGAGAGAGAGAGAGAGAGAGAGAGGGAGAGAGAGAGAGGTGTAGAAAAAATACACAAAGAAGCACACCAAACTATCAGAAGTGATTCCACCATCAGTGTTTACAAACCTTGGCTGCCTTTCCAGCCTTAACTTTAAAAGGTGGCAGCTTCAGAAACTGAAGAGGCTCATCAGGATCTTTGCTCCAATCCATCATTTAACAATGTTTCCAGGAGCCGTTGGACCTACAGTGGTCAGGCTTAGAACCCAGCTTGAAGCAGAGAAGTGGCTCAGGCAGTTTCAGTCTTTTCTATCAGAAAAGCACAATATGCTTGCAAACAAGTACTCTGCATAAACAAAGACCATCAATTCCAGCTGCAGGCTATTTTTATTCTTGTAATTCTGGAAGGCAAGGTACAGACAGAATTCCAAATTCTCAACAACAGCTCCTTTAAAACCTCCAATCACTTTTCTGGGACTTACATCTTAGTAACTTGAATTACTTTTTGTAACTTTCTCCAAGCTCGCTTGTATTTGATATCTGATTGAATTAAGTCATCACAAGCCCTAGATGGAGAGCTATATTTTGTTTTGCATGTAGAAAGAGATCCAGAAAGATCTAAGATCCTCGTATCGAAGTTGGGAGCATAGTCAAGATCTGAGTCCTCATCTTTAACCACCCAGAACTCTAGTACACACACACACAAACACACACACACACACACACACACACACACACGGGGAAGGGGGAGCAGGGAGGGAGGGAGGAAGGGAGAGAAAGAGAGTCAGCCAGTCATCAGAAGCTCTCAAGTCCTCAGCATAGGATCTCAGATGCCTTAGGCAAAACGATACTTAATCTAGTACCTTCAGATAAACTATCATTATTGGCAGGAACAAGACTCTCTGCCCTTTACATTTTGTTTCCTTTTTCTGTGCTGACCCAGCTTTGTCTGTTTTGCTTGAAAGCCAATCATACCCACTACAACTCTCCTCACTCCCAAATACAAAATCCAGTTGCAATGAGTTGGAAATGACTCAAAATGCCCAATAACAGAAACAAAACAAAACGGTTAAACTCTTAAGGTGAATGTCTGAGCAACATAAACAATGGCAGGTATGTAAAGCATCTCTGTGTATGGAAACATGTTTTTGGAATACTGTAATTTGAACAGAGCAGAACCCACAATGGCAGGCACTTACCAAACACAGGTCTGCAAATGAGCATCTACAAATTAACAAGAGGCAGAATGAACTGAGAAGTATGGATGAGAGATTTTTATCTTTGTAGGTTTTCCCTATAATGTTCAAACAATAACTAGTAATAACAATTTTCTAATGCATATGGCAAATGTGATTATCTTAATAAGCAGAGAGGGAGCTGTAAAGAAGAAAGAATTCTTGCTAGAGTTGCTGAAATGGAAGAACCAGAGTCTGGGTAAGTTGGTACTCAGAGAGCACAATGTGAAACAGGAAGTGGAATTCTTATATGGCCCTGCCCCTGGTGATCTGGACTGCTGCTCCAAGGAGACCCAACACATCAAAAGACATGTCAATGGTGTCTCTAAGAACTGTGCAATCACTAGGGCAGAAGGGATGAGGACTTTCCTCTTTCTAGTATTGCCCACAGCTCATATCACTATGACTATGGGGCCCTGTCTTAGGGTTTTCATTGTTGTGAAGAGACTCCATCACCAAGGCAACTCTTATAAAGGCAACACTTAATTGGGGCTGGCTTACAGGTTCAGAAGTTCAACCCATTATCATGAAGGCCAAAAGCATGGCAGTGTCCAGGCAGGCATGGTGTAGGAGAAGCAGAGAGTCCTACTGCCACCAGGGGAAGGCTGATTCTTCTACAGTGGGAGAGGCCTCAAAGTCCACCTCCACAGTGACACCCTGCCTCCAACAGAGCCACACCTCCTAAGTGTACCACTCCCTATGGGCCAAGCCTATTCAAACCACCACAGGCCCTTAAAGTGAGGCCTGCTGACAAGAGGCAAAAGGCCTACAGAACAAGTATAGTCTTTCTTGGGTAAGATGCCGGGCTAAATGGGAGTGCAGGGCACAAACAAGGCTTCCCTAAGATTCAGGAACAGTGCTCTCCACAAACACATTAGACTCAGCATGTTTCAAGCTGACCCCATATCTCATCAGCCTCTCCAGGAAGGCTTGCTTTTCTTCTTTTGTTCTCCAGATTGGTGGTGCAACAGACCCTATTGGATCTGTCTCCAGCTCCAGTTTTTACTCTGTGCTACTAGACCTTTATGCCCTAAACACGCTAAAATAGTGATAGTCCCCATGGCATGCCAAGCTATGCCAATTGTCCTGCTGTTCCTAAGGCTGTGGCTTCAGCCTGGATTCTGTTCTCAGCTTTAGCCAACTGTTTACTATCAAGACAGTACATGTAGCATCTCTGTCTGTGAAGCCCCTTCTGTTCATCTGCTGAGGCCCACGGAACCTGTACCCAGCCAGAAGCTAGAAGACGGTGCCTCATTTTATTAGTCTCTCAAGCCACATCTAGCACTGTTTCTAGTATATCTCCAGCATTCAAGACAGTGATGAAACTCAAACCTAGTTAACCCTATGTTCTGAGAACTGTGTCACTGGGCAGCTTCAACACTGTATGAACACCATACAGTATACCTTTGTGGATTGTAGGTCATATAGCCTAATATACAATGTATATAGTACACCCATTGCATCTGGCAGTACAGCATGTTACTGTTGCTGAATACTGCAGGTGGCTGTAGTACAATGGTAGACACTTTAAAAACTTAAAACATGGGGCTGGAGAGATGGCTCAGTGGTTAAGAGCATTGACAGTCTTCCAGAGGTCCTGAGTTCAATTCCCAGCAAACACATGGTGGCTCACAACCATCTGTAATGGGATCTGATGCCCTCTTCTGGTGTGTCTGAAGATAGTTACAGTATAAAATAAATAATTCTTTACAAAAACTTTAATATATCAAAAAGTTTATATCAGTATCACCATAAACCTTTAAGGAATGTGTAATGCTAAAATACTAGAATAACTTTGTCACAGGATTATAGGAATAGCTTGATACCATTATGTAGATTGTCCTGAAGCTGTTCGTATTTTAATGTTAATTCCATTTCCCCAAGAAGGGTTGCCTAGTCACGTACTCATGAGTTACTTCATCTGAACCTTCCCATTTTAATTAGTGAAATAAAGGAGAGCCAGTGACTGGGCGGGGTAAGGGAGGTGGAGAGAGAGAGAGAGTCAGAGGTCAGAGGAAGGAGGAGGACCAATAGGAGAAACTCAAATATGGAGATCCAGAAGGATGAACTGGATCCAGGTGGGCCTAATTGGTGTTAAGTAGCTATGAACATTTAAGGATTTTATAGGTCTTATATCTCATATAGAAGGGCAGTTTGTATCTTTGTCTATTTGATGTAATCTTGTTATGTAGAGGGTTTGTGAATTGAGAATTGAATATATAAACCTGTATGAAAGCTATTGGGAGTTAGAGTTGTATTTGTGTTGGGATTTGGGGTAAACACCCCGGGATGGAGGCTGTAAACAGGCAGTGTTAAACCACCAGGGAAGAGTTGCACCAACAAAATGAGATCATGGGGGCAGCTCAGACCAAGCGACAAAGGTGCAAGGGGCTTCATACTAAAACTGGGCCTGAGGAGTGACACCTCGGGGCTGGTAAAGAGATAAGCATTTTTTTTATTTTTTAACATTTACTGCAACACCATTAAAATCTTGTTTGTTCTTTATTTTAGTCTTGGTTTGCTTTTTGTTGTAATAAAAAACATGACCAAAAAGTAATTTGCAGAACAAAGGATTTCAGCTTACATATTCTGCTCACAGCACATTATAAAGCAACCTAGGGGCAGGAACTAAAGCACAAGGGCGATGGGGTGCTGCTTCCTGGCTTGCTCCCCATTCCTTACTCACCTAGGACCACCTGCTTGGTTTTGACTGCCTGCATTGGGCTAGGCCCCCACATTAGGCATGCCCACAGGCAGTCAGATAGGTGCATATGCTCAGCTGAGGTTCTGCTCCTAAATACTCCAGCTTGTGTCAAGTTGACAAAAATCTAACCAGGAAAATTTTGGTCTTGTTGTCTTTGTTGAGACATGTCTTACTACACATCCCAAGCTAGCCTCAAACTCATACTGTAGCTCAGATTTATCTTAAAGTCTTAGTGATCCTCCTGCCTCGGCCTCCTGGTTATTTGGACTTCAGGTATGTGTTCCAGTGTGTGACTCCATAATAATCCCATGGAACTACTGTTGTATATAGTATCTGGCATTTGCCAAATCATCATGCACTGTATGACTTTGTTTTATAAGTAAAAAATAAAAATTAACTTGGGGGTAGACTAAGTATATTTGACTACGCATAATAAGCCCATGTGAGACACTGCAACACTATTACACTTTTAGTCATGTGATCTTCTGATTCACCTTTGTCCTTCAGCCACCCCTTTCTACAGCAGGATTCTCTCTGATCTACAGACCACTTTCTACCATCACATACAACAAGTAGCATTATTCTTAGATCCCTCTTCACAAACACTGGCCCAGGGATGATTCTCTGGTCTATGTGCCTTTGTGGTGTCCTGAGGAATTAGCTTGCTTGATGGTAGAGGTAGTGTCAGGTGAGGGAACAGGCAAAGACAAGTCATTTCTTGGAACCCAGGAGTGGCAGCTTCCAGTTGAACAATGTGAGGCATTCTTGGAATTGGGCATGAGGAAGGCAGCATGCAGTGTTTCTCGTGGATGGTATTTGCTGTCAAACTCCCTGGCTGGGTAAGTACTTTGATTTCCAGACTCCACCTGGGGAGCATGGTGGCTGCCGTGGCCCTCTGCAATGGATGCTTTTCAGGAATGCCATGACCTTGAGCTGGATTCCATCACAGAGGCTTATTGCCTCTCTAGCATCAAAGGGGTGCCCTTTCTACCTTTAGACTAAGCATCCTTGTCCTTCTCCCCTAAGACTGAAACATTAGCCTCCTGTCCAGTAAGGCACATTGGTAAGTGAAATGACTTCTGGTCTCTTTCTTGACCTAAGCCACCCAATAAAGTTCTATTTCCTCTAGGTCTGATCCTGTGGACCTGGAACTAGGACAATCCTCTGTCTCTTGACTCTGAAGAAGTAGAAGAGATGTGCTCTTCCATATCCAGGAAGCTCACAGCCTGGTGGCCAAAATGCACAAAGAAAGTACAAAGCACCTGGAGAAAAAAAATTGTTTTAAAAATCAAATCCAAAATATAGATATGCCAGTGCTTGTTAAACAATTATTTATCTCAAGACATATATTTGTTTTAATTCAGGGGACTTAGAGTTCCTATCTGATTTCCAAAGACTCAGCTGAATTGAATCCAAGGACTCCAACAATAGTTTGGACAAAACCAAAACGATGGAAGCTCCTGAGTGAGCCAGCTGTGGTTCCCAGGCCCCAGCTCTCAGGAGAAAGGGGCCTGCCTAGCCCTGTGTGGATGAGCTTAGTGTTCTGGTTTCATTTCTCTGCCCCCTGTGGCCATAGAATTCCCAAGGAGAGAAGTCTGACTGCTCCGAAGAGTGGGCACATGAGGGAACACTAACATAGTGGTCCTTCTAGGTACTTCAGCAGCCTCTTCAAACTTCTACAGGCTTCTCACAGGAAGAATTCAGTGGTTCCAAAAATAACTAGTTCACACCTTCCCCAACCTTGAGCCCAAACCAGTACTGGAGGATGGGTAGTGTCTTTTAAGACCACTTTTTTTCTTGATGAAGTTGAGTCTTTAAAACCCGGTTAAGTCAGGAATGATGGCACAGGATAAGAGATCAAGACCAGCCTGGGTTACATTGATACCCTATCACAAACAACCCACAACCCAGTGAGGTGCTGGATATAGAAGAATGGACTTAGTAAATTAGGGGAAAGGTGCTCAGGAAGACTTACTCTCAGCATAGTAGAGAAGCATCTGGCTTCTCAGAGTCTACCCAAGAGAGAAGGGTGAAGCAAAGGAATGAAAAAGGAGTCACAGGAGGCAGCTAGATGTGTAGTGTACTAGAGAGCTTTGAGGGAGATTGTGGGCATTGAGAAATCCCAGTGGTGAGACGGCTGAAATCGCTTTTCGGAACATTTCAGAAATGTAATTGAAGACTGTTTGCTATGTGATGTAACCTCTCCCCTGTGACCCACAAACCTTCATTAAGAGTTCTGCTACATGTTATAGCCTCATTTTTGTGGTTTAAGAGTGAGAGTTTGAAAGAGAAAGGGGCTGATGTGACTACAAGAGCTAAAGAAACAGTCAGAAGACTGGAATAGTGAACAAAATTTCAGATGAGACAGCAAACTAGGACCAGAAGTGAGCATGAAAAACTAAGTCCCCTCAGTAATTCACAGAAATCCTGGGGACAACATTGTACTTTCCACAGGACGTAGGAATTGGAGCCAATGTCATCTGAGTGACTTTCAAAGGCTAAGATGCCTCAGTTGACCCCAGCTTACAAACAAGCTTTCCTTCTCAAATGAATGAGTTCTTGGAAAACATAAATATGCCACATATACCTCTACCATCCCAGGGCTTTTATACGGGGACTTGGACGCAGTAAATATAGAAACGGTGCTAGTCCAAACTGAACGCCCTACGCTTGCAACATTCACTGTGAGTGGAGCTGGCAGGGAGAGACTACTGCCTAGAGAGAGCATGGAGCAGGAGAACAAATTTGGCCGGGACTTTTTCTCAATCTGCCCTGTTCTCTGCCCTCTAACCCACCCATCAACCTTATCTTAATGACCTCTTCACAACAGCACTGAAGCCTGAAGGTCTTGTAAACAGAAAAGGCCCAGGAGGACATGGTGATGGAGGTCATAAAGGGTTGTGTAGAAACCAGACTGCTCTCAGCTTGTTCTGCCCCCTGTGAAGTCAAAAAGCAAACACTGTCCCCTGGAAATGGGCTTCTGGTCCAAAGGGCCAAGGGTGCGTGTGGGCCGCCAGGGAGTAGTGAATAGGTCTCCAACACTGAATTTTCCCAGGGAGGGCCGTGAAATGTGTCCGGTAGGACTCTGGCTTATGCTCCCAAACATCGCTTTTGATACGCAATCTTCCCGATCCCCGACGCCCTGCCACCTCCCCATTCCGAGGTCTTCTGGAGAATTGGTGGTCCCAAGACCCTTAGTCTTGTGGCATCGTTATAGGAACCAAACACGGCTCAATAGGGCTGATGGCACCACCTGGCGGCAGACAAGGTATAACTACCCACCCTGGGAAGCTGATGACCCGAGAGCAGAAAAGGCGGGGCGGTTCCTGCGGCCCGGCCCAGCTTGGTGACGTCAGCAGAGTGCGCCATTTCTCCCCACCTCTTTTCCCACCCTCTTTGGAGCTGCCAGTACTTGACGTGGCGTCTCCACCCTCTACCCTTACTTTGCGTGCGTGCTTGCGTGTGGCGGAGGTGGCTGCGCGGGCAGGTCGGAGCGTGCTGTTGCTTCTAGTTCTTTGGCCGCCGTCGCTGTCCGGCAGTCTTTGGTTGAGGAGCCGACAAGGCGCGTGGGTCACAGCCCTTCGGAAGCCCAAGCAGCTCGGCGCGGGGCCTGGCGGGAAGGCGGGAGAGCGCGTGGCCGAGGGTGCCGCGCGGAAGGGCGGGCGCCCGTGAGGGAAAGAGGCGGGGGCGGCGGGTTAGCCGCGGGCCGGGCCGGCCGGGGGATGTCGATGCCTGACGCGATGCCTCTGCCCGGTGTCGGGGAGGAGCTGAAACAGGCCAAGGAGATCGAGGACGCCGAGAAGTACTCCTTCATGGCCACAGTCACCAAGGCTCCCAAGAAGGTGCGGGGCTCTGGGTGGCGGTGAGGGCCCTCGCGGAAGGGGCGCGAGCAAGCCCCGGGCCCGGACTCGGGTAGTTCAGGGCTTCAGGCTAGGGTTTGGGGTGCTCAGGACCACTGACACGATGTAGGGGGTGGCCGGTGAGCTGCGATGGGCCTATCTGGAGCCAAAGAGGCCGCTCTGACCTCGCTTTTCTTTGTCCCCGGCCGGATTCCTCCTGGATCTTTCTGAAGCCCGACAGGGCCAGGCCTTAAATTCGCGACTGACTTTTCCTGGATGAAGGGCCTTGAAGACGAGATTGGGAGGGGGTGAACGATTCAGCTGACCCCTGTGACCTGTCCAGGGGATGAGGGTGTGCAGGCAATTTCCCCTCAGGTGAGTGGGGGAAATCAGGCAGCGCTTTTCCAAGGCATCACTTGAGGAGAATTGGCCGTTTGACCAACAACTGCGTGATAGCTTAGAGGCAAGAGGAAAGAACTGTATGAACTGGTTTATGCAGCTGAAGGCTCTAAAAGCAACAAGAGATTGAAAGGCAAACATATTTACCTTTCAGTCTTCCACTTGCTAGGAAGTATGGGAGAAAGGAAAATTAAGAGGTTGGTGACAGTAGACACTGTCATGGATGCAGGTTGATCCCAGTCATGTGAAGAGATCACTTAGACATCCCTCCAGAAAGAAGCCTGGGTGGGTTGGAGAGGTGGGTGGTAAGAAATGATTGCTCATTCTTTACTGCACTTACTGGAGCAGAACAGGTTCAGCCTATTGTGCTGAGAATTGAGCTCAAAGGACATCCATGCATTGCCCTTAGAAAAGGTGGTCTATGGAGGACTGAATCTAACTAGCTCTCTCAGTGGTGGGACTGGGAAACTGGTCAAACATTCTCTTGACCTTCCTCTAACCTGGTGCCAAAGAACCTTAGCAGAGAAGTGACTTTTCTAAATATTTCCCTCTTGTATAAAGTCATTTCAAAACTAATCCTCCTTATGGTATTTGTGGGGTTCAAGGATGGTATAAATTCAGAGCAAGGTTTACAGAGACAGTTAATCCCAGCGTCCCCACACCTGAACTAGTTAAGCTGCTCTCAGTGACTGAGAAGGCTTTATTTATTTTCCTCCAGGACACTAATTGACTGGTCTCGGGGGAAAAAAGAAGGCATCACTGTGTGCTTTATCTCTGTTTCCTCACAAAATTGAGATTGTTACTAATTACATCTTTAAAAGGTTTATAGACGGTCCCATAATCCTAAGGGATCCAGTTGACCTCATTTTTATTGCTCTCATTCCCCTAACTGCTTTGTTGAAGAAATGACCTTTTGCAGTCTGCACTATTTGAATACAAAGTTAGAGTTCTTACAAGCAAAATGCTTACGTGCAGTACCTCAGATGAGTTAAGGGAAAGAATTGGAAACCCTGATAGCTAATCCCTGACTCATCTCTTACCATAAGCCCACCTTCTTTGTCTAGGTACTCCAGAGAGCATTGGTCATTTTTATTGTGTCTTTTTTTTTTTTTTCCTTTCAATGTAACTATATTCTTGCAAGTCAATATTGATAAGCCAAAATCTGTTTTATACATGTAAACTCCTAGGGGCAAGGACTCTTTGTTTACCATTGTATCTATGGAGCCTAGCTCTGTACCTTGCATATAGTATTCAGTTGTTAATTGCCAATCTGGCTAACCAGTAACTGAGATGCTGAATGCCAACAGCAGTAAATATCCCTTTTCTGTTCCTCTTTCAGAGAGGAATATCACAAATGAGTATTATTGTGAAGCCAAGTGCTAATGACTTTAGAGACCTATATTCCATTAGCTAAAATAAGCAAGTCTCTGCCAGGAGTGTGGGAAGACCCTGTTGTAAATTTCCATTTGCTAGTATATGTGTCCTCATATTATTAATCTTGTTCTTTGAGCTTTATTGTGTGGTATGTACATTGTACTTATATTAAAATGCATTATGATGACTAATTACCTTCCCTTAATGATGGTGATAAGAGTCATTTATTTAATTAATGGACCAATTAAGGACTAGTCAAGGACATGTAAATTCTGAGTAATCTGGTTTAGGTTTTTTATTCCCTCTCAGAATTCCAGCTTCTAGACATTATGACTTTGATCACTTTGAACCTCTTCCATGTGATAATGTGATAAAATATGGAAAAGGTGAGGGTGCAGGAGAACTTGGCATGGTACTGAATAGTGTGAGAAAAAGGTCTCTTTAAAATGATGTAGCTTTTCATCCAGAAGGATCCCAGCTTGACTCTAAACCAGGTAATTTTTTGATCATTCCCATTCCTGAGGCCCCTCTGGAATTGAGTACATTCTTGGGGCCATAGGTGACTTTAATGCTTCTCAATCAGTCAGATTCTAGTATGCTTTTGTTGCCAGTTTTAATTACTGTTTGCTTTGTTTGAGGTACAGCATATGCCCATCAAGCAAAATTATGTCATATTCTCCAACTATAATGATACCCAGTTTGTATTCTTGGATGCTTACTCCAGTGCTGTGGATATTACAGGGCTTGTTGGTTTGTTTCAAGACTTGAATATTTGGCAGTCAAGAAGCCAACTACTATTAATTGTAATTCACTTAAGTGAATAACTCATGTGCCTCAGTTTCTGCATTTGCCTAATAAATATCTTTTGTTTGGAATGGGTGACACTACAGACATTTGGAAGTTAAGATAACAGTAATTTTTTAAGTATATTTTACTCCTTAAAATTTTAATACATTAATTTATGGAAGGGTCGGGATGATTTACACGAGTCTCTTCTCTCCTTCTACCTTGTGGGTTTAGGGGCTCAAACTCAGGTTATCAGGTTTGTAGCAAATGTCTTTACCTGTTGAGCATTTCGCTGGCCCTGTCCCTTCTTTTCAGTGAACATTTGTTGTGGTTTGTAGGAGGCATAAATGCCATATACTGGGAAGATAAAACTTAAGAAATAATCCCAGAGCTCCCAGAGACTAAACCACCTGCCAAAGAGTACACATGGAGGGACCCATGGCTCCAGCTGCATATGTAGCAGAGGATGGCCTTATCGGGCATCAACAAGAGGAAGGCTTAATGCCCCAGTGTAGGGGAATGCCAGGGCAGGGAGGTGGGAGGGAGTGAATGGGTGGGTGGGTGGATGTGTATGAGAGCACTCTCATAGAGGCGGGGGAGGGGGGGAATGGGATAGTAGAATTCTAGATGGGAAAGGGTTTTACTTACTTTTGAAATATAAGTAAAGAAAATATCCAATTTTAAAAACAAACAAAAAAACCTTAAGAAATAATGGGAAAGTATAGTTAACCTTGAAAGCTAAGATAATTAGTGATACAGATTATCATAAGCAACTCCATAAAACATCCTAACATCTAGAAGAACATGAAAAGAATCATAGTCTTGTCCCATAGTAGACATGAGAAATAATGGAAGACATTTTTTTTTTCTGACCCAGAATTAAAAAGGCAGTTTTCATGGTACCACATTGATTGCTGTGGTATAACTTACATGATAAAGCTTATTCACAACTTCTAAGTGGTTTCAGGTAGTATAGTAACCAGAAGAAGTATACAGTGTGCCAACACTGAAGAAGAACCCTGCTTAATGTTGGCAGTTATTCAGAACAAATCTGCTACATTACTGTAGTACAGACAGTAACTGTCTTTGGATCTTCAGAAATTGACATGTGTCAGATTATTGGTTTTCCATAAATAATTCCCAATCCCTAATTTATTGATGAAATCTACTTTGATGGACATGTTCTGACATCTGAGGAGGAAGGACACAGGATTCTGCTGAGTGGCATATTAACATTTAGCCTAGGTTCTATGTAGTCCTTTTACTGTTTAGTTGCATTTAATCAGATTATTAATGTTATCTTGAAGATGTAGAAGTTTATTTTGAATTTTTAAAATGTAAACCCTCATCTATGTTTCTAAGCCTAGAAGAGGTGTCTACATACAGAGTATGTGTAGAGGGCAGAGAATTAGAACTAGTCTCACTTCAGCCTGTCTGAGGAAATGCCTTTGGTAGTTGCTGCATTAGAGACTATGCAAAATGGTTCTTAATCTTTTGAGCCTTAATCTTTGAAGAATTTCATGAAACCATTGTTTCTGTCCTTATGAAAATTCAGAGGAACACAAAAATACATATTTACTTCTGGAGGGTTTAATAGGGCTGCCTGAAACTCATTCATAGATCCTGACTTTAAAACCTTGCTTTAAGCCTTCTAAGCATAGTATCTTTATAGATCTAGAGTCCGTTTTTGTTGTTGTTGTTTGTTTGTTTTTTAATGTTTCTAGCTTGTACTTTGTCTTTAGGGTTTGGAATAAAGCTGGGGCTGTTGGTATTGTTACCCTCCTCTTTGGGACTCATTAGTGTCTTGAGAGTATAACTCAGAAATTTTATACACAGAAACCATATTTTCAGCAACTGTGGGTAAGTACTATCTCAGCTCTACTTCTCTTAATAGGAAACTATACTTTTAAAATTATTCTTAATACTGAGCTGATACAATTGAATCTTACCATTTGATTTCTCTAGATAGAACTTATTGAAATTGAGGCCCATGTTTCACACATACATAGTCTGACACACAGTACTGCTGATGAATGTTTATTGGATCAAATACTGTGATGAATTGTCTCCAGGAGAAACTAAGTTGGACTCATGTAGTGACTGACTTGCCAGAGCTGTTTTTACAAATTGATACCTCCCTATGGATGGATAAGGCAGACTAGGGACCACAGGAGAGAACGTGATGAGAGTCTCCACTCATTTAGTAGATGTTTTCTAATGCAGGCACTGGAAGGTACAGGAGAAAAAGGAATACACACTACATGGCCTCCTCATTTATTAGCTTAGTAGCATGGAAACAAAGCAGTTAGTTGGGTTAGAGCTATCCTTACATGTAATAAGGGATCCAATTTGAAATTCTCACCATTGGAGCAAACATTTTAAGCACTGGGGTCCCTCTGCTCAGAGTTAAAACTGGTATCTTGGATTTAAGAAACTTTGTCCCCAGGGAGTTAGTTGCAAGTTTGAGCGAAAAAAATGAAAAGTTGAATAGCTAGATTTGGGGTGTATGGTAGGGCTCTGACAATATCAACAGCCTTGCTAGCAATGCTGAGCAAATGTTCCTGCTTTCATACTGTATAATGCTGGGTGTCCATCCAGCTGACCCAAAAGGTGAACTTGACACCCGTCTGATGTGCACTTAGCTTTGAAACACACCTTTAGAATTACAGTCTTCTGGATATGGGCCAGTGCTGTCCGAACCATGAACTTCTGGTTCTAGTTGGCATTACATTTTGTGGTGTTTACGTAAAATGTGTGACTTTGGCAAGATTTGGGGGAAAGGGAGACTTTGAAAATTTCCTGATTTGAAAAGTGAAATAAGTGCTTTATAGAGATGGCAGATACATGCAGTTACTCTGGTAACAGAGTCAGTTTCCTGTTCGTGTCCAGGTGGTTCCAGCTTCTCATTCAGTACTTGAGTTTTTTGTGCCAGCGTCAGCACCAAACTTCTTAGCAAGCAAGACAGGAAGATTCCCAGTGTTGGCTTATTATGAAGAGAGTGACCCAGCTGGCTTGCTGTGCTGGACTTGATGAATTGTGAATCTTAATTACACTGATCAATACAGTGACCTTGGTAACAGCCTTGTAGCTGCTGTAGAATCTGTTTGCTTCAGGGTTGTAACAGAAAGAGACTAAGTTGATTGGGGACATCGTGTTCTCACTGTAATAAGCTGTGAGTCCAAGGAAAAACAAATCCTGGAGGGGCTGACCTCACTACACCCCTTCTCCAGTATTTCCCAGGAGCAAACATTACTCTGGAGGTGGTTTCTGTTCTTATTTGCCAGTTGGGAGTAAATCAAGGTTGACAAAGACTTACTTGGTTCTTGGTGTAAGTGGGGTAAAGGATGCTTCCAGGTTCTAAAGGGTACAGGGAAAACACTTGTATTGAGAAGTCCCCTGTCTGCTGGTTTGTAATTGAGAATGGGTGATTGATGAAAGTAATCTTAGCCCTGGCGTTCGGGAATTAGAACCTTTCCTATTTGGGGAATATGGGATTCATAATTATGCACATTCTTTTCTGATTCCATAGAGAGGGGATTAGCTGAAAGTTGGCATGTTTGGAATGAGAGCATAGTGCCAGTTTTTGCTAAGGTTGAACTAAACCATGTTTAAAAATAAATAAACAAAAAAACATTCTATTTTGTTTAGATAGACTCATGTTCCCTTAACCCTTTTATGGATCTATCAAATGCATGGTCTGTACTATCAAATTTAGCTAGTATTAAAAGTAGCCTCTCCACTTCCTTTCCCTTGTTTTATTTTGGAGCAAAGCATAGTTAACTCATTTATTTCCTGCATTTTTTGAGGTGCTTTGTCAAGAGCCTGGCAAACTTAGTATAATTGTTTGCTTTTTCAGGTCCTCCTTAGATTGCTTGTCAAATCAGTACCTTTCATGAGGTTGGAGTGTGAAAGATACCTGTCACAAAGGGAGTTTTTTCAGAGTATTTATTATTTGGGCTCTAAATTAGACATACTTATTCACAGTAGGAGAGGACCTGAAGGTAGGGTAAGAATGGGTTGGCATTTTGAATGAACAAGCTGCCAAAATTATTTTGAAATTAGATGTTGGGGTAGGAGTACAACCACTACCTATGCAAGTGACCCATCTCCCAAGGAAGAGGTTTTTGCACCCCATGTGCGAGATCAGAAAAATAACCTACTACCACTTCCCTCACATTCAGAGTAAGTCTGGGGCAGAGGCCAAGCTCGAGTATTCCTGTTATAGGACCTGTGCTAGACACAGCCACAGATCCATAGAGCTTAGTTCCCACAGCATTATTTAGGGCATTTAAATTCACTACAGACTTCCTTACCCTTTAGAGCACTCTTAGAGCAGCTATGTACATATCCAGAGAGAGAGGAAGAAAAAAAAAAAAAAAACAGCAAATAAAATAATCTAAATAGAAGGGAAATTTGTTAACTTGAAGCCTGTACTTGGACCGAGGCTGCCTAAGCACCTGGAATGATTGCTTATCTAGAATTAAGGATGTGTTAGGGTCAAAGAAAGCCCTGAGCTGTGTTCTTTGAACTTTATCTCCTAAACAGTCTTTATCAAAACAGGAAGGCATTTATGAAAGGGTACAGGAGAGTATCTAAAGAAAAACATAGGGAACACCAGGCCTCTCTACTAAGCCAGTACTATTTCTTGAGTCTAGATTATTTTTGAAATGCTAAGTATAATTCTTACACATTCTAGTTTCTGGATGGTCAAGTCAAAATATGAGAGTTTAAACTTGTTAGTTTATATTATAAACTCTTAGACTGAAAATAATAGTATTTTAAAGATTTCAAGAAACATTTGAAAAATTTGGTGAAATTCTGACTTCAGAAGAAAAGCCAGATGGTATAGTTAATTATTGAAGAGTTATGGATTTAATTAAAGAATAGATCAGAAGCATGTGCTAGGGAGGAAAGATATAAGCCGATATTACCAGCTAAAGCCAGTGTTAATATGGCACTGGTGTTTGCTGTGAAAGAATGGCCAGGCCTCCCTCAGGTTAAGTGCTGCAGGAGCAAGGATGAAACTCCTTTGGGGTACTGAAAAAGAACTCAGTAGGTGGACATATCCAGTTGAGACTGGATCTTAGCTAAGCTGACCTTAGGATCACCACAGCCCAAATGTTCCTTTACTTGAAGGAAGTTCTTAGAGGATTATTATTTAAGGTTTTGAGAACTTTCCATGCCCATTACTGAAAGACTGCCAAATAAGGGGTATTATAAGAGTGTCCCAAGCTAACTGTGTGTGTGTGTGTGTGTGTGTGTGTGTGTGTGTGTAGACTTGGGTCCCATTAACAGAACCTCATCCCTCCCCAGAGAAGTCTGGTTCCAGTTCTGCTTTCTTGTGGGAAAACAGGAAGCCTGCTATTAACATAAGGATATTTCATGGTTTGCTTAGTGATGCATTAAAACTAAGGGGATGTAATCATATACCAGTTATCTTTACTTACTGGCTGGAGTGGTGGGTGGCTCAGCAGTTTTGAGCATTCATTCTCTGCTTTTCCAGAGGACTGGAGTCTCATTCCCAGTGCCTAAGTCAGGCAGCTCACAACTGCCAGTAACTCCAGCTTCAAAGGATTCAAGGCCCACATCTGTTCATACACAGAAAAATAAAAATAAATATTTTTAAATGACCAAAGGAACTTTAAACCTCACTTCCTGGGGCTTTTAAAATCTATTTTACAGTTCTATCCAACCTGTAACCTGATACTCCAGTTTTTATTTTTCTTCATTAATTTTTTCAGCTTTCTAAAGATATAATGGGCAAAATTAAATGTACTCAAAGGGTACAGTGCTATACTGTGATATTTGCACACACTGTCAAAAGATGACTGATCAAGCCAGTTAACATAACTATTTCCTCCCTGTTTTTGTGAAAAGTTGAGCACGCTGCTAGCCATACTGTTGCTGAAAGTGCATCCCAGCTGCTCTCCAGAAAGCTCTCAACCTGTGGGTCCAACAACCTTTTTTATGGGGGTGGCCCAAGACCATCTTACATATCAGGTATTTACATTAAGTTTCGTAACAGTAGCAAAATTACAGTTATGGCATAGCAACGAAAATATTTTTTTGGTTGGGGGTCACCACAACATGAAGGAATTTATTAAAGTGTTGCAGCATTGGGGAGGTTGAGGATAGACCTAATAGGTGTATTCATTTTAGTACATCCGAATTGTGCATCCTGTGTTCAACCCTGGGATCTTTCCCCCTTTCAGTTTGGCTTTTTAGATTCTACATAAGAGATTATTTAGATAAGTACTTAACATGCCTAACATAGTAATGAAACCAAGATTTATTAATCACATATCACGTTACTTAAAAGTAGATGATTTCAACAAAAGTAATAGCTTTATAGCCTTTTAATATGGTTCTGTAGCCTTGTGATATTAGGAAGTAAGAATTTATTGGTGACAACTGTTTTTATTTTAACCTTAGCCAAATTAAATATATTTTTTAAAGATTTATTTATTCATATACTTTACATTTAAACGTGCTTTCTCTCCGTGCACACCTGAAGTGGGAATCTGATCCCATTACAGATAGTTGTGAGCCATCATATATATGGTTTCTGGGAATTAAACTTGGGATCTCTTTGAGATAGGGTCTCCATTATGTAACTCTGGCTGAAACTTAATTTGTAGTCCAGACTGTCCTGTGACTCAAAAAGATCTGTCTGCTTCTGCCTTCCCAGTGATAAAGGTCTGTGCCAGCATGTCTGACAGTATAACTTTATATTGTGAAGATTTAACTATGCTGGGTCTTTCCAACATATTCTATGATTGAAAGTGACTTGCACAGGGTGCTTTTTTGAGTGTTTTACTACAGAATCTTTACAATTTCAGGGACTGCTCTCTGTGCTAAATGTTAGCATTTAAGAGAAAGGTTCCTTCACCATTTAGCACTACATTTTTTTAAAAACTGCATTTAAAATATACAACTACATATTTTAAAGTATGGTACCTCCTGAAAATATTTACTGAGTTTCTCAGGTAAACCCTCTTCCCATACACATACAAATCAGTAGTCAATTTTAACCACACTAAATTGGGGTCTTCCCTATACTAATACTGATAGTTGAGATATAAATAGGAAGTGTTGGGTTGCCCATACATTGTCTACACTGTAACAAGGAAGCAAGAATCAGAGCAGAGCTTTTTGCCTGTGGGGTTTGAATTTAAATCCTGCTGTTCTGCACTGTAGCATCTTAACCTCAGGGCATTAGCAGCATAAAACATCTTCCTTCTTCCCTCCTTCTTTCCTTCCCTCCTTCCTTCCTTCCTTTTTCCTTTTCCTTGTCTTTCACATATTGTAAAATATATGTTCTGAAAGAACTGTTTGCTTTCCTCAGAGCTCACAATTATTCTCAGAGCTGGAATTATTCTCAGCCTTTCTGCAACCACTGCCTTGAGTAGACTAGTCCTTGAAACAGCTGGGGACTGCTTTCCCCACCTAGTTCTAAAAGAAGAAATGCTACTGAGCTTGTGGCTTGTTTGGGGTTTTTGTTTTTAGTTTTTGCTCTTTTACATTTCAATGTCAAGTCACCTTAAGCAAATCATGTAATCCCAACTGCTACTCATCCTGTTTTTGTATCTGTGAGCATGCAGCCCTTAGATAATGCTAGTTGTTGAAAATAACAAATTATTTTGTAAACCATCAGCTTTAATTTAAGACAGACAATGTAAGTAAGAAAGTCAAGAAAATCTGGGTATTTAGAATCTTATTAGTTTTTATTTCTTTGTATGTATGTGGGTGGGTATGCTTGTCAGAGGACAGCTTGCAGGAGTTGGTTCTCTACCATATTTGTCATAGGATTGAACTCTGTTCTGTCACACTTGGTAGCTTTCACCATATCCCACTGAGCCCTATCACCACCCTGATATTAATGATTTTATTGTTTAACATACTAGTACATGTTACTTTTAAACTTATTTTCTCATCAGCCTTAAGTAAAAATTCTATTTTAGTACTCCCTGTGTTATGAGGCTTGTGCTTTGTATATCAGGAGTTTTTTTTTTTTTTTTTAATTAAAAATTGTTTAGATTACTGATATCCCAGCAGTGTTACTTACTGAGAAAATAGCTCTTTTTAAACAAAATTTAATGTTTATTTTGGTTCGCTCTGCAGTATTAGCTCTGCACATACCACTGCTTAGAAAACAACAGAAGACAGGGCAGGACTCAGGAAAACCCAAACATACATATGCTAGTCAGGATGGTGAATGTGTGGCATATTGCACATTGTTCATCCTGGAGTGATAGGTAACTTTTGTTTTAAAACAACTCCAGAGAAGCCACAACTGGTGGTCTTTTTTTGGCTTTCTTGCTTCTTACAAGCCACATAAAGTAGTAGTTTTTTATGTAAACTTGAAGTATGGGAACTAAAATCAGCTGAAGCTGATAGGTAGGGGTTTCACTTTATCATTTCAAATTGAAAACATGTAACCCAGCTATAGGATACATTGTGACAGGTCCCATTGGCTCCTTTAGAAATAATTGCAGTTGCTACATAGTTATTAGTTAACGTGAGCTTCTGGAAGTTAGATTTGTTTTGTTCATGTTTTGACAGCTTGAGCCTATAAGCTCATGGGAAGCAACTAATGAATGACAACTTTAAAAAAAAAAAAGTGATGTAGGTCCTGTCTTGTCAACCCAGAGCTCAAAACACCAGTTCTCATCGGCTTGACACTTGACAGCCACATATCTGTAGCTGCTTATAGTTCTGCCATGTAAACACTAGTTGGCAGATTATTTCTTCATCTCCAGTTAGACAAAGTCTAGCCTTCCCAAATGCTGAGCTGACTCACAGCATGATTCACTCACTCACTGAACAAATGCATGAATTTAAAATGTAATTGGTTTTTAAACCTACATAAGCTATACTTCAGACCAAAGAAGAAGAATTTGCTTTTAAATATTACCTTACTCTTTTAGGTTAAGTTACTACTCAGTGGTGCCAGAGAACCAAATGGGCATCTTTTTAGGTCTATTCACTATTTGTTTGCTTCCTGTTAAATTTTCCTCTGGTAGTCATTGTGTGAAGTGTACTGGTAGGAGATAGGCCTGTTTGTAAGCAATTGACAAGTCTTTCTCTTTAAAGAGAGAGAGAGGGAGAGGGAAAGGGAGGGAGGGAGCATCTCCACCTGGTTTGCAGTAGAATGTGCCAGTTTTACTTAAAGGTGCCATTGTCATAGAGAGAAAGGTGAATATAGTAAACTAGCTTGGTCTTTCCCAGGTTAGCCTGGAACTGGTGATCCTTCTGCCTCAGCTGGGAACACAGCTATGTGCTGCCCTGTCTTATAACCTGATTTTTAATACAGGCTCTATGAATCTAAACAACTGACTTTCAAAGAGGGACAGAATGTACAGTATATTTTAGCTTGATACTTTTTGATAAAGTAAGAGAAGGAAAATGAGAATGTATACATGTATTTGCTGGAAGAAAGCCAACTCGAAAACATACAGAAGCAACTGAAAATAGAGTGGAGGAAAGTGAGACTCTGGATACAAGTATAAAGCTTGGATTATGTCTATTTTATAAGTCAGGGTAGCATTTAATAGATGAAGGAAAAAATGAAATGTTAGAAATCTAAGCTAGCGTATCAGATTGGTTGTGCAGGCTTCCAGTAAACAGTACTTGGACCTTATATCCTTCCTGAACTGTTTAAGGATAATAAGAACTTGAAGGAAATCTCCTTGCCTTTGTGTTTATAGAGTGGAGGTGACCGAATTATTTATTTACTGTCTCGTGTGCCAGTGAGCCTCCCCTGCCCCTAACGCATAAAGGTGAAAGGACACAAACAGTAAGGAAAACGAGCTCTCAAACGTGTTCTGATGCCTCCTGTGCTCTGCAGCATGTGCATTTCCTGCCTCATTCACAATAGTAAAAGTAAATGTTTTTACATGTGCAAAGTTATTATTCTTTTGGGTTTGTTTTTGGAGTTTTATGTTTGTTTCTTTGGGGTTTTTTTGGTTTTTGGGGACGTTGGGGTTTTGTTTTTTGGGTTGGTTGTTTTGGAGTTTGTTTTGTTTTGTTTTGTTTTTTGTTTGTCTTTGTTTTTGAGACAAGGTCTTACTATATAGATCTGGCTCTTCTGGAACTCACTATGTTGACCAGGCTGGTCCCCAAACCCACAGAGATTTATCTGCCTCTGCCTCCCAAGTGCAAAGGATTAAAGACATGCACCTCTACACTCAGCTTAGTCTTAATTTTATAATGCCATTGAGATTCAGTCGGAGAGTATTTTAATTCTTTTATTCTTGGATGAACTCCAAAGAATTTATTAGAATTTTCATGTTTGTACTCTTTTTTGCCTCTATTATATGAAGCTGTATGTGCACATATATGAGTGAGTATATGTATATGCCACATGAAGATTTAAAGATTCATTCTTAATCAAGCATATACACTTATTTATTATACTGGTTTTTTTTTTTTTTTAATATTTTTTCCCCTGTTAAGAATATAAGTCTGGGGAAATAAAAGCTCCAGCAGTGGTGCCAGGAGAGGAAGTCTTTCCTAACAGCTTGTAAAGTAATGGATATGTTCTGTGGAACAGGAGTCTCTCCTCATTTTCTCTTAAAATCTAGAGGTGCCAGTGACTATGTAAGGAGAGGGTGAGCTAGCATGATATGAGGGTGAGGCTAAGTAGACGTGGAAGTTGATCTGAATGTGTTTTACATTATGGTGTTAATTGTGTTTTTTTAGAAGATTAGGAAGACCACCTCTGTACTACTTGAACACCTCCTTCGAAAAACACAGAATAAAAAGCCACTAACTTGCTATTTTTACCTTTAGTTGGCAAATGTTTAGTTGACTGCAGCTCTTAGGGAGACAGTAGAGTCAGTGAAGAGTTGTCTCTTGAGGAAAAGGAGTAGTGACTGATGGTAA
This sequence comes from Micromys minutus, assembly GCF_963924665.1. Taxonomy (NCBI): domain Eukaryota; kingdom Metazoa; phylum Chordata; class Mammalia; order Rodentia; family Muridae; genus Micromys; species Micromys minutus. The sequence continues at coordinate 41,801,629 of NC_137973.1, read as the reverse complement.
AACCACTTGTGCTTTGAGAAGTTTTCAAGGGTTGTCTCTCATGGTTTCAGTGTCTCAGCTATATGGGCCTGATAGTACCTCACTCTTCACACTAACCTACCTTGACACAGTATCACGTTGAGTCTCATTTTGAAAGGCATAGTGTTATTGGTGACATACAAAAGGGTACAGTGGAGGAAGGATATGTATGTTGTGATTAGTCAGCTGCCCACCCACTCCCTCCTGGAAACTCAGGTCCCATCTGGTGAGACTGAGAACTTAAGAAATTTGAGACAGAAGAAGACAGGGAACAGCCAAAACCTGCTAGGTCACAGAAAATGTTTCTGTACCAGAAATGAAAGAGGCTGAAGGTGCCTAGTTTGGCTTTGTAGCTCAAAAATGATCCATTTTCAGTTAGTATTCTCTGATGTATGTGTTTGAGAGCAAGTTATTGGAAAGAAAAGGAATCTCCCCTTTTTTATTTTATATATATATAAAATATATTTTTATAAAATATATAATATATATTAAATTTTTATAAAAATATATAATATATATAAAATACACACATATATATAATATAATATAGGTTTGTTTGTTTGTTTTTTTCCATGCACACCAGAAAAGGGAATCAGATTCCATTACAGATAGTTGAGAATCACCATATGGGTGATAGGAATTGAACTCGGGACCTCCGGAAGAGTACCCAGTGCTCTTAACCATTGCTCCATCTCTCTAACCTTCCTTCAGGAAACTATTTTTATCTAATTGAAATGAAAGACTTGGGTATTTCTTGTTTCACAGTATTGTTTAGTGTTTATTGTTGTTTTGGAGACATTTAAAATGGGAGTCACAAAGAAAAGATGCTACATTGGGGGGGGGGGGCTGGCTGTTTCAACATCTTTTCTATCCTCTGAGAAGGTAGAGGGGCTTGGAAGAGAGTCTTAAAAGGAATAATTAGCTGAAAAATATATGGAGAAGGGATTAGAAAAGATGTAGGAGCCTTAGTGTTTTAATATACATCTTAGTAATTGTCCTTGTTAAGTTTTCTAGTTTTGGATAGTCTTTTTGGCTCAGTGCTGTTACCTAAGGAATATGCTACCCATAATTTCTAAACAGCAAAATTCTGTGCACAATATGCCAGAGAAGGCAGTGGGACAGAATATATATGTTTTTCAATGCCTCAGAAAAACGAGAAGAGGAATACTGGGCCCTCCGATAAGATCAGTAGTTAGAAAGACTGTTCCTTCCCTTTAAGTCTAAGGTATGCTTTCTTAATGATTTGTTTACTAGTACTTGCTGTTTACCTTTGAGTCTAGTTCTTCACCCTTAGGAGAAAACCTTCCTGAGGAAATTAAAAGCTGTTAGATAGGTATGTGAAATAACAAAGTTAATAAGATGTCTGGCGTAGCCTAATTTTTGGATTAAATTAAACAATATCTGGACAAGACACAGACTCAAGTCATCATATTTCCTAAACTATTTGAAAAGCTGCTTTAAGATAGCACACTAAAATGGCCTGAAATTTACTTAGATTTTAAAGACACAACAGATAGACTTCCGTGTTTGTGTGTATTACAGTAGCCAGCATGTTCCTAGAGTAGTGGAAGTTCATGGCAAAGCCATCTGTAACTATTATTGCATGAGAGTCAGAGCACACACTCAGATGTTAGAGAACCTTATTTCTTGCATCTATCTTCTATAGGATGAAGTGGGTACTTAGTGCCAAACAAATATGTTAACTAAAAGAATGTAATGCACATTGTCTATTGTCCCAATCATTGTCCCTTAACCATGGGATCATAGTTGTGTTCTGGTAGCTTTTAGTTTTCTCTAATTGAAGAGAGAAAAGGAAAATTTGAATTAGGTATGGGAAGGAGGGAGGGCAGCTAAGCTATTTACTTCTGAATGTGTGACCATACATTTTCAGAAGTAAATTCAACTTTGGGTAGTAAAAAGTATTAAGATCAACTAAACAAATAATTAAATTGTTTTCCTTTTGAAGTTTATAACTTTTTTGGGTTATCTGTGTTCTCTTTGTCTTAGTAAGTACTATAATCTTATAGATCATTCTGTCACTACAGCCATCGTAATGAAGCCAAATTATTACGTCAAGCTTTTCCTAATGAGCCTCAGTGTTACAGAGAAGTCAGTCCAAGCATCATAAGTTGTACTTTAAATAGCACACTGTACCGATACGTACTGTACGGGCCTAAGATGCAGCAGGTAGACATCTACTTGAATGTGCTCTTTGGAGAATGGTCAGTGTAGCCCATCCTTCCTCAGACTTGGGAATTTTGTCTATTTTTCCTTCTTTCTTCTCTATACTTACTACCTTATGCTAAAGCGCCCTAGTGAAGACCTAATGGTTGGAGGAAGTCATGACAGTAAGAAGAAATACAAACCATGCTTTTACAGTTGTCTTTGGGTTTTTTTTTTTATCCAAATTACCATATTTTTCCACTTAACTACACTGAGTTTAACCCAAACAGAAAGCTGCTATTAGATCTGGTTTCACTAGAAACTAGAAGTTTGTTTTGGCAGTGGTATCCTTATTTACAGCATAGAGGTGAACAGCATGGTGAGATTCTTCCACCAAGGGAGGAACAGATGCTAGCTGGAAAGAACCTGTAGAGTTAGACTCCTGGAAGAAACTGGCAGAGCCACCACATTCTAAAGCAGCTGCTGGGAGACTTGTTGAGGGTGGCAGAGAGGATGAGAATATCAAGCATCTGTGCGCTGCTGTACCACCTTACTGACAGCTAACTATCTACTATGCCTTTGCTTGAGTTAACACTGCCTACTTCAAATGAGAGATGGGGTGTTAGGAGCACTGCACATAGTAGTAAGCTACTTGCCCTAGCCTACTATTTTTAGATGGGAAAGATTTTGTTAAGCTTTAGACCGCTGATAAGCTTTATTAATACAAGGAGAGATTATGTCTATTAATCTCAGGTTGCTGAAGAAATATTTCTAGCTTGCAATAACTGCTTCTCATGGTTTTATCTGAAAATTTGCAAGTGTTACTGAAGTTTCTTCCCCCACCTCACCACCACGTGGGTGGTATCTGGAATCATGCCCAGAACCTTTTGAAAAAAGAAAAAAAGATGAAGAGGAGAGGGAATCTAACAGCCAGGAGAGAAGGGAGCACTTCAGAACAGGCTGCCCGTGCCAGCAGCAGGGAGCCTGGTGGAGGAAGTGCTGTGTCTGGAAGCTGTTAAGGGCCACTGATGGGCTCTTTGACTGTATTTTTTTCACTGCCAGAGTAACTGCATATTAGGTTGAAACTTACTACTTTGGTCTTCTCTCCTTGGTTTACATCTTGCTGACTGAAGAAGTAGTGAACACGTAATTGGAAATCTTATTTAGAAGGATTTAGTTTTTTTTATTTTCTTTTTGAAAATCAGTTATGCGTTTGAATTTAAAGTACTTAAAATTAAAGTTTTGACACTTAAAGTCAAAAAAATATCTTGAGCTTCGTGAAGATCTTTGTTAATCATATTTTTAAATAATATATGTGGCTCAGCTTGATTTATGATTGTCACTTAGCTTTGAAACTTGACTTAATATTGTAGGAGAAAGGAGTTTTAAAGGTTCAATTATTGTGCAGATGTTTATTAAATACCTTCCTGCATGTGCGAGGCCCTGACTTGCTATGGGGTGTGTACTTCTTTATGCCTTCAGTATCTTGTTTTCAGACTTAATAAAACAGGCTCTCCCTTTCTGTGTCAGTTGCCTGAAGAAAAAACTTGCACCGTTAGATGGTAAGCCAAAATGAGTTTTAAACACCCAGATTTCTGTCTCTGGTATGCTGTTTGATTCTGTCCTCTGCATTCATTCTTAGTGGGAACCATACTAGATAGAGTTCAGAGTACCCTTGTCTGCTCCACATTGACTGTAGAGCCCTACCAGTTGTGTTTGCATTCTTCCACACTCACTGCCTATGCCAAAGCTGCAGATTGTACATGTGAATGGCTTACCTGTCTGCATGTATGTGCACAACATTAATTAGGTCAGTACCATCAAAGACCAGAGAAGGGAGTTTCGTTGTCCTAGACTGGAGTTATAGGCAGTTGTGAGCTGCTATGTAGGTACTGGGGAAGAACCCAGGTCCTCTGGAAAAGCATCCAGTGCTTTTAACCACTGAAGTCTTCTTGCTCCACTACCTGATTTACCCTTTCTAGCTTGAAAGTGTTGATGGTTGGGTCATTTGTATTGCTCAGAAAAACTTTACACCCATGATAATTTACAGTTAATAGATACTATTTGCTAACAACATAATTTAATAGTTTCTCCATAGGAATGCTTTCAGAGTTCTGAATCTGAATCCAGGGTCTCAATTTATGCTCCTCTTTTTCAGGAATGTGGGTTTTATCTCAAATTTTGTAGGAAGAGCTCGTCAGAATTTATGTAAGAGTTCAAGAGGAAAGTTTTAAGCCAGTGGTCCTCAACCTGTGCATTGAGACTCATTTGTCAAACTTCTGTCTCCAAAATTACTTACATAACAAACATAATTTTATGCTTGGGGCTCACCACAAATGAGGAACTATATTATAGGGTCAAAAAAGTAGGAAGGTTCAGAACTACTGGTTTAAGCCATATAATTCCATATTTTTACATATTTATTTTGTTTATAAATAATACTGATTGCAAACTATTTTTAATATATTAAAGACAGTAGTCAAAGTATTCTTTCTACTGTGTAGATATGGTGACACATACATATTGCCAATAGACTAATACAGAATTGTGAGTTCTGAGCTAGCCTAGGTCTTGTAAAAGACCTTGTCGGGCTGGAGAGATAATTCAGTGGTTAAGAGCACTGACTGCTCTTCCAGAGATCCTGAGTTCAAATCCCAGCAACCACATGGTGGCTCACAACCATCTGTGATGAGATCTGATGCCCTCTTCTGGTGTGTCTGAAGACAGCTACAGTGTACTTATATATAATAAATAAATCTTTAAAGAAAAAAGAAAGACCTTGTCATTAAAAAAAAAAAAAAGTATTCTAAAAATAACCAGTTGTAATTTATTCTACCTTTAAAACTTGTCATTATTTTCTTCTTTTAGATCCATCCTGATTAGTTAGAATTTAATTAATGGAGAATTTGGTGTTTATTTTAGAACTTCTCTTTCATCCATACACTCTGATATGTTACATTTTTACTGGTGCTACAAAACTCTAGGGAAACGACATTGGTTTTCTGGAGTACAGGTGACATAGCTGGGCTGTAATGTGTTTTGCCGTTGCTAGATATTGTGTTCAAAAGCAAGGCCACTGCCACATGCAGAAGAATATGCTACAAGAGCATATACTTAGAATATAAAACCAGGTAACGAGATTGTATCTGTTTTTGGATAGAATTAAGAGAAAAGATAAAGAGTTTGGTGTTAGTATATAAAAGTTATATGAAAGGGAAGGGAGAGAGGTAAATGAAATGAACATTTAGGAAAATTGGATAGTTACTAAGGTAAATGGCCTTTCAGAATTATTCCCTTCCCCCTCCAACTTAATTATTCCTGAAATAACTGGAAAGAGACAGTACTTTTAAGAGTTCAGAAAGCAGCCTCTTCCCCACCCTTCTAATGAGGGTTACTACCATATTAAGAACCACATGGTAATGCTGAATTTTAGGAAAGTTAGTGTATGGTTTTGGAAAATGAAATGTTTTCGTACAGCAAGATGGTTCCGAGGGTGAAGATGCCTCAAATGGTGAAAAGAAAGAACAGACTCTCACAATTTGCCCTTGGGCCTCTTATGTGTCTTGGTATTTGTACATACACATGATAAATAAGATCCATACAGTTTCCTTGTACTTAGTTTCAGCTTTTTACCTTTCTCTTGTAGCAAATCCAGTTTGCTGATGACATGCAAGAGTTCTCCAAATTCCCTACTAAGACTGGCCGGAGATCCTTGTCTCGCTCCATCTCACAATCCTCCACAGACAGCTACAGTTCAGGTAGGTGTGGCTTTCATGTTCCCTCTGTCCCTTACTTACTGGTACTCTTCACTAATACTTAGAATGTGAAAATCATTTCCAGCAAAACTTGTAGCTGAGGATGCCTTTGTTGAGATTTTCTTTCCCAGGCTGTTTTCTGTGCAGTTTGTGACTATTGCCTAATTAGTGGTACGGGGAAGTTCCTATATTCACATTTGCAAGGGGGAAGAATTAGTGGTATTTTTGCTTTCAGAACTGGCATTTAAAAAGAAATATACTTTTAAACATAAGTTATTTGTATAAAATATACCCTTCTGCCCATGTTTTTCTTTTTGTTGCTAAGACAGTTTGAATTATGACAATAAAATTTGTATTTTTGTCTCCTTCCATGTCTTTCCCTGTTAATTTCTAGAGTGGGAAGATGTATTGTTATGTGACTCCAGCTATTTTCCTACCCTCTTGTCTTAGCCATCTGTAGTAAGTCAAGTCTTTGTTCTAGTTGAATTGTGCCTATCTCAGCTACAGAGAAGATACTGGAATACAGCTGGAAAGGCTGTTTAGAGGCTGAGGTAACTCAGTAAAGTACTTACTCTTTAAGCATAAGAACCTAAGTTCAATCCACATAAAAAGCTGGGACAGGTGATACATTCTTTTAATGCCAGTACTGGGAAGACAAGCAGATTTCTAGATTGACTGGCTGTCCAGCTGCCTGTCCTAGCCTAATCAGTGAACTTCAGTTCCCAGTGGTGGATCCTATAGCACCTGAGATGAACTGAGGTTGACCGTTCTGACTTCTATATGCACCGACATACATTCACAAAGCTTCCGAATCATAGGAAAGGAACTGAAGAAATCACTTAGAGGCATCTAATACAACAACTCCTTCATCATTCAACAAAAGAAATAGTTAAAAGGTTAAAAGAGTTCAGATTGATATTAATGTTAATGAGGATTTATATGAGAAGCCCTTTGTTGTTTCATACCAGTATTATTTGCATAGTTTTATTAACTTCAAGGGCTGGTTGTGAGGTTTAAGGAATGTTAAAAAAAATTATCAAAGAAAACTGTATGTCTGTGACACTGATAACCCAACCAATATAGGCAGGATAGGCAAGAACAAATGTAGGTATGCAGGGTAAACGGTATATATGGTTAATAAATGGTTAGATAGATTCTGTGGGGCTGAAACATGAAAGAAACACTCCCAAATAGGATGTCTATCAAAAATGAAAAGATATCAGAAGTGACAAACTAAATTAGTGTGAAATGAGCAGAGCACTTATAGGTAAACAGAAAGGGGAATTTCATGTGGGAAGATTGAAGGAAAACAGAGATGGAGGAAGTGAAATTCTCAAAGGTCCCAATGGTCTTCTTACAGAATCCAATTAGACCATGTAAAGCCTAGAATAGAGCTGAATTGTTAGGGTGGAGAAGACAACCTTTCCTAGTGTTTGTGTTGGCTGCACTTTTGTCCTTTGGGAGGACTTATCTGTGGAAATCAATAAGAGAGTCTTAGTGCAATGGTGTTGCAGTAAATATTTAAAAAATAAAACACCTTATCTCTTTATCAGTCCCGCAGTCACACTCCGAGGGCCCACTTCTAGTACGAGCTTCAAGCACGGACTCTGTTGCCAGGTCCAAGCTGCCACCACGGTCTCACTCTGTCCACACTACTCCCTTCCCTGGTAGTTTTACTCTGCCTGTTTACTTCCTCGGTCCCGGGGTGTTTCTTTATCCCAAATCCCAACACAAACACAACTCTAAGGCCCAATAGCTTTCATACAGGTTTATATATTCAATTCTCAATTCACAAACCCTCTACACAATAAGATTACATTAAATAGACAAAGATCCAAACTGCCCTTCTATATGAGATATTAGACCTATAAAATCTTTAAATGTTCATAGCTACTTAATGCCAATAAAGCCCACCTGGATCCAATTCATCCTTCTGGACCTTCTTGGAATTCTCCATCTTGGAACTTCCCTCTCAGTCCTCCCCCGTCCTCTGACCCTCTATCATTCCACCTCTGATCTCTGACCCTCTCTCCCAATCACTGGCTCTCGCCTGTATTTTACTAATTAAAATGGGAAGGTTCAGATGAAGTCCTGAGTACTCACGCAACTAGGCAGCACTTCTTAGGGTAGTGGAATTAGCATTAAAGTACGAGCGGCTTTAGGACAATCTATACAGTGGCCCCTGGAAACATCCAGTTCCGAGAGGAAGGAGACTGGAAAAGTAGTGCATAGCTGCATATCCTATTGCACATCCATCCGAAGGGTGGATTTACATTTTATGTGAAGTTTTTATCGCAGATTTATCATCTTGACAGATTTTTCTCCCATAACTGTGAGAAAGGCCTGCTTGTTTTTTGTTCTTTTCTGTATTCCTTGAGCACAGCCTGGTATAAAATCCCTTGGGAATTGCTTTTATCTGTATTAGGGGCTGGTTCTCAGAAGCAGTACCTAGGAACTGGTTGGAAATTCCACCTTGAATATCTCCCAAGACCTGCCAAATGCCAACTTTGGCCAGGGACCTAGCAGTCTGTGCTTTAACAAGCAGATCATTCTGATAGATGTGTAACGAGTGATCTATATGATGGCATTCCTTATCACTGTTACTCCATTCTTGTAGCATCTGGTTACAGTCCAGAGATGCTAAGTAACTGTTATGGGGGATCACCATAGGTGCTACAGGATTAGGCTTCAGTGGCAGAGTATCTTTAGGCTGACACAGTGCTGAGAGATAGTTTCTTTCACAGCTGTTAGAGCCTGGAGGAGCAGAACTGACAACTGATGACGTAAAAGGGACCTGCAATTAAAAGTGTGTTGGCTTCACTTAAATAACAGTCCCATGGGGACTGCACTCAGTGGAGTTTGGGCCAATGAGGTTTTTCTTTGTTTCTTTGCTGTCTCTAGCTGCGTCCTATACAGATAGCTCTGACGATGAGGTTTCCCCCCGAGAGAAGCAGCAAACCAACTCAAAGGGCAGCAGCAATTTCTGTGTGAAGAACATCAAGCAAGCAGAGTTTGGACGCCGGGAGATTGAGATTGCAGAACAAGGTAAAGGAGGGAGTGAGTGAAGGGCCAGGAGCACCCTTTGCACTGCTTACCAAGACCTGGGCAATAAGAGTTTCTCACACTTTGGAGAAACACTTCTCTCTGAATGGAAACTGAGCCTTAGGATTCCTATGTATGTTTTCTTTTCTTTTTTTTCTGTTCCCAGTGGATGGTAATTACAGAGTGGTTTCTGTTCTCCTCATCATGACACCATACTCACAGGACTACAGTGCATAGTCAGCGAGTGTTGGGTCATAACATAGTGGTTAGTTGTGTGGAATATTTTGTAGCTGCCAATACCAGAGACCTAGGTTTCCCAGAAGCAGCTGAAGTGACAGGTTCTAACCTAAGGTTGTGGTAGCCGGGGGGTCTCAGTAAGTCCTAGACACCTTCACCTGGAATGGAGTGCAGGTGACTGACAGGCACCTGCATCTTACTCCAAGCTTGACTGGCTCGGGTAAGATAGCAGAGAAAAATAGAAACATCTTTCACTGAGGTCAAAGTCATTTCTTCTGGTCTGAATGAAGACATATGGAACTCTGTCCACTTTGGCCAGTTTTGAAACTTGAATTTATTCACTGCTCAGGCCTTTGTATATATAAAGCAGAAGCAAACCTGCCAACTGTACTTACACCATAACCTCCAGTTACTCCACTGGGAAACTTCTAGTCATTGGGGAAATACGTTTGGTATGCTCTACCCCATCTCACATGGGTCAGCAGACCTAGCCCTGCTTATTGCTGGGCAGGAGTGAATGGTGTTGGTAGTGTGGACCTAGCTCAGATCCTCTGTTCTTCCACAGACATGTCTGCTCTGATTTCACTCAGGAAACGTGCTCAGGGAGAGAAACCTTTGGCTGGTGCTAAAATAGTGGGCTGTACACACATCACGGCCCAGACAGCGGTGAGTTTGTTGGAAGAAAATAAAGGGGTTTCTGATAGAAGGGGAAGAAAAAAAATTTTTATTGAAAATGAACATGCCATCCCAGGTGGTGGTGGCAGAAGAAGCAGGTGGGTCTCAGTGAGTGGGAGGCCAGCCTGGTCTACAGAGTGTGTTCAAGTACAGCCAGGACTACACAGAGAAGCTCTGTCTTGCAAAACCAGAGACAGACAGACAGATGAATGAACATGCCTTTCCTTCCTACCTAGTTGACTTAGGAGGATGTAAAATGACTGTTATAAAAATGTTTGAAGACTTTTAGGAACATGTCTTTCAGGCATAGATAAGTAGCTGTGTGCCACACAGCTGACTGGTACCTTTGTGTACTTCTCCAGTGCAGGGTCAGCTCTGTGATGTTACAGGTACTGACCTCTTGCTGACATCTATCCCCTGCTCCTGGGTAGCTCCACTTTTTCTCACCCATCTTCCTGTACATCTATAGGTATTGATTGAGACGCTTTGTGCACTGGGGGCTCAGTGCCGCTGGTCTGCCTGCAACATCTATTCAACTCAGAATGAAGTAGCTGCAGCACTGGCTGAGGCGGGTAGGTTCCATACAACACAACAAGATTGTCATTATACCATGTGTATCTGGGGACTATAAACTTGAGCAGTCTTAAAACAACAGAGCCCGGATATTTTTACACACACACACACACACACACACACACACACACATATTTAGTGGTGGAGTATTTCCCTGCCATACAATGAAACCGTGAATTCCATCCCCATTGTCATGACAGGCGTAAAGAGAACAGGAAAAAATTCATACTAAAACCAGGGTATACTTTAAACAAACCAACAACACCTAAGGAAATATTCAATTCTGATGTTAAATGGATGAAGGAAGAATAGTAAATGTGAGCTTACTGGTATCTTCTCTGCAGTAAAAATCTTATCAGTTTTGAGAGAACACTGTAAGCAAGTGTCTTTTATATTGATGGTTAATAGATTAATTGGTATTTTACAGTACACTAAAATGTATGTGCTGTACGTTTTAATTAAAAATGGAATAATTTTTATTGTCAGAATGTTCAATAGTACATCACCTTGAAGTTGGTCTGAGGATCTTCCACCTTCTAGGATTTTCTAATGGCTGTTGATTGTAGAGGATTTAAGAAATTTTTTTTAAAAATTAACAAGGTTTTCTTTATACATTACATTTGTAAAACAAATCTTCGTTTGTACACATTTTTATAACCAAAACATTACATTTTCAGAAGTAATTTCTCTCATATCACTGAAAAGTGACATGATTCATTCGTATGACCACATGATTTTACTTCTTCTTTTTCCTAGAATTGCATGTTTAAATTATTCTGAGACATCTGTTGATGTGCAGTGCTCTAGAAGGACCTTTGTTTTCCACTCTTCTCTTTGCCTCCTTAAAATGTAGTGTAAAGAGTAAAATTGGCCGAAGACAGTTAATATTTTATGACTCCAAGATATTTTTAAAACAGAAATCTCTTAATTTCTTAACTATAATAATTTCTGAACTAATGAGTAATGTTTTGACTTGTACTCTTTAAGTTTTTCCCTTTCATTCTTCATTTGGATCTCAGAGCTGGTACTGATGTGCACATCAGAAGCAACATTAACTGATTTATTTCTCTCTTCATAGGAGTTGCAGTGTTTGCTTGGAAGGGCGAGTCAGAAGATGATTTCTGGTGGTGCATTGACCGCTGTGTCAACATGGATGGGTGGCAGGCTAACATGGTAATCATTTGTGTCCATTGCTATTTTTACTGTGGATTTATTTCCTCTTCTCTTAAAGCATGCTTCCCTAAACATATTTTGTATGTTTGGTCTTATTTACTGACTATATTGCTAAAATGTTCATAACACAATACCTACTTGGTATGGATCTAAGACACACAAGGCACTGGATTCAATATCCAGCACCAAAAAGAAAGTTAAGAAGAAAGGAATGAAGGAAAGAAAAGAAAGCAAGCTCTGAGACGTGAATAGAAAGGTGGGGGAAGGCTGAGCTAAGATGGACACGTGGCTCAAACACAGAAGAATAAACAGAAGGAAATGATGTGGTTGGTCCCTTTGGAGTAGGAGTCTTATTTCTTTCCTTCCTGCTCCACTTCTCCTTTTGCATTCAAAGGAGCTGTATATTTCAACTAGACTGAAAATGAGCCCAGGATTTGTAACTGTAGCTGGTCATGGCGAATGCCCAGCATTTAAAAGGCTGAAGCAGGAATCCTTGAGCTCAGGAATTTTAGACTAGCCTGAGCAACATAGCAAAATCCAGTCTCCAGAAAGCTTTCCACTGTAGCCTAGAACTCACTTAGGAATTTTTTTAACCATTTTACACCAAAAGATTTAACTATATTTCCACTGTCTAAGCCTGTTCTGTGGAGCATTTAAGAAGTGCTCTTCCAAAATATCTAGGGCTCTCTCACTAGTGTAGAAAATGGGCTCAAAGTTCCCCCTAGCTCTAGCAGCCTGAATGCCCATAGAAGTCTTCTGGCTGTTCTATAGATCCTGGATGATGGGGGAGACTTAACCCACTGGGTTTATAAGAAGTATCCAAACGTGTTTAAGAAGATCCGAGGCATTGTGGAAGAGAGCGTGACTGGTGTTCACAGGTAACAGATTCTGGAGTAGCTGCCCCTTGTGTCCTTGCCTCATCAAATTCTTCTGGTCTCTCCTAGACTTTAGGGCTGTGTTTCAGACTTAAAATAACTAAGTGGGAGTATCTTCATTAGATAAAACTGAGTTTTTACTTTTGCAATATCAAAATGACTGTAGAAGGAATTTTTAAGAAAAAATTTCAAATTCTAATTCACATGTTTTTATCTCTCCCATTTACTCCACTGAGTAATTAACAGTTATTTGGGGCTAGGGGCGTAGGGAGCAGTGTGTCTTGCAAAACTTATGCTCAATGTTGTATTTATAATCTTTATATTTAAATATGGAAGTTAAAGTATTAAGAAAACCACATGTGATGCATCAAAAAGTAAAACTGGAGATATGCTCTTGGCTTGCTGGAAATAACTAAACGGTATGTAGGGCACTGCTCTCCTGCGGCACAGGGCACATGATTGCTCTCACAGACACAGTGACCACATCAAAACCATAGCCATCTTTGTTTACCTGAAGTAGGCATGAGGATTTAAAGACAATGCTGGTCTAAGGTAAAAATGTTCTATTTGTGGAAGAGCAGTAAATTATTTCAACTGAAATTTTTTTATTTTTCTTCCAAAATTAAAGGATAAAGGTAGAAGGAAAGAGTTAAGGTGAGATGACAAGAAAATAGTCCTGTTTCCAAAGAACTTCTGGGCATATATAAGACTAAAGAGGGCAGCATGGAACTTGAAGAGACATAAGCAGACTTGCTGTTTATTGTTTATCACCTAATTAGTTGTGTGTTTGTTTTGTGGCTTCTTCTCCCTTTAGGCTGTATCAGCTCTCCAAAGCTGGGAAGCTCTGTGTTCCAGCCATGAACGTCAATGATTCTGTTACCAAACAGAAGTTTGATAACTTGTACTGCTGCCGAGAATCCATTTTGGATGGGTATGTTGAAATGTATACCTTCAAACATGTAGGGACTAGTAGTAGTTGTTCTACGTATTAGTCTGACACCTGTAGCTTGCCCCCATAGTCTCCCTCCTTTACATGTTATTAATGGGGCCTATTACACACTGATCTCAGCCAGCTTTCAATTGAATTTCTCCTGGGCATTGCCCTGCACTTGAATTTGGTACAAAGGTGACTGAGTTGTAAATGATGTTTGAGATGAGTCCTTGTCTGTTTCCACAGCCTGAAGAGGACCACAGATGTGATGTTTGGTGGGAAACAGGTGGTGGTTTGTGGCTATGGTGAGGTAAATAGTTGAGCCCCCATGTTTCTGTCTATTCTTATTAGAATGGCTTTAGAGAAACATTGAATGAAGGGGACAATCTACAATCACTGATGAATGTTTTTTGATTCTGTGCTTGAAAATAGTGGCAAAAGTCCTTTTCATATTCATGAATTAAAGGCAGAGGGTATTAAACTTTCATATTTTAGCAGTTTATCTTATTGATTGATGTCAACATTACTGTCTCCTACTTATCACCTTTTATGAAATTAAATTAAAGTGAATAAGTAACATTGTATCCCCATCTTATGACTTGCATTATGATGGAGAAACTGAAGTGACGTTATAGTTGAATATCTCTAAGCTGAACTAGGTCCTAGGACATTTCATTGTCTTCAGCAATGGTCCACTGAAGTTCTTAAGCTGCTTGATATTGAGAAGTGAGTTTTACCAGGTTTTTGTGGAGTAAATCAGTTGTTCATGTTTGATCTTATTTTCATAATGGTAACTATTACCCAAAGCTTCCTTCTCCCCAACTCTTGTTGTGACTTGTCTGCTAAATTATCTCTAATTGAGGTTTACAGCCTAGTTTGGGCTTCTTTCTGCTCCAGCTGGGGTTGGAGTGTTCACTGGATAATGACTGATTTAAAGAAGGCTAATTCCTACCTCCTCAAAAGCTTGTCTGCCCCGATGATCATGTCTTACTAGACCTGGCAACCTGGGCTTTCCTGTATTCTGCAGGTAGGAAAGGGCTGCTGTGCTGCTCTCAAGGCCCTCGGAGCAATTGTGTACATCACAGAAATTGACCCCATCTGTGCCCTGCAGGCCTGGTAAGGATGGAGTACTGATAACACTATTAGGTTTGGTATCCATGCTTTTTATTTCTGAGAGCTGGTGGCTGACTCACTTCATTGTTTTTGCAGAAATCTTCCAGGAAAGGAGTGTGATGCTTTGTTCCCTTCATTCTAAGCCTTTTATGGGGCATCTTGGCGTTTTCTCCTCTTGTGTAGACTTGGGCTCCCCAGAAGCCAGTCTGTAGCTCACTGTGGCTCACTACTTACCACTCCTGGGATGGAGCATTAGCTTTCACTTCAGAAGGGGACTTTGTTGTCTAATTTGTGGCCACTTCAGAACATTTTTGTCAACGTGAGACACACATTGCTTTACTTAGTGTTGCTTTCTTTTTTTCCAGCATGGATGGGTTCAGGGTAGTGAAGCTGAATGAGGTCATCCGGCAGGTGGATGTTGTGATAACTTGCACAGGTGAGTATTGGTGCTTTGGTGCATGGAGAGCCGCGCTAACTCTCATGCTGACTCCCAAAGGTGCTCAGTGTGAAGTGTTAGAGTGTAAATTTTCCAAAGGAGCTTTTTACCATAATGATTTTTCAAATTACTTGGTCTTAAAGTTAAATAATTGAGCACAAGCATTCTTTGTACACCTTTCTCACAGCATGCGCAAACCCTGTAATGGTTAATAAACACCTCTCCCCCTGGGAACAGTTGGTGTTCTTGTTGCCCAGCATCTCTTTTCTTCAGCCACTCTTCTTTACTTTTAGGAAATAAGAACGTAGTGACCCGGGAGCACTTGGACAGAATGAAAAATAGTTGCATTGTATGTAATATGGGCCATTCCAACACGGAAATCGATGTGGTAAGGTTTCTCTCTGTTACAGTTAGGCCTTCCTCTGCATCTATTTCACTAGAGCCCCAATCAGCTGTCTGCTCTTCCTTCCAGACCAGCCTCCGCACTCCAGAGCTAACATGGGAGCGCGTACGCTCTCAGGTGGACCATGTCATCTGGCCTGATGGCAAACGGGTCGTCCTTCTAGCAGAGGTAACATGCCGCCAACTATAGGCCTGTGCTAGATGCACAGAGTAAGGGAAGAAGCAGTGGAAGTACTAGTTCTGTGTCCTCTGAATTCTGCCTTTAGATAAACATGTTTTTTCCCAATTGTCTATCCCTAAAAGAGAAGCACAACAAGAAAACCTCCTTTTTGCTGAGTGCATGCACTATTTCCAGCCCTTAGCCAATTTCAGACTTCACACTGATTCATAGAGTGGAAAGCCTAGAGTCCTGATCTGAGTGGAGTGGAGTGCCGAGAGGTGGAAAGCCTTTCCTGTCTGCTTGACGTTGGTGTCTTTTCTTTTGCCAGGGTCGTTTACTCAATTTGAGCTGCTCCACGGTTCCTACCTTTGTTCTTTCCATCACGGCTACAACACAGGTATGTGGCAGGATGCCTAGTTTTCCTCCTCTGAGATGGGAGCAGTGGAAGGGCTCTGATGAGTGTCCTGTGCATACTTACTGGCCTATTACCCTTTGCCATGTCCTAAGTTGTTGATGTGACTGTGTCTCTGAATTGCTTCTCAACTGAAATTACAGTGTTCCAGCTTAGTTATATTTAGTTTGTTCTTTTGTCAGAAACTAAACAAAAACATCGCTTTCTCTTATATCAGCTAGCCTTTATCTCAGGGCAGAGTTCTGGGTGCACTCAGATGACCAATCACTGTCATGCTTAACCTGAAGTGCTTTTAAATCTGTATTGTTTAATGTCCTGTCTAAGAAATGCTTTGTTCTCCTGCCCTCTATCCCGCCTTAGGCTTTGGCACTGATAGAACTTTATAATGCACCAGAGGGACGCTACAAACAAGATGTGTACTTGCTTCCTAAGAAGATGGGTGAGTGAAGACTGAAGTCTGCATTGGCCCTAGTTGGCTGCATGGTTCTATAAAGTGACTTTTCCTAAAGCACTAGCTGTAGAGTCAGGAGACATTCTATTAGCACCATGAGCCTCCATTTTTGTGAGAAGTAAGAATAGTACTATGTACTTTACAGAATTGTAGTAAGAATCCAAGGAAGATGTTCTTATTCTCAAGTACCCTTCCAAATCTCACCAGACTTCCCAGCACAACTAAGTACAGCTTAGACCAAAGAGAGAGACCAAAGCAAGTTGTTTGTCTTAGGACCACTCACACTTTGCTCATGTGGCATAAACCCTGTGTTGTCCTTTGCTTTTCTACATGCTGGCACCCAACCCATACTTACAGCCAGTCTACATGCCTGGCTTTACACTTAAAAAAACAACTCGCATACTGGGGAGATGCTAGTAGTTCACTTGCTATTTTTGCAGAGGACCCAGGCTCAGGTCCCAGACCCATTTAATGTCTTACAACCATTTTGTGCTGGTAAGGGTCTGGATGAGCACCAGGCACAGATGTGGTCCAGATACGTACACACAGGAAAGCATGCATAAACATAAAAGTTTCTCAACTTACATTGCTTTTGGATATTTTGTTGTATATGTTTTTTGTGTATTGCTACTTGGGCTGCATGTATATGTGACCACAGGCATGCCTGTTGCCTGTCAAAGCCAGAAGAGGATATCAAAATGCCTAGAACTGGATTTATGGCTGGTTTGAGCTGCTACATGGGTGCTGGAAATCAAACCCAGGTCTTCCAAGAGAACATCCAATGCTTTTAACTGCTGAGTTGTGTCTCTGCTGTGTAGTAGTTTTTTGGTTTGTTGTTGTTGTTTTAAGAAATTATATTCATAAAAGTTAGGGGACAGTACTAAATATGTGCCTTAGAAATCCATCAGTCTAAGATATGTGGCTTTAGGGATCCTGTCCTAAATAAATGTTAGTGACAGGAGGCTCTTTTAAGCCTATTAGATTCCTCTTTATGGTTCTTGATTTGATGATACTTTAATATAGTTGAGGAGGTTGCCACAGGAAATTGGATGCAGTAGTATATGACATGGTGCCTACTCAAGTGAAGCCAAAATCTGAGGGGGACGTTCAAGACACCCATTCGCCAACCTAGTGCGTGGCCCTCTGCTTGCTCAGTATATATGCTTAAATAATTTCCCAGAAATATAGCTTTGAATGCTTCCTTAACTAAACAGATATTTCAAGTTGTGGATTCTTTCAGGTTTTTTCTATTCCTTTTCTCTTCCTGAGTAGTTAAGAAATGAAAATAGAAGGGAGGCTGTACCCTAAAGGCATGTCTGACAAGAAGTCTACTGCCCTTACCACCTTTCTCTTCCCAGATGAGTATGTTGCCAGCTTGCACCTGCCATCATTTGATGCCCACCTGACAGAGCTGACAGATGACCAAGCAAAGTATCTGGGACTCAACAAAAATGGGCCATTCAAACCTAATTATTACAGGTAACTTGGAAGAAAGCAATGAAAAGTTCTTCCCCAGTATCAGACCAGCCAGTCTAGCCAGGTTTCTTGAGTAAAGAAAAGTGCCATGTCTGATGTTTAAGAGTATAAGGCCACCACTGCAGGTTAGGAGGACAGTGACTAGATTGTTCAGTATTAAATGTTTGCCAGTATAGTGA
The DNA here is from genome assembly GCF_963924665.1 of Micromys minutus. Taxonomy (NCBI): domain Eukaryota; kingdom Metazoa; phylum Chordata; class Mammalia; order Rodentia; family Muridae; genus Micromys; species Micromys minutus. The sequence continues at coordinate 41,783,558 of NC_137973.1, read as the reverse complement.
GGTCCAGTCCTCACCTCTGCAGAAAACCAAATTACCAAGGTAATCAGAGAAAATGTATATCTACCAATAAGTATAAAGACCTAAGTATCTTAAGGTTTTAGAAGGTGAGCCTCACCCCAGGAGGAACCCACACAGGAATCTCCCAGTCTGAGCTGGGAGGAAGCTTGGAAAGATGCTGTTGCTGATCTCAGAAGGCATGTTAACAGGTCCATCTCTCTCTTTTCAGATACTAATGGACGTATCTCAATGACCACTCCACATGAACCACGCAACTCTAATAGAGTATTTTTTAAGATAACTTTTATTTTCTTCTTATTACTTTCCTTTTGATTTTTTTTTTTGTCTTTTATAATTTCATTTTTGTTTTCTCATCTCATCATTTGAGTTTTGCAGACCACACAGGAACTTGCTCCATGGCTCTTTAGGTGAAACTGAGTGAGGTCAAAGGTTTCTCACCCTAGTCACTAAAAGGGGTTAACTCTGCAGCCCAGAAAGTTGATTCTTTAACCATTTCTGGGGACTTTGATTGCTTAGTTACCTTATTAACAGAAAATGCTAAGGCATCTTCTATGTGGAACAATCTACAGTGTCTAAATTGCCTTAAAAGAGCCTGTTCCTAGCTGTTGGAACTATTGCTCTTTCACTTCGTCAGAGGAGCCAGGATGGTACTTCCCAGCCAGGTAGGTTAGATGTAGGTGGTGCATGTCAGCTTCCCTTAGAAACTCTGAGCCCTGTTTCCTGTGTACGGTGGCATGTCTGGTAAAGAGATGTGTTGCTTGTTAACTCAGTAGGTTCACTTGGATTTGTAGTTCAGCCCTTCCACCAGTCTCTCATTGTTCTAGTTTTAACTAAACTGCATTCTATCAAGTTGAATTTTGTCCCTTAGCATTTATTTCTGTTTTATTTCTTTTAATTAAGAAAAAATTTTAGTGTTAATCCTGAGAAACAGCTCAGGTGGTTAGTTAACAATATCTCGTTTGAACCTTTGAAACAAAGTATAAAGAGCTGAGGCTAGAAAAATACTAGTCTCAGACTCTGATGTTTCCAGCTCATAGTTTATAGCATCAGTGAACTGGAGCCATAAGCAAAATTTCTCAGCTCTGCCTCACGCAGCTTATGCTGACGGCCGATTTCTTGAGCCATTACTCAGTATAAAACACTGAGCCCTGTCTTTAGGGTTTATCCTTTAAGAGCAAACTTGTGGGCAGCTGTGCTTCTGCAACCTAAACTATTTGAAGGGAAGTCTCTAGATGGAAGAAAGGATGATAAATTGGGCCAAGGTGAAACAAATATAACTATATAATCTGTTCAGAACTGTAGACCTTGTCTGGTGTTAGTTTTATAGACATGGTGCCACTTTTGATTGACACTTGCCACAAAAATAGAAAATAAAAATTATAAACTGAGATCTTAAAGAAGACTTGGTGGGAAAAGTACATCCTGATTCACGCTCTAAGAGAATTCCAAGAGGCCCTCTAAAAATCAGAGAGACGTATTCCCAGGCCACGCACCCCGCTTGCCAGTATCTCTGCATGGTCAAACGAGCTTCATGCTCACAAGCTTTAAGTATATAATTATCCAGGATTTTAAGTCCTCAACATGGTCTAGCTTGTGATCCTTCAAAGATGGGTTATGTGTTAATGATAGGTACTAGAAATGTTTACTTCTCTCTTTCCACTGATCAGAGAAACAGGCATTAAAAACAAATACGAAAAAGGAAAGCTTTTACCCTGCACCTTCCTTGCAGGGAACAATTATCTTGCCAAAACTTCTTTCCCTTCCATCTCCCATTTCTCCATACCCAGTCCTTCCTGCTCCTTGCCAATGTGATCATGCTTTCTTCTCTATAGATGCTAACATTTGAAGACCCCTTTCCTAGGGCACTTAGTCATCCAGTCAGAACACCCCCTTCAGTAGGGACTTATCTTGGCTAACAGCAGTGTATTCATCTGGTCAGCTCTACTGAAGGGAAGGGACCAAGTTCCTGCTGCCCTCTAATCTGCCCTCTGGTCCTATATCTATTACTGTGTCCATAGGAATAATAGGTAAGGGCTAGTCTCTGTCAAGCCATGTAACAAAGGACACTGGAAAATGTCTGGCATCAGAGGGAACATTTGGAGACCAACTTGGGAGGAAAATATTCATTTTGTATTGAATGATTTTTAATGAATGCAATATTAATCCTTGCAGATGAGCAATAATCATTAAAATCAATTAAAAATGATAAGACATATTGATAGTCTTGTGTCTTTTTTGGTTAAATAGCAAAACTTTATTAGACCCTGTTTCCCTAGGATGAGACAAGCCATTTGAAGACAAGGTCTGCTTATATAAGCTGACCTCAGACTTCTCGGATCAAGTCATCCTGACTCAATCTTCCCAGAAGCTGGGACTATATAGCATTAAACCAGAGCACCCTACTAGCATTAATATCTTAAGTTGCTATGATATGAATATTGAATATCCCCCAAAAACTGTGTGTTAAGACTGATGTCACTGTTGAGTGGTGCACTGGAACCTTTAGGAGGTAGGACCTAATGGAGGGACACTGGAAGTGTGCCCTTGGAAAGAATGGTATGCCATTGCCCACTGTTATTTTTTTTTTGCATCCTAGCTAGTGAGATGAGCAGTTTTGTTTCCACCGTAAATTTTTGTCTTGCTATTCTGCCTTTCATAGACCCAAAGCAATGTGACCAGTCAGTCATGGACTGAAACCTGCCTTCGTTATAAGCCAAAATATTTTTATCTTTATAAGTTAATTATTTTGGGTATTCATCACAGTGATGGAAAGACGGAAAAGTAGGTGTCTGTCTGAATTCTTGCTGCTGTAAAAGAGCATGTGATGATGTCTCAATTGATAAAAGTTCTTGCCTTGCAAATATGAGGACATACATTTCCTTCCCAGAACCCAAGTAAAAATGTGGGTGTGTTGGCATGTACTTATAATCTCAGCACTGAGGTACAGAGACAAGGAGAATTCCTGGCACTCACTAGGCAGTCTAGTCTAATTGGTGAGCTCCAGGCCAGTGAGCCACCCTATCTTGAAGGAGAATTCTGCACATATTTATATAGACAGACCTGTGTGCATGCACACACATAAAACAGTTTGTGAAACTGGGCATTCTGTAGAGGATAGAAATTTACTCTGAACCTTCCTGGAGACTGAAATGTCCAGGATGAAGTAGCAAACTGATGATTACAGTCTGTTATCTGCTTCCAAGATGATGCCTCTTGGCATCCTCACAATGAGAATCCAAACAGGACCTAACACTTTCCCCTATTCTATTTAAATGATGTAATAAACAGCCACATATGGAGTATCACATTGGTGAATCAGTTTCAACTGATAAGTTGAACATTCAGGCAACAGCGTTCTCTACCCCAGCCTCCAAAAATTTATGTTTTGGTTTTTTGTTGTTGTTTTGGGGGCGGGATAATTAATTCATTGGTTTTTAATCTGGAATATAATCTGGTAGTCACAAAAGTCTTAACTTTAGCACCAGCTCAAAAGTCTGAATCCAGAAGCTCATCAAAATCAGATATGGTAGTAAGATAGAGTTCATCTTGAGACCAGTTACTCTCCATCTATGAGCCTGCAAAACTAAACATTGTGCATTTCCAAAGTGAAAATAGTATAGGCTTTGGATGGATGCTCTTTCTTCAAAAGAAATGCAAAGGATAATAAACGATCCTAACTAAAACCTATCTCCTGAGCCTCCTTAATTTAAAACATCGTTCACCTTAGTTGATAAGAGGCAATGGATTGCCCTCAGAATACTGACCACCCCAAACCATAACACAAAGAACTGTGGCATTATTCCTCAAATAAATTAGGCAGTTTGTCCGGCTGCCTTCAGGGTATAGCATTCATCCACTTCTAGTTAAAAAGCCTCTAAATTGACTTTGGGACAACCTCTGAAGGTTCAGACCCCCTCATCAGATACAAGTGAAAAGCCAGCTGTGCCTGGAGGATGATGCCTAACCAGATGTCAGACTCACTTGGAACCTGACACCCAGTTCTTGGAATCTGTCAGATCTTAGATCTGTCTACCCTCAATGCCTATCCAGAACAACTGATTAGCTTACTTGTGTAGGAACAATAGACATGATTTAAGAGATGAGCTGGTAGAGTAAGAATGGTTTATCAACAGTAGAAGCTATATAAAAGATGAGGGATATACATGATAATTTCACCTGTAATTTTTAGTTCTTGGAGATTTGATGCCGTCTTCTGGTCTCTGCAGGCACCAGCACACACATGTACATAAACACATTCAAGCAATTTTTTAAAAATAAAAAAATGACTACTCTTGCTTGGATAGGGACGCTGTAAGTGCCCTACTTGGCAAGGGACTTTCTTGAACTGTTCAAATGACAAAAACTCTTTCATTTAGTAACACAGTATTGCAGGAGGACTTGACTTCAGTCCAAGTGGGTGCATCCCAGATTGGCAGGTGAACTTCACTTACATGCCACCAACACAAAGTTGTACTTACCTCCTAGTCATTACTGACACCTTATGGAACAGAGTCTCTTCTACAGCCCAAGCTGGCCTTGAACTCACTATCTTATCTCAGCCTCCCAATTGGTGGGACTATAGGCATATGTTACCCTACCTGACATAAATGGATCATTCTTTACTTTGAATTAACAAGACTCTATAGAGTGGTATATGGGTCTTTCTTTACAGCAAAATAACCCAACTGTCAAGAGCCATCTAGGAGAGGCTAAGGGTAGCAGCTGACTTTCCTGGGTGTGACTCACCATTTTTGCATGGCCTATGATGGGTGAGCTCTGAGAGGCAAGGTCCCAAGAGATTTTTATCTCAGGATTGCCCCCTTGCAGCCAGTATGTCTTTTTCTGTCATTGGTACATAGCCTAATGATTCCTGGGCATTAGTCCACCCTATTGGGCAGATTTTCTGCAGATCAACCAAGATGTACCATCATGTAAGTAATGCTGTGTAGGCAAATTGATGATTTTTTAATTCCTGATAATTTATAGAATTCCAGATTTGATTCAAGTAATTTTAGGAAGAAAGCTTTAAGGTACTGTTTTAGTTGCTTTGCCAGAAAGATATAATAAAGTTAAAATCAAAAATAGAATATGCCCACTCTTCACAGAATAGTAAAAAGCCTGCATAATAAGGAATTCAATGAGCTTTCACAATAACACTAAAAAGAGAAATAGACTTGGGACAATTTCGTGATCAAGGAAAAACGTTCTATGTCAGATCCAAGGATGAAGCCACAGGTATGATAAAGGGAAGTCATGGGGAACTGGCTTTGAACTTAACTATCAGCATCCTTCTGTAACTCCCCCTTTGTGTAGAATTTTATCGATGAGGTAATTTTCTAAAGAACTTCTGTCTACAAAGGTATAAGAAAGCTAGAGAGAAGGAATAAAGTGTGACATCTGGGGCTCTGCCCCATGAATGTATGTGTGTGAGTTGGGAGGCTTGTTCTGATCCGCCAACTATATATATGTATGTATGTAAATATGCATGAACATTTGTAGAGTTGATCTGACCAGTGTGTGTGTTTGTGTGTGTGTCTGTGTCTGTATATATTGTCTGTGTAAAAGATTTTAATTCCCTTTCCTTTCTCTCTGGTTCACAAAGAGTTAATGAGCTCCAAACCTCTCTCCTGGCCAATGAAAGGTCCTTCAGCAAGAGAGAAAAGAAACCAGTGCTTAATGCCACAAAACATTAAGAGAGTTACAGAGGAGAAACCAGCCTTCTTACTAAACACAAATACCAAGAGAGAAGAAACCACAGTTCATCTGATGCTGTGTCCCACCTAGTCCCTTTCCTCTAAAGGCCTGGGCAGGCCCTTGGCACCCAGCAGGTCTCTTCTGTACTGAGGATCACAAATTACTCTCATGGTATATGGATAACATATAAAAATGCTAATCATAGACAAAACTATCCTGGCCAAGTTATTTCAGAGAACTCAAGCCTGACTAAAGTTGCTCATCCTTCTGCCTTCTTGAGGTATGAAGAGCTCCTGATTCCTTATTGGTCCTTGTGAGGTGCTTTACAGTTGTTTTGTTTATAGAAGTCTTAACCAGCTCTGAGACATAAGAAATTTCTATTTAGTCCCAGGAGCTACAAGCCTGTTAAAAACTTAAAGGATCTAGGTAAGGTTGTTAAGAGCACTGGCTGCTCTTGAAAAGGTCCTGAGTTCAATTTTCCGTAATCACATGGTGGCTCACAGCCATCCATATAATAGAATCTGATGCCCTCTTCTGGGATGCAAGAGTACATGTAGAAAGAGCACTCACATATTAAAAAGAAATAAATAATTAAAACAAAACTTGAAGGCTCACCCTCAGGTCAGCTCTGCTCTGAATGGAAGGTTATTCCAGCCCTGTTGCTCCCACTATTGTGGGTCTCTCTTAAGGGCTTGCAGGAAAAACTGGTCCTGCAACCCTAGGGAAGGCTTCTCTTCAAAAGGAACTGTAGAAGCCAATTATCAGATAACTAATATGATTAAAGGCTTCTGCCCGAGAGTCCTCTTAGAGGCTTCCTTGTTAGTAGTTTTTCTAAACTGGCTTTTCTGTTGCAGGTCATCCTGGCCCACTTACTTCACCCTGAACTAACCTCTCTCTAAATCATGTTATCCCAATCCTCCCTAACATACAAATGGTAATACTGTTTACAGCCTCCTCGCCTGTTACCGTTTAGGTTTCCCCCATAGGCTTGCGCGTCTGAATGCTTTGTCTCCAGCTGGTAGCACTGTGTTGGGAGAATGTGGAACCTTTGGAGCATGAGCTCTAGTTGTCTGTGAGTCACTACTGGCAAGCCTTTGGGATAATTTGCTAAGATAGCGGGCACTTCTCTATCATGTGTTCTGACAACACACCAATGGTGTTGGACTAAAGCCATGAGTGGAAATCAGTCTTGTCTTTCCTTCTGTTGTTTCTGCCTGGTATTTTGTCAGAGAATGGGGATAAAAGTAGATGATGATGATGATGATGGTGATGATAATGATGATGATATCATCGCAGAAGCCTTAGGCCAAAGTCTGGCTGGTTCCTGGATTTGCCACCAATATCCACATCTAGCTCTTTCTACTTGAAATCCCTGCAAACATAAAAGCAGTCTCTTTAGACAGTCTTTTCCAAGCAAAACCTACCCACCCTAACCCTACAGTACCCCTAGCCAGCTAAACAAAAGAGGTTTTGTTCATTTCTGTTCCAAATCTGGTCTGTCTTACTGACAGTCACAGATATTAAATCAGAGCAGAGACTCTCAAGCTATGAGAATGACCCCAGGAGATCCCCAGACCATTTTCTCAGGTACTTAGGGATGGAATTTTATTTGACATTATAGCCAATTCTTTGGAAAACAAACAAACAAAACCAGCATTTTCCAGCTCTGTGCTGCCTCCTTCACAAGGCCCCGGTTGTGTGTGTGCCCTCCTGTTAGACTATTCTCTATGGGAAGGCGTCCGTCAACCGGATGTGATGGCACGCACCCCTACTCCCAGGCAGAGGCAGGCAGATCTCTGAGTTTGAGGCCAGTCTGGTCGTAAAAGTGAGTTCTAGCACATCCAGAGCTACACAGAGAGGCCCTGTCTGGTAAAGCAACAACAAAAGATGTTTTTCAGGGCAAGCTGGATAATCACCAGGTTGAGTTGCTGGAACCTTTGTGGTAGATGGAGAGAACCAGCTCCCCTAAGTTGTCAGCTGACCTCCATAAGCCATTACACACACACACACACACACACACACACACACACACACACACACTTCCCACGTATTATTTTTTGAACCATAGCAGGCACGTACAGGTGACCAGCAGATAAGAACACAAGGACCCAAAGAAGAACACACTCAGACTGATATCCTGGGTGAGGCTTTCTCCTCTGTCATTTCTCTCTCAAAACCCTACCTCAAGGGAACCCTAATGTAAACCAGAGAAGACCTGCTTTTTCTTGGGCCTAGCATGTTGTTTCTTTCTTGTCCACTTCCAGGCTAAGGGTTAGTTAGGCCATGTGTCAATTGGCAGAACATTGACCTCAAACAAAACCATAACTGTTTCTAACCATGCCTTTCCCCTGAGCACTACTTTTCCGTCCTCTGGCCACCGTTGAATGATTGCCACAGGAACCGCATTATTATGAAAGTCATCATTTTACCACTCGTATGTGGTCCCTGTGTTCTTAAAGTTGTGTCTTAGTTTGCTTTCTCCTGTGATAAAATGACCAAAAGCAACTTGGGGAGGAAAGGGCTTATGTAGCTTATATATCCTGATCACTCTCCGTCGCTGAAGGAAGACCCAGCAAGAACTGAGGCTGGGGCCATGGAGGATTGCTACTTACTGGCTTGTTCCTTGTGTCTTGCTTACCTGTTTTCTCCAGCCCAGGAACACCCAGCCAGGGGTAGCACTGCCCACATTGGGTGTGGCCCTCTCAGACTAGTCATTAAACAAACAAACAAACAAACCTGCTGCAAAGACTTGCCCTTACGCCAACCTGAACGAGGCATTTTCTCAGTTTGAGACCCCCTTTTCAGATTACCCTAGATTGTGTCAGGTTGACAAAAAACAACCAATACACTTTGTAATGTTGGTGTCTTAGAAGGTTCAGCATTTTCATGCTAAAATAATGATTTGGTCAAATTTTTAGTTGTCCCAACTTGAAACCCCCCTGTGATGTTTTTGGTAACGTAGATTGAACAACCAGAGATTTCTACCTTCAGAGCAAGCAAAGTCAGCTGCCTTGACTTTGGCACAAAGATGTCATGAATGCCAGATGCCTGCCCTTCTACAACTTATAAATATGAAGGTGTGGAAGTCCCTGAAGCAGTGGTTCTCAGCCTTTCATAGGGGTCACCTCAGACCATCAGAAAACACAGGTAGATACTTACACTACCATTCATAATAGTAGCAAAATCACAGTTACATGAAAATCATTTTATGGTTGGGGTCACCACAGCAAGAGGAACTGTATTAAGGGGTTGCAGCAGTAGGAAGGTTGAGAGCCGCTGCTCTGGAACAAGATGAGGGAGTTAATACAGCATGGTCTAAACAACTTCAAGACACCTAAAAGCTACGCAAACCGCACAGCACATTACATCAGGGTATCATATGACTGCTTAGTGAAACAACAAAACTTTGCCAGAGACCACTGTGGTCAACAGACAAGCTCTAACTGTTCATTGCTTTGTTATAATGGCATTTCCATATTATTAACAGTGTGGTTCTGACCAGTCCCACCATATAGCTGATGCCATGACACATCTAAAAACCGCATATAAGAAACAGGAAGGGGGAGCAAATCCTATTCTGGGGAAATGGCAGCACATCTGGAAACTTCCCATCTTAGTCCATAAATAATTCTTCCATCCACTGTCCATAATATGCAGTTATATACGTAATAAATGTGTTGGAGAGATGGCTCGGTGGTTAAGAGCATTTATTGCTCTTGAAGAGAACGTGGCTTTGATTCCCAGCACCACATGTTTGCACACAACTGTTCTAACTCCAGTGCCAGGAGATCCAATGCCTCTTTTGACCTCCACAAGCTCCTTCGCACATGATGCACACAATTCAGTCAGGCACATATTTATATACATAAAATCAATATTTCAGAATGTACTGTCTAAGGACAGCAAGATCACTAACGCACACCTCGAAAGTGTGCTTTTAGCTGCGGGTTTGAGGGAGTTGTTTGCTTATTTGTTTGGTTGGTTTTTGTGGTGCTGGGAATTGAACGTTCACTAAGACTTCACACAGACTGAGCAAGTTTGTGATCTGTTTTTGTATCAGCGTGACCAAAACACCTGACAGAAACAACTTTAGAAAGGAGAAGCCTATTTTGGCTCTAGTTCAGAGCTGTTTCCGTCAATCCTGTGGGGAAGGATGCTGAAATGGCTCAGTGCATAGCAGTAGGAGTAGCTGGTAACAGCTGCTTACATGGAAGTGTACTGGGGGATAGGGTGAGCAACTAAAGCCGGTGGGGTGTAGATTGGCAGTAGAGTTCTTGCCTAAAATGCACAAGGTCTTGTGCTTGAGTCTCAGTACCATGGAAATGAAATTCAGCGAACTGCTAGAACCCAAGCCTACTGAGACAAGTTTTCTTTTTTTCTTTCTGTTTGTTTTGGTCTGGTTTGTTTGTTTTTTGAGACATGTCTCTTCTATGTAGCCCTGGCTGTACTGGAACTCACTCTGTAGACCAGGCTGGCCTCTAACATCCTGAGTACTGGGATTAAAAGTGTGTGGGCATCTGAAACAAATTTTCAAGACCCTGACATTTTTTGCAGTCAGTGTCTCTCCAGATCAAACATGCATTGGGTAGGGGGAGCTAGAACTTAGCCCCTGGATTTTGGGGCTCCCCCTAGATTTGGGGGCTCCCCTGGCCTTTTCCTATGCTGTTCTGTATCTATGAAGCTGTTCCCAACTCTCTATGATATGAGACCTGTATCCTGTATTGACTGTTTGGGTACCCAATGTGGGGCCCCAAGAATGATCCAAATTCACCAGAGGAGTCACCAGATGGCACCAGGTACCATGAGTCTGATGGCCCAAGGATCCATGTCACCTCGTCATGAGAATGTTTCTCTCACATGGTTGCTGACAACCTGGCATTTGCCTCAGAACATTTGTTTACTTCAGTGCGTTTTGCTCAGGAGTTACATAAACAGTATATAAATCTGATCCAAAACACAAATCTTAGCTAACACAGAAAGTTGTGATTTTTAGGGAAAAAAAAAAAAGAAAAAACATTAAAATAGGGACTGGAGAGATGACTCTGGGGTTAAGAGCACTGTCTGCTCTTCCAAAGGTCCTGAGTTCAATTCCCAGCAAACACATGGTAGCTCACAACCATCTGTAATGGGATCTAATGCACTCCTCTGGTTTGTCTGAAGACCGGGACAGTGTACTCACACATAATAGATAGATAGATAGATAGATAGATAGATAGATAGATAGATAGATAGATGATAGATAGATAGATAGATAGATAGATAGATAGATAGATAGACAGATAGATAGATAGATCTTTTTTAAAATTAAAATAGGAAACCAAAATTTGCTAACGTTGGTCTCTTTTTGTTTGGTTTTCCTCATGCTGAGCCTGCAATATCTATCCTCATGGCTTTCCTGTGTTCTTTCATACTCATTACAAGTCCCTCTTAGTTTAGAATTTCCACGAGTGAGGGGTAATGAGAAGGATGCTGAGAGATAGAGGCAGGATGAAGGTGTTGGGGAACACCTCAAGACATGCAGTGGCTTCATAGGGAAACCCAAGAAAGCATACACTATTCTTACATTGAAAGACATCTTATTTCCTCAGCTCAGGAGATGTGAGAGTTGCTTACCCACTGTCCTTTCGTGTTCTCAGAACTGTGTGGAATAAATCCAAAATGCAACCAACCTTGCAGTGACCCCTGTGGGAGTTACATAAGCAGTATATAAATCTGATCCAAAACATGAATCCTAGCTAACACAGAAGGTTGCTATTTTCAGGGGAAAAGGGAAAAAAAAAAACATTAAAATGGGGACTGGAGAGATGACTCAGTGGTTAAGAGCACTGACTGCTCTTCCAGAGGTCCTGAGTTCAATTCCCAGCAACCATATGGTGGCTCACAACCATCTGTAATGAGATCTGATGCCCTCTTCTGGTGTGTCTGAAGACACTGTACTTATAATAAATAAATAAATAAATAAATAAATAAATAAATAAATAAATAAATAAATAAAATTTTAAGATTAAAATAGGAAACCAAAATTCAGGGAAGAAATGTTTGAAGAAAAACTGCCATTTGGTTTTCTAGACTTTTTTTTATTTCAAATAACTTTGATAACTTAACTTGTATTTTTTAAAAGTAAGGAACATTCCCAGATAATGTGTGTGTGTGTGTGTGTGTGTGTGTGTGTGTGTGTGTGTGTGTGTTTGTACTCACACACATACTTGCACTAATCTAAAAGTTCTGGGCAATAGAATTAAGTACTATAGAAGAGTAGTTTACTTAAGTAGCATGCAAGAAAAAAATAATAAAGTCTCTGATTTTCAAGGAATTTTGAGAGAGAGGGAGAAGAGGGTTACCATGTATTCCAAGGCCTGGAAGACTACATACATGTTGTGTCCTTCTCTTAGAAAAACAATTTAAAACAAACAGAGGCAAATTTGGACATTGTGGCAAGTGTTTTAAAGAGAGCTGTTAAAGAAAAGCAAGTTCATTTAAAATTTCTAGAGTGTATCAGAACTAAAAATGAACTCGAAGAACCTTGAGTTACTCTCATCTCCTTCGATCTTGCCTCTTCTCCTCCTGCTCTCTGCTCCTGAGGAGAAATGCTGTATCAAAGTGCCAAGTTGTGGGTCTGGAGAAATGGCTTTGCCGGTAAAGGCTCCTGGACAAGGCTGAGGACCTGAATCCAGTTCCCAGGGCCCATGTGGTGGAAGGCAAGAACTGACTCCTATGTGCACACCATGACACGTGTGTGCTCCATTTACACATGCACTCATTAAATAAATAAATGTCATTTTTAAAAAGAGAAGAATATAGGTGTAGCCTTTTTTATAGTTCAGTCATGAAGGGACTAAAGAAATGACTCATTAGTTAAGAGCATCACTGCACTTCCAGAGACCCCAGGTTCAATTCCCAACACCCACTCAATACCCTGTAACCAGTTCTGGAGTGTCAGGTGTCACTCTTTGGACCTATGTGGGTACCAGGCACACACATGGTACTTAGACATGCATGTAGGCCAAATGCCTGTCTCAGTTAGGGTTGCTATACTGTGGTGAAACATCATGACCAAGAGCTAGTTGTGGAGAAAGACTTTATTTCATTCATACTTCCTGGTAACAATCACCTGAGGGAAGTCAGGACAGGAGGTCAAACGGGACAGGAACTTGGAGGCAGAAGATGATGCAAAGGCCACGGAAGGGTGCTGCTTACTGGCTTGCTCATCATGGCTTGCTCAGTCTGCTTTTTTATAGAATCTTGGACCACCAGCTGAGGGATGGCACCACAAATGGACTCTCCCCCATAAATCACTAATTAAGAAAATGCCCTACAGACTTGCCTACAGTCAGATCTTATGGAGACATTTTCTCTCAGTTGAGATTCCCTCCTCTCTGATGATTCTAGATTCAAGTTGACATGACACAAATCAGTATAACAGCCATATGCACACGGTATAAAATTTAAATTAAAAAATACAGGAGATTAAGCCCGGAGGAAAAGACGATCCTGACACCGTCTGTGCATTTGGGTTATATTATCTTGATCCATCAGCATGAACGTTTCTGAGTGTCAAATTTTTGGATACATTATATGTAGCATGCTTGTATAATTAAAAATCTTCCTGCAAAGGGTTCAATTCAAAATGGCTTCTATGCAAGCAGTCATATAAATCCACTCTAAAATGCTTTTTAATTCAGAGGACTTGTGGTGTCGACTTGGTAGATTCCAGAATCACCTAGGAGACGAGCCTATGTACATACACGGGGAGAATTATCTTGATTGTATTCATTAAGGTGAGAAGAGCTGCCAAGTGTAGGTGTCAGCATTGTCTGGCTGCGATCCTGACTGATATTAGGGGAGAAAGGAAGCTGAAAGAGCACACTTTTATCCCCGCGGCTCTCTGATGGTGGATGTGATGTGTCAAGATACTGCAAGCCCCTGACACCTTTGCTTCCCGCCATGAACTGAGCCAGAATAAGTGAAATTGTCAAGGTACTTTAGCATAGCAACAGGAAAAGAAACTGAGAGGACTTAACAAGTCTAACAAATTAGTTAATTAAAATCTGTCAGTAAGAAAACCTAAAAGTGCCTCCCGGGGCTGTGAGCACATTTGCCTGTGTTGATATTGTTATATATTTAAGATAAAATAGCCACATCTTATATGTTTCAAATAGAGTTTTCTGGGGTTTTATCAAAATATAAAGTTGTATTACTGTCCTGGGAAGTAAGCTTCATAAATTCAGAGATTTGTAAGGAAAAATGAGATCATGTGTGAAAAAGAGATATAGAAAGTTACAGGTATGGGATATTATGTTGGTTTTGAAAAGGGGGTTTAAAGAGAAAAGGAAATGCTTTTAGATGAGAAAAGACACTGTATGTTATAATAATATTTTATCTTAACGCTAAAGATTCTTTTTCCAAAATGTAAAAGGAAAGATTTGGATGAAACTAAAAGTTTAAAGTATGTCAGAAGAAAGTTTGTGAAAAATAAAATTTAGGATAATATGTAAATTATTAATGTCATTATAATTAAAGGTTATTAAAATCACTGTGTTGGAGAGATGATTCAGTGGTGACAAGTGCTTCCTCTTCTTCCCAAGAACCCAGGTCTGGCTCGCAGCACACATGTTGGTAGCCCACAACTCCCTGCAGTCCAGTTCCAGGGGATCCAGAATCTTCTGTGGCCTCCTTGGTTATCTCATGGCAAACACTCACACAGACACATCAACAAACAATTCTAGCATTTTTTTAAAGTTAGAATTTTGTTTTTTAACAATCTTAAGATCAAAATTAAACACAGATATAAAACTAAAACCTAATTTTTTACTTAGAGCAATAAGCCTTTACATTAAAAAAAAAAAAAACTTAAATAAAGAACGGGGATTTTATGTTTTGTCTCCTCATCGAATGGGCCGTTTAAAACCTAGCAATTAGATTTTAATCCTGATTTCTCTGGCATTAGGATATAAATGTGTGTGTGTGTTCTCATTGGGTTGAAGTTTTTCTTAGAAGGCTGCTGCCTGAAAAGTATTTAAAAATGATTAGAAATAATTATTTCTATTTGGGGCATTTCTGCTAAATTACATAAGTATGGAACTCATTACTGGGCAAATGTTTAAATCTTTGTAAAATTTGGGCTATTGTACAATATTCTTGTTGTGTCTACAGTGATCTTTAGTCCTTGGGATTGGTGGTTAAATAAACATATAGTAACATAAAAAAATCAGCTGCTCTTCATGCGCCATGGCTAGTTGATATCCATGGGAGGCCTGCCCTTTTCTGAAGAGAAATGGAGAAGTGGGTGGATTCTGGAAGGGAGAAAAAAAACTATGGTAAATATGTTTTTAAAAAAAATCAGCTGCTAAAATTAGTTGAAGTGCTCATCTTCCTTAGCCAAAAACATGCCCATTAATTCTAAATCTAATATTTACTTCTTTTGGAAAGCACTAGTTATCTCCTTGTAAAATCATTAATGGGTGTACTGGTCAGTTTTTATTGTCAACTTGACATGAGGTAAAAAACACCTGGAGGAGGAAACCTCAAATAACGAATTACATGGATTAGAATGGCCTGTGGATTGGTCTATAGAGTATTTTCTCGATTTTTAATAGATGTAGGAGAGCCCAGCCCTCTGTGGGTGGCACCATCCCTAGGCATGTAGTTTTGACAAGTATAAGAAAACTAGTGAAGCAGAAGCTAGAGAGCCAGCCAGTCAGAAACAGTTCTCTGTGGTTTCTGCTTAAGCGCCTGGCTGGACCTCCTTGATTGTAACCTAAAAGTGTAAGATGAAATAAATCCTTTCTGCCTGAAGTTGTTTTTTTTTTCTTACAACTTTATTTTAAAAAGAGAGATACATGTACAGATTTTTAAAAGCATTTTGGCATAACACTATATGAATATATTTTTGTCAGTAGTTGATTCTTTTAAAGATTTGATAGTATGCATTGAAATCGTATTAGTTACCATAAGCACAAAGTATATGTAGAACAAAATGTAACATGGAAACAAAGTTTTCTTGGTGTTTATAGATCAAATATAATGACTTTTGAATACCAAAAATTGCCACAAGGCTATATTCTTAGCTCTTGAATTGTTAATGATTTAAGGTCTAGATGTACCACACTCTGAGAAGGTACTATACATTTATTTATTTATTTATTTATTGTTTATTTATTTATTATTTATTATTTATTATTTATTTATAAGAAGGACTAAGACTTTCACTTTTTGGCCTTTGTTTTTTTTTGGGGGGGAGGTTGAGCTTCATATGGCCTGTGAGTTGTTGTTTCTGGGGTGTTCAGAGCTTTCTGGGGTTAGTATCCAATAATCAGTGACTGCACATTATGTCTGTTCTTTTGTGACTGGATTATCTCACTCAGAATGATATCCTCTAGATGCATCCATTTTCTTAAGAATTTCATAAAGTTTCTGATAGCTGAGTAGTACTCCATTGTGTAAATATACCACAATTTTTGTATCCATTCATCTGCCAAAGGACATCGGGGTTCTTTCCAGCTTATAAATAGGGCTGCTATGAACATGGTGGTGCATGTGTCCTTGTTGTATGTTGGAGTATCTTTGGAGTATATGCCCAGAAGTGGAGTAACTGGGTCTTCAGGTAGTACTATGTCCAATTTTCTGAGGAACCGCCAGACTGATTTCCAGAGTAGTTGTACCAGTTTACAACCCCACCAACAGTGGAGGAGTGTTCCTCTTTCTCTGCATTCTTGCCAGCATCTGCTGTCATCTGAGTTTTTGATCTTAGCCCTTCTGACTGGTGCGAGGTGGAATCTCAGGGTTGTTTTGATTTGCATTTCCCTGATGACTAGAGATGCTGAAGTTGTTTGAGGTCATGGTGTTTATCATAGAAACAGAAAGGACAATAGGACAATAGGACAAAGGACTGAACTATTGCCCAAAGGGAAACATTGCACATTATTAGAGGGGACTGTTAAAATAATACCAATGGTCTGCAGAAATGGCAGTTAAGAGTCCTGAGTGGTCTTCCAGGTCCTGAGTGATGCTCACCAACCACAGGACGGCTGATAACCAAGAATGGCAGGTCCAGTGTCCTCTTCTGGCACGCAGATAGATAGATAATAGATAGATAGATAGATAGATAGATAGATAGATAGATAGATAAACAGACAGATAGATGATAGATAGATAGATAGATAGATAGATGATAGATAGATGGATAGATAGATAGATAGATAGATAGATAGATAGATAGGTAGATGATAGATAGATAAACAGACAGATAGATGATAGATAGATAGATAGATAGATGATAGATAGATAAACAGACAGATAGATGATAGATAGATAGATAAACAGACAGATAGATGATAGATAGATAGATAGATAGATAGATAGATAGATAGATAGATGATAGATAGATGGATAGATAGATAGATAGATAGATGGATAGATAGATAGATAGATAGATAGATGATAGGCAGGCAGACAGACAGATACATAGGGATGTTTTATGTGTATAGATATGTGCCTGCATATATGCCTCTGCACCATGTACATGTAGTGCCTTTGAAAGCTATAGTTGTGTTGAATATCCTGGAACTAGAGTTACAGAGAGTTGTGAGCTACCATGTGAGCGTTGGAAATGGAACCCAGGTCCTCCAGAAGAGTACCAATTGTTCTTAGTCACTGAGCCATCTCTTGAGCCTCCTAGAGCGCCTGTATTTTTAGATGGCACTCCTAGAGCCAAAACAATAAACTTCTCTCTTCACACCTCTGCAGAAAAACAAAACAAAATAAAATAAGAACCCTGACAAACAGAAAAGAATATTAGCTAGATCTGATCAATCAGTTAGATCACTATGTTGTTATTGATATGGGAAATGTTAAAACAAAATTTTATTGGTCAGTGTGTTATAGCTGTCTGTATTTCCTGTCACAGCATAATCTATCCTGATTACTGCCTGCATGACAAATGTAGCTGTACACCCACAGTATGGGTGCTAACCTCACCTATCAAACCCACAAGCTCTAATGTACATTGTGTGAACTCTAACTCTAGATGCTATATACACTCCCATCAGGTCTGGAATGTTCTGGAAGCCCTCTGGCATATTAAGACTTTGGGTTGCTTAAGATGCCTGCTTCCTTCATCGACTACTTTTACTTCCTTGGGACATAGAACATTCTTGATTATTTTAGCTTTAGGTATAACTCCTATCATATGTCCATGCACATGTTATGTCAGATACCAAGGTCAGAAAATGAGGCCCAGATCATGGTGATTAACTATATTAAAACAATTCATCAACTTCTTCCTCAAGGCTCTAACAGCTATTTCCTTTCCTAAAGACTGTAAAAACTGCTCTCTTGCCCATCTGTGTGTTTTTAATGACAGCCGAGGAATGAGCCTTCCCAGCTCTGTAGAGTGTGAAACAACAACAACAACAACAACAAAATCCCCAATGCCTTCGCAGGTATAAGATGTGCAGCAACACCAGGAACTGACTAGCCAGCCCTTCTCCCCCACAACCTCTCCATCTCCCAAAGCAGAAACTATGTTAAAAACTCTACAAGGTAGACTGGCTCATTACAACTTTGTTACAGATAGTGAAAATGTTACAGGTGCTGAGCCAATTTGTCTTGGACTTCTTTTAGTTCCCTAATCCGTGATGTACATTCAGGTGGAGCCTATCAAGTGAAACCTGTAACAAGTACCTTAAAAGACCACTGACTTGCACCAAACCAAAAGCTAAGAACTTCATCAGGTAGCATCTGAGACCATTCCTAGCACCTATGTCAGACCCCCTCTAACTCTAGGGCATCCAAGACCCCCTTCTGGTCTTAGCAGGCTCCGTATCACACTTGTGCAATGCCTCCCCTCTCCTGCCAGCACCCCTCTCATAATTTAAAAAAAAAAAATGTTCATGTAGCTACTTTCACCACGGAGCATGCTTTTCAGGGAAACCCAAATCTAAGTTCCCAAACAGTGGGAGCTCATGTTTGGCTGACAATAAACTACCTCTTACTCCATTTAGTGTGGTAGCTCTGTTCCCTATATTGAGAATTGAGCCAGCACTGTCTCTGGAAGTGCAACAGTTTTTGTCACCTCTTGCTACTATCCTTAACTCTTCCTTATGGTTGTAACACATGTAACAAGTGTCAGCCGCTTTTCATCAAGGAGGTTGAGTTGGAGGCATCCAAACAAGACATTCACAGATTCTGGACTAATAGAAATGGTGATGTTTGTCGTTTTGTTTTTGAAAAGAAGGGTATTTGACGTCTTATACCAAAAGCTAGGGTGCTGCCCGGGGTACACGGGATGGTGGGCACACAGCCAGGCTCCTCTCCAGCACTGCCTTTGCACGCTGCCAGGAGTATCTAACAGTCTTTCTCCAGTTATTGCCTGTAGTAAAGAAGATACCTGGTTCCTCCTCCAGGAACTTCTACCAAGCACTAGTCCATGTAGGGGTACAAAGACCCGCCACTTAGCTGCTGGTGTGTGTAGATCTGAGGGTCATGTCATGCAACTGTGCCATGGTTTTGACATACATTTCCTCCACCATCAGTCTTTCTCACTTCCTTGGGCACTACTTCCAAGGACAATCCCAACACACCTACTAAATACACATGACTGCCTGTGACTCTCTGGGAAAAGTGACCCAAGTCAGTGGCAGAACAGTGAACAAACACTCTGTATCATGGTTTCTTCTGTCTGTAAAAGGACAAGTGCATTTGTTGTGAAGACTGTGTGAATTTAGGTCCTTGACAACGTGCCTGCCATACTGAAAGTTCACATCAATATTTTCATTGGTGTTATTAATATCTAGGGAAATGGTAAGTCAAACCTCCCAGACCAGCCATCCCCTAAAAGACAGTATGTGCAACCTAGTAAGCATGACCTGGGAGAGAGTGGCCACAGAAGGCCAAGGAGCACACTGAGAGAGCTGACAAACGCAAGCAGAGCCCCGTGAGCCCCACAAATCCACTGAGGTCAGTGGGAGAGCGACTGGCAGATTCGACACGAAGGGAGAAGAACAGAGAAGGAGGCAGCTAGGTTTGGGTTTAAGAAAAATAGGTATGTGACAACATTTGTTGAAATGAGAAAGAGCAGGTTTGATGTGGGAGACAGAACTAACAAGCAACATTTGAAATATCCATGGCATCTAAGAGACCAAGTCAGCCGTTGGATGTGTAGGTTGGTCCTCTTGACTTTTTCATGATTCGTAAAGAAGTTTGGATGTTGTGATGCAGTCTGACCCAGGTTAGGGAGGGAATGGAGTTGATAGAGTGCTTACTTAGCATGCAAGAAACACTGGTTTAATTCCCAGTTCTGCATAAAACAGTCATGGTGGCACATGTCTTTAATCCCAGCACTTGTGAGGTAGAGGAAGGCAGGTCAGAAGTTCAAGACCATCCTCAGCTACATGGCAAATTTATCTAATTAAAATATTATTACTCTTTTATTCTTCTCCTAACTACTAATGTAATGAATTGCATGTACCACCATGAGAATACAGGACCAGATCCATAGGTTCTCCATGGCTCGTGACTTGTATTGAGCATTTCAGTGAGCTCAAACATCTTAGCCAGGGCATAGGATGAAAACTGCCACAAACAAGCTTACTCTGCCATCCAGCATGTACTTAGGCAGCGGCAGCTTCCAAGTGCATCGTTCAGCACCTGATACCCCATACATCCATAGCCCAGGCCAGTGTCCTTCTACAGAGCTCAAGTGGGACAACTACTTTATCTGCACAGCTTCTGTGATGCTGTAAAGGTTAAGCTATGAACTTTCACCTCCACCAGACTCCTGGTCCAGGATTCCTTGTGAAGGTGGAAAAGCTTTGTCTTAGGCATCCTTTCTTCATAACAATAATCACACTCCCATTTAAAAACAATGTCAGCCATTTTCAGGATAATTTCATAGATTATAATTTGATCCACAGCTTCAGAAGATGCGTGTGACTGTCCTCATTTTTCAGACCAGGCAAAAAAAGAAATACTTGAAGATACTTTTACAGCTCCCATTGTCCTCTAGGTTGTCCCTTCCTGGAAGTTCCCTTATAAGTTTGTGACTGGCCTACATAATGTGCTCTGGGCCAGTTTGCCCTATGTAAGAACCTGTTTAAAACAAACAAGAGTTCACATTAATATTAGATTCAAATCCGAGAAGCCTCTTTGTATTCTAGCTTGCATATACTTCATTTAGCTACTTTATTTCTATTTCTCAAATTAGTTCTGCCCTTACCTTATAGCATAGAGAATATCCTGCCTACAACATGCCATCCACATATTCTCATCAAAATCTCTGATATTTTCTTAGGATCCATAATATTAGTAGGAATGGAATTATTGAACCAGAATTTAGTACATGAAAGTAGTATAGCAGAGTAGATTCAGGATCAAACTGTTAACTAAAGCAGTCAAGCATGTTTCAAGGTTTAAGATGTTTCTGCCCATTGATAGAATTTATGACAGCTCTGTCTTAGACCCTGACCAAGATATTGCCCACTAAAGTGAGGTCATTTGTGTGTTGGATTTACTCCATCTACCTATCTACCTATCATCTATCATCTATCTATCTATCTATCTATCTATCTATCTATCTATCTATCTATCTATCTCTATCTATCTATCTATCTATCTCTATCTATCTATCTATCATCTGTCTATCATCTATCTCTATCTATCTATCTCTATCTACCTATCATCTATCTATCTACCTATCATCTATCTCTATCTATCTATCTATCTATCATCTATCTATCTCTATCTATCTCTATCTACCTATCATCTATCTATCTACCTATCATCTATCTCTATCTATCTATCTATCTATCTATCTATCTATCTATCTATCTAGTGAGAAATCTCTAGATCAGTGGTTCTCAACCTTCCTAATGCTGTGACCCTTTACTACAGTTCCTCATTTTGTTGCTACTACATGACTGTAATTTTTCTACTGTTATGAATTATAATGTAAATGTTTGACATGCAGGCTATCTGATATGCAGCCCCCAAAGGTGTCGAAAGCCACAGGTTGAGAACCACTGCTCTAGTTACTGACATTCTTCCTTGGTTTATCTTTTCTGCATAGCCTAGTCCACCATGAGTAAAATGTTAACTTAAAGAATGTGTTTACTGGATGTGAGGGGCATAGAGACAAGGTAGAGGAGTACACAAAGGAGGAAGAAGCAAATGTTGGCTTGGGGTTTATTTATTAATTCACAGCAGCAGAGACTTAGAGCGCCTTGAAGTGGAAACATGTAGTTCTTTGGAAAGTTGGCTATATCAAATGATGTTTTGCTGGGGAACACAGGTGAAAGGACGTCTTGCTAAAGCAAACAAGTGAAAGACTTTTTCTGAAGCAGACGCAGGTGAAAGGATGTTTGGACATAGCAGACATATGAAAGGACCCGGAATGAAAGAGTAAAACCATGCTCCCACAGACAGTGGAAGACGGGCACTGAGCTTTGGTTTGCTTTGCTCCACCTTGTTATTCTTCACCAAAGATACACGTGTTGATTTGCCTCACATAGCATTGAGCTCAACTTGCGGTAACACTGTCATTGAGAGAAACTTGCCCAAGAATTGCTTGTGAGGTTCCTACAGCAGCTTGCCATCCCTGCAGCCTCACCTTAAGCCTGTTGGCGAGCCTGGTGGTTTCTTCAGGAGTGAACTAAAGCTGACTGGTGTCTGCTTGCTGAAAGGACTGGACTGTAGCTTCTGGTTCATGCCTGGTGTCTGCCTGCCTAGAGGACTGGTCTGCAGCAGCTAAGTCCTATTTGGTGTTTGCTACAGACTAAACTGCTACCAAAGAAGATCAAGCTCACCCCAAAAGAACTATTGCTGACCACATCCACTTCCCCCATATCCTAATAACTTTTCCCTTCCACTACCTCTGCTGGGTAATGGGGTAAAGAGGAGATACTTTTAATACTTTTTATTAAAATTAGGTTGCAAAAAAAATTATGCCTACAGCACCTACCAGGTGGAACTCTGTGGGAAAATCACACAAGAGTTACATCACAGGAACTATTATTTAAAAACTGTCCAATTCTGTGTTTATTTTATCATATATAGAAACGTTAATTTATATCACATCAAGAAAGATATATACTTTTAGTCCAAATTAAAATGAATGAGTAAAGCAGTTAAGCCCAGAATTATTTATCACAAAATTTTAGTTACTTTTGAAACAGCTACTCTCTTTGTGTCCACATTTCTCCTCTCAGATTATCAATAGCAAATGCCAGAATATGTCTCCCAAGACAAATATGACCTATCTCAATCTAAATAGCTGCCATAGGAATATTTATCTCTGATCATCTACCAATAAGCCCAGTAAAAGAAAAAAAGGATACTTCCAGAGATTTGAGTGCTAGGCAAAGTTGCTTTCTTACTTGACTGGGCAAAACAGTTGGATGCTCACGGAGGACATTATATATTTCCTCAGAAGTCATATAAAATATTTTTTGGTTTTTAAAAATAACCTTTATTCTACATAAATTTATTGTATTGCTTGTTATGATTGGCTTGATTGGGTATCTAAATTTTTCTTATTTTTCATCATTTTGACTTTCAGTTGTGGTAGCTACTACTTTATTGTTTTACCTTTTTTCTTTTATTTTCTTATATGTTATATCCCTCCTGCAGTTCCCTTCCTCCTCCTCTCTTTCTCTCCCCCCCCCCATTCATCTCCTTTCCTCCCCTCCCCCTAGAAAGGGGACTCTCTTCCTCCAAGTGAGTCAAACAAATTAAGCATGACAAGCTACAAGACCAGGCACGAAGCTGGATAAGGCAACCAATAGGAGGAAAGGGTCCCTACATATATGTAGAGGACCTAGGTCTGACCCCTATAAGCTCCCTAATCTTGGCAAGTCCCCATGACTCATAGTTGACTCTGGCTTTATTCTTCTTGTATCCCTGACTCCTGGTTCCTCTGATCCTTCCTGGACTACTACTACTACTACTTCCTCTTCCTCTTCTTCCTCTTCTTCTCTTTCTTTCCTCCTCCTCCTCCTCCTCCAACTCCTCCTCCTCCTTCTTTAGCAGCAGGACTCCCCAAGCTCGCCCTAATGTTTGGTTATGGGACTCTGCATCTACTCCTATTAGTTGCTGGATGAAGTCTCTCTGGTCTCTCTGAAGACAGTTTTGCTGAGCTCCAGTTCCAGAACACTGCAGGTTGGACAAACTGTAGCTTGAAGGTTTGTGTCTGGGTTGGTCTTCCAATCCATCCACTTGAGGCCTTTCCCGTTTCAGAAGGTTGCTGATTGGTTTAGGTCCTGACATTACAGGAACTTTAAGAGACTTCAGCCTGACATGAGGAGCAGAAAAGATGTAGCACTGGAGAGACAAAGATGGATAAGATGCCTGTGAGTGTTTTACTGCATGGCAGCAGGTGACAGCAACCAGTAATTATTAGCCAGTTCCTCTAGACATGTAATGGCCACCTCAGTGTGACATATAAAACAGAAGTCTAGACTTTCCCCCCGAACCTGTTTTTTTCTCCTCTGCCTTCTTTATTTGTTAAAGTGATACAACCATCTACCCAGTTGCTTGGAGCAGATACCTCAGACTTCTCATTCTATTGGCAAATCTGGCCAATTCTGTTGTCATAGTTTCTTTTCTGTTGTTGTGATAAAGCACCTGACAAAGACACTTTCTAGGGACATCAAGTTTATTTGGGTTACAGCTCCAAGCTATAATCCATTATTTCAAGTGTGTCAAGGAAGGAATGTAAAGCAACTAGCCCACCTCAATTGAGGACAGAGAAAGAACCAATGTATGCATGTACTTCTTAGCTCCCTTTCAAGTCTTACACAGTTCCTGACTCAGACCCAGGGAATGGTGTCAACTGTGCTTAAGTCAGGTCAGTGCCCCATAGACTTACCCATAGGTCAATTTTGGCCTAGACAATTCCTAACTGAGAGTCTCTTCCCAGTGCGATTCTAAATTGTGTCAAGATGTCAGTTAAAGCTAATGACTGTTTTGCTTACACAGATAGAAAAACGATTTCAAGCCAGTGTTCCATCCTGGTGCAAATTCCATCGCCTTCACCTCCAGTCTCCTACCATCACCCCCTCCTGCAATGCCTCTGGTTCTTTTTCCCAATGCAGCCAGATAGAGTTGCAAGCATCAGACCATGATGTCAACTTAGTTAACACTTAGAATAAAATGAAAGGCAAGTCCCTCAAGGCCATGTGTTTGTAGTTCCTATATTTTCTGAGTTGCGTGAGAACCTCGGGGCTACTGAGCTTAGCTGGTCCTTCTACACATGTTCCCTTCCTGGATCTTGGCAGAACTCTCCTATGATCTTACAGAATGCCTCCAAATTTTCATGCTTGGGCCTGCCTTCTCTGGGCAGCCTACCCTGATCTGTAGCCACAGAGTGCCATCTTCTGATCCTATATATATATATATATTTCCCTGATTAAAAAAAAAAAAAAAACCTCTCTTCATGGGGCCTGGAGAGATGGCTCAGCAGTTAAAAGTACTGACTGCTCTTCCAGAGGTCCTGAGTTCCCAGCAACTACATGGTGGTTCACAAGTCATGCCTCCCTCTATTGGAACCCACTTTTACCTTTTGGGACAGAATCTCTCACTGAAGCTGAAGGCCATCAATTCGTCCAGGCAGGCTGGCTAATGAGCTCCAGACATCCTTTTGTTGCCCTTTGCCCTGGTTCTGAAGTTACAGGGCACACTGGCATGGCTGAACTTTTTCCTTTTTTAATGAGTGCTAGGAATTCAAATTCAGGTCCTCAAATTGGCATAGCAGGGACTTTATGTCTGGTCCATCTCCTCATCCTTTCTCTTTTTTCTTTTTCCTTTTGATATGGTTTTATGCAGCCCAAGGTGGCCAATAAGCTATGTAGCTGAGGGTGAATTCTTAACTCTCAATACCCCTGCTTCTACCTCCTGAGTGCCAGCATCCCTGGCTTATTGTAGTCCTTCAATGTCCTTCTAATAGAATTCTAAGACTAAGAAATGCCTTGCTGGGCATCAGGGCCTGGACTTGTGATCCTGGTAATTTGAAGGTGGAAACAACAGGTCAGGAGTTTAAGCACAACTCCCCCTATGTATCAAGTTCAAGACCAACATAGACTATTTGAGAACCTGTCTCCAAAAAAAAAAAAAAAAAAAAAAAAAAAAAAGCATGCAAATAACTCTATTTGGTAGAAATACCTTCCAGATGCCTTAAGAGACAAAGCTATGGTTGTATAAAGAGAGTGTAGAGAGACATCAGTCCACTGTTGAAAATATTGTGTGCCTCCGGTTCTCACAAAAACAACTTGTTTTGCGAAGAATGACCTATATTTATGGGCTATGTGGTTTTATTTATCAGTAATGATACATTTTATGGTTAGAGACAATTGCATTGTTAGAAATAAATTTTTACAACTATGTTTTTTATATAAAAAATCCATTAGTAATTAAAATTTGAATTGATACTGTTAATAACTTTGCTTTGTGTCCAAAAAAAAAACTTTTAAAAACTGAAAAATTCAGCAGTTGTATTGAGAATCTGTTATTACTTAACAAAAATAGGAGTCAAAATAATAATCCTTAACCTAAAAAATCCTGGTTTTCACACCAGTGACTTATTACAATGAACATGTGCAAGTGAGGAAGTGTGTACAAAAGGGTGTGCTGTGGGACACCCTGTGACACACGACAGCTTCCACACAAGACCTGTTCTATTTGGGGAAGGAGATTGAAAGAATGGAGGGTAGGTCTGAGGGTGTAGTCGGACGAGTGGGTGCAATGCATGATGGGAAATTCGCAAAGAACCAATAAAAAGGTTTGGGGAGGGGGAGATCGATTGATCCTGGTTTCTATTTACCTGAAAAAACTGAAGCTCTGTGGATGCTGAAGCAGAAGGATTTCTGTGAGTTTGAGATTAGCTGGTCTACAACCAACTAACAGAAACAAACAAACTAATGCTGTTTTAAAAAAGAACTTGTTTGTAAAAAAAAAATGGCTTATTCGGGTTTTAGTTGATTTTCTGAAGTTGCAATTAAAACTTTTGAAAAAAAAAAAAAAAAACCTGTGATTCACAGAGGTCTCAGAAGAAAATAACCTGTAGAGACATTCTTATAGCCTAACTGAGAGTCATTAGATTGTGTCCTAGCTTGCTTTTTATATTGCTGAGATATAAACAAACAAAAAAACCACACATGCGTGAACAATCGAAGAAGAGGCTATAAATTTGAAAGAGGGGAGTTGATGGGAGGGTGTAGAGGGAGTAAATGGAAGAGGAAAATGAAGTAATTATAGCACAATCTCAGATTTTTAAACATTTATTTTTAAAATTTAAAAAGATGGTAAGACACATCTATTTGAGGGGTTATGGAAATAATTGTAGGCGTCAAGTCACTGAGATTGTGGCTTGCAAAGGAAGGACATTGGAAAATTGGACTTAACTCTGAGTCCCTAAAAGTGGGGATTTATAATAAAGGCTCATTGTGGACATCAATGGGAGCGTCATGGGATTTCTGGACGATCTGATAAGATTATCCAGGGTGTGCAGTTCCTAACAGAGGCAGCCAGGTACTAGTAGACTTTGGTGGCTAGACACCTGCAGTTAGCAGGTGGCAATCCATCCTGGGTAGTTTTCTGTCAACTTGACAAATAATGGCAAGAGCTAGCTGTCTGGGGCAGTGGACCTCAACTGAGAAAATGCCCCCATTAGATCGGCTTGTAGGTAAGTCTATAAGTCATTCTCTTGATTAATTAATGATGTGGGAGGGGCCAGCCTGCTGTTGACAATGCCACTGGTGGGCAGCTGGTCCTGGGTGTGTAAGAACGCTGAGCTAGACATGGAGAGCAAGCCAGTCTCTGTGGTCTCTGCTCCAGTTCCTGCTCTGGCTTCCTTTGATCAGGGACTGTGACAGGGGAAGTGTAAGCCAAATCAACCCTTCTCAAGTTGCTTCCGGTCTTGGTTTTTGTGTGTTTGGTTTTATCCCAACAATAAGAAGCAAGCTAGGATACAATCTAATGACCTGGAGACTGAGGTGACAGAGGTGGGGTTGGGGTGGGGAGCCAGCTAAGCCCCAGCAGTGGTACTTGATGGTGGGGGCAGTATAACCAGCTCACACCCTTCTATCACCAAACTTCTGCCACCACAGACTGTACCCTCCAACTGTGAATCAAGGCACATCCACCCTCCTTTCCTTCCTTACATTAGTTTTGTTAGGAAATTTGTCACAGGAGTGGGAAGTGTAACAAAGACTTAGAGACTTTGGACAGGAGCACATCCCTGCAGCTGGTAAGGAGCCACCATGAGTCTTTTCAGATCCTGGGGGCAGTTTCTGAAGCAGCTTCAGAGTGCCAAGCTCCTTTTGAGAGCCACCTGTGGGCAGGGAGGTTTTTCTGGGCCTCTTTCCTGAGTGAACAGTACTCCCTGACTCCCAGGGCTGAAAGTCTGTACTGGCTCTGTGAGGTCTTTCTGTTCTCTCCGTTTCTCCTTCAGCTCCCATGGGAACTTCTTTTGCTGATGGCCTTCTTAGGTCCCTTCTTGTTAAGTGGGTTTGTGTCCTGCCAGACTTCTCCCTTTCCTTGTCCAGAACTCCAGTCATTTGAGCTTCAGGTCCCCAAGAGACTAATTACAAACACACAGAATCTTTTATCTGTGCTTTGGAAACATTCATACAGCCAACACTTCATCCAGTCATTCGCCTAAATGAAGTCTAAAACCTCCATCAAACTGTCCACTATAAGATAAATATAACCTAAAATTCATCTTATTTTTATCCTAAAGATAAAACTTCAAAGCTAAAAAAAAAATAAATCAGCAAAATCAAGTGGACAAAATAAAACACAAATTTAGAAAGCAAACAAGGGTCTTGGAATGTATCTCAGTTGTCAAGTGTTTGCTGGTGTTTAGTCTTCACTGAAAAACAACCAACAAGAAGCATAAAACCTAACAAAGCACACACAGAGGCACACACACACACAGAGGCACATACACAGAGGCACACACACAGGCACACACACACAGAGGCACATACACAGAGGCACACACACAGAGGCACACACACACAGAGGCACACACACACAGAGGCACACACACAGGCACACACACACAGAGGCACACACACACAGAGGCACACACACACACAGGCACACACACACAGAGGCACACACACAGAGGCACACACACAGGCACACACACACAGAGGCACACACACACAGAGGCACACACACAGAGGCACACACACAGAGGCACACACACAGGCACACACACACAGAGGCACACACACAGAGGCACATACACACAGAGGCACACACACACAGAGGCACACACACAGAGGCACACACAGAGGCACACACACAGAGGCACACACACACAGAGGCACACACACAGGCACACACACACAGAGGCACACACACAGAGGCACACACACAGGCACACACCCACACTCACACACACACACACATTCATGGATTGAGCATAAGAAAAACAGCTTACTTATTTGTGTTTTAAGATATAATCTTCTACATCACCATCTCTAGGACCTGAGGGGTATCCTGAAGAATTTGGGGTTTAGGAAGTAGAGAGGGGTTGAAAAAGAGAGGGGGCTTTCAAAACAGAACAAACGTTTTTTAAATCTTCCAAAATTTCTCCAGAGATCCCATAAGAAACTCTCTCTTCTCTGTGGCTAACCTTAACTTATTCCACCTGCCAGGAACCAGGCTTTCTCTAACTTCTGGAATAGTGAGCTTAGTACAACTACTCCTGCCTAGAGGCTGAAGGTTTTGAGTAAGAGCTCAGTGACTTCTGTTTGTGTCTGTCAATATGTTTACAGATTCTGTGTGCTATCCTCCTATCTCCTAAGGAAAAAAAAATTATGAGAGCTCTACTGAATTAGCTTAAAACAAATAAGCCCTTATATAATTAAGTATTCCTAAAAGTCTCAGGAAACGAGAACTGACCCAACACCTTAAGATTTTGAGTAATCTTTCTTAAAAACATTGTTGGATTAGGAGAGAGATTTTGCAGTTGGGTGTGGTAGTACATACTTGACCCCAGTTCCAAGGAGAATCGCAAGTTCAAATGTAGCCTGGAGCACATAGTGAATTCCAAGCTAGCCTGAGCTACCGCCATGGATTTATCTCAAAAACAAACAAAATCCCAGTAAAATGGGGGGGGGGGATTTCATTTCAAAGTTGTCAGTATTAAATATAATCCAGACATATGACTTTGATTCCATTTAGCTTTCTTAAATGGTAAATCCATGTAATTTTAGTCATGGAATTTATAGAAATAAGATGATTTTTAAGTGATTGCTATCTTGAGATTTTTATTGGTAAACCAACTACAGTTGTTAAAAAAATGTGAATGTACTAAAGTACATAAACAAAAGTTTCAACTATGATTGTTGTATAATAAATATTTCTACTTATAATTTTCTAAGCTGGGTTTGGTGGTTCACATTGCAGGCTGTCTCCTATTGAAAGGAGAGATTGGGGGCTGAAGAGATGGCTCAGCAGTTAAGAGCACTGACTGCCCTTCCAGAAGCCCTGAGTTCAAATCCCAGCAACCACATGGTGGCTCACAACCATTTGTAATGAGATCTGATGCCCTCCTCTGGTGTGTCTGAAGACAGCTACAGTGTACTTATAATAAATAAAATTATTTTTTAAAAAAGAAAAAAGAGACTGAAGGATATAGTCTAAAAACAAACAGACAAAACCTAAAATGGCATAGACAGTTGTAGAAAAGGGGAAAAAACAGAGATCAAACTAAGCTTAAATGCACTTAACATGTTTGTTTTATAATAGCCTTTATTATAAAAGAATACATTGATACACAAGTAGAATTTGGTCTCATTTCTGTTATGATGACAAAGTTTTTCTGCAGATTTAAGAAACTTGGCAAAACTGTCCTCATAGCTTGCTTTAAAATGTTCCAATCCTTACAGGGAACTAAAGAACATCACTTTCTGCATTCCTAAAAAAACACAAGTATTTGGGAGATACCCCCAAGGCAGAAGAATTCAGTCAAATCAAAGTCTGACCTCAATGATGGTTTCTCTTCCTATCCTTGAGGGGCTTTCAAAGTTCCTTCTGTGACCCTGGAGACTGCTCAATTAATAGGGACTTTGTCTTGCCTGAGACCCTGGATTACACACCCACCCACCTACCCACCCCTAGCCTCACATTCCATCTGAAGAATTCCAGAAAATACTTGTAGTGAGCCCATGGACAGCTCACCACTCTTGCTTGCTCCATTTCTGTAAAGAATCAGGCCACATTTAGTCTTATCTGGTTATCATTAGAAATGGAGGAGACTGTTGTATAAGGCCCAGAGTTCAATTTCAATTCTAGGAACACACACAAAGTGATTTCATCAAACTACACTCCTGTGTCTGTAATCTGTGTTTAGGGCAAAAATGTTGGCTTTTGCATCTCCACTAGTTCAGGCCCCATCATGGATCTCAACATACCCAAGAAAGAGACAAATGAAGAAGGTAGTGGAGGTGGGGGGGGGGGGGGGAGGAGAAGCAAGGAGGAGGAGGGGGGAGGAGGGGGAAAAGGAAGAAGAGGAGAACAACAACAAAACACAAAGATTTCATTGATGTATATATTGGGAAGAGAAACAGATAAAGGGTTTACTGACCCCAAATCTGCCTTTGGGGGAACTTACAAGAGCTTTATAATTAAATAGAAAAATTGAGTTTGGGAGAGAGAGGTAGGAATAATCAAACAGATCCAGTCAAGTGTGGTCTGGTTGGTCATCTTAGTGTTGGTTCTACAAGATGGTAGAAGTCATTTTTGTTTGAGGGGAAAAGCTAGTTCTCAGGAGTTGATTCTTTCTCCTTCAGGGTGCACATGCCATAATAGGAAGAACTGTCAGTCATCTGGGGATGCTCTGTCCTGTGAGGCTTTGCCACACCTGATGACTAGAGGGTTGGGGCCAGTGACCAAGAATCTTTTACATGCTTGGGGACAAAGGTTTCTGGAAGAGGACACTGTAAAAAGTGACAGTAAAAATATCTCAGTTACTCCTTTGTGTTTGGCACTCAGATATGAAGGAGAATGAGGTGTGATGCCACAGGTTTTGAACAATTGCTCCTTGAGTGAATACAGGGGTGAGCAGACAACTCAGAGTAAACGGCACAGCTACAAAATGAGGGCAGAAAAGCAAGAATTAATGCTTTCTAGAAAAAGCCATTTCTAAGTGGTTATTAAACACACCCGAACTTCCCCCATGAGTACTATTATATTTTCATTGTTTTATTTATCCATTTGTTTATCTCCCCTATGTGAATGAAAGCTCCCCCAAAACTGGAATTCTAGTTTTGCTTATTATTATATTCTTAAAAGTATTTGTCAGTGGTTTGGGGACAGATAGAAGTCCACACTGTCACCCTCAGCCCCACAAGGAATTCCCCTAATCTTTTAGGGACATCAACTCAGGCCAAACCAGAATTCCAGATTTGGGTCGACTGTGTATGGTTTTTCTGTTTGTTTTTGCTTGCAACTCTGTCTTTGCACTATGTGTATGCCTCAAACTAGAATTTGTGTCTTCAATGCAGAAAAGAATTTCAAGATTATCCATTCTGAATTAGAGTTGGGGCTTGGAGTAGAAATAATCTAATGTAGGCTTGAGGCATGAGGGTTAGAAGAAAGAAAAGTGCTAAAAGGAAGGGGACAGGCCTCCCCCAGGGAGACTTTTTCACTGTCTTAGTATTAGCCATACATACCTTTCGGAGGCTTTCAAGTTATAAGGATAAGGATTCCCCACCCCACCCCTGCTCATTTTCTCTTTTGATAAGTGAGATTATTAATGTGGCTCCAGAGGTACCTTGGAGGGAATTATAATCTGATAAAGTAGAACCAAGGAGTCTCCAGGGTTACACAAGGTGTTTCTTACAGAGTCCTACAGACTTTTCAGTTGGAAGGTGGGAGGAGAAAAGCCATAATTGAACAGAAATTCTTTGCTAGTAAAACGCTTCAACCCATGAATAAGGGATTCCTTTCTCTACTGATGTCTCTCTAATTTTCCCTTTCATCCTGCCTCACCTTGAACAGGGAGGGCCATGAGAGATGACAGACAAGTACACAAATTAAGGTGTTAAGTCTCACAGATAAAAAGACATCTAAAGGGGCTCCTGCGAGCCCAACCGCACTTCTCCGGCTTAGCTCCACAGGAAGGAAGGAGGGGAAACTAAATGACAAAGAAGGGAAAGACATTGGGAGGTGATTGGCAGTTGCGGCTTTCAACACACGCAGCTACACTGAATATGGCGATTGGGGAAATTTCCTGGAGGAAATCACGCGAGAGTTGCCTGACGGAGGCCGTCCGCGAATTGAGCCGGGGGTGTGGAGCAGCCAAGATGGAGCCGGCAGCCTCCGGTCCCGGCCCTCTGATTGTGAACAACAAGCAGCCCCAGCCGCCACCTCCGCCGCCGCCAGCCACCGCACAGCCCCCTCCTGGGGCGCCGAGGGCCGCCGGAGGCCTCCTGCCGGGGGGCAAAGCCCGCGAGTTCAACCGCAACCAACGCAAAGACTCGGAGGTCAGAGCTACAGGGGGCGAGGCTGGCACCGGGCGGGTAGCAGAGGAGGGTCCCGGGGCCGGGCAGCATCCGAGCCCAGCCGGGCTTCCGGGTGGCTTGACAGGGGGCCTGGGAGCTGTCACTTCACAGAGAACCGGGCAGTTAGCGAGGCTGGCAGCAGCCACGGCCCGGGGGAGGAAAACCCGGAGCCCTGTCACAAACTCCGCTGCGGCCCGGGGAGAAGGTCCTGGCGCCGGGGGCGAAGGGTCTGTCTTCGGGGGCGTGGCCTGAGGCGCAGCCCTCCCGGGGTGCAAAGTCGCTGGTCTGCTCTGTCGTTAGCCCCTCATCATTTCCGGCCTCTAATCTTAGGAGGGTGGTGGGCGACCCCAGTTGGCAACGAAGGGACCCAGGAGAGTTTAGCGGGCGCTTAGAACAGAGCAGCTTCTCTAGTGCTGCTCGGCTCCAGGTTATGAGAGGAGCAGAGAGAGCACACTGGCTTCTCTCTCGAATTTTAGTCCGTGCATGATCAAACCACCGCCAGACATTGCAAAGTATTTTGGTATGCCCAGTGAGCCCAGAGCTGAGCTGGTAAGAATCAGAAGTACACAAAGGGTGGAGGATTCTCCTTGCTAGTGAGCTGTGATTCCCTTTGCCCGCGCAGTCTGAAGCTATTCACCTCGCCCCAAGTTAAAATTCCTCCCACTGCTTCCGTTTGCAGAATTCATGAATGAACACACACCCGTCGTCGCAGCATTTCAGGGCTTCTTAATCAGCACATTCATTCCCAGAGCACTTACTACGCAATCTCTTCCACCTGAGACAACTTCCAGTGTGATGAACAGCCAGGCACTTACTGAGAGGGAATTCCTCAAATTCAAATTTGATGCTCCAGCTCATACCAGGGATTAAAGATACTGCCTTTAAAACTCTGAAATCAGTTCCCTTCAAACATTTTGTTGCTGCAGGCTTAAATTCGGATAAACATGTCACAAATGAACAAGCCCAGAGTAGAGAGGATGAGCTTAGAGTGGCCGTGAAAAAAGACTGACCTTTTAGGAACCTTTTATTGTGGGATGCTGGGTACTTCTCCACGATCTCTTAAATATGGAGGAGTATGGCAGTTAAGTTTGTGAGACCTTTAATGGCCAGACTTGTTCAGTTTTTTTGAAGAGGATCCTGAAAATTGAGCTAAATCCCCAACTTTTCTTTTTTAAATGTTTGAGTGGGCTGGAGAGATGGTTCAGTGCTTTAAAGCACTTGCTGCTCCCTCAGAGGATCCCAGCACCCATGTTGGGCAGCTCACAACTCCAGCTCCTAGGGATCCAGTACCCTCCTTCTGACCTCCATGGGCACGCGTATGCACACATGCACTACACACACAGATAGACAAATACATTTTAAAAAATGTTCTAGGGATAGCAAGATGGTTCAGCAGATAAAGAAGTTTCAAGTTTTCCTAAGAAGCCACAACATAGTCAGATAAATACCCTTTGATGCATTTTATTTCATTTGTTGTTGGTTTGTTTGTTTGGGTTGTTTGTTGTTTTGAGACAGGATTTTGCTGTAGTTTGGCTGTCCTAGAGCTCTGCTCTGTAGATGGCATTAGCTTCAAACTCACAGAGATCCATCTTCTTCATCTGAGAGTTTGAGTTAAAGTTGTGGATCACCACTGTCTGACTGTTTTATTATCATTTGTGGTGCTGAGAATCAAATTCAGAGCCCTGTGCAAGGTTGGCAAAAACTGCTGAGGTGCAGCCTTTTGTTTCTCTCTCTACCCTATACCACTGGATTCAACACTGGAGGCCCAGCCAGTCCATCCACTCCCTCGAGCTGGAGGTGCTGATGCTGCACACTTCCTCTGGTGACAGCTGGAGTCAGGAGTTTGGGAATCTGATCAGTGCCTGGAGGACAAGGAGGCTGACACTGGAGGAGACCCATAAACTCTATTCGTCCTCAAAGCTAGTCAGGGCAGCCGAGCTGAGGAAGGAGGGCCAGAGTTCGAGGCTGGGCTGGGCTGGGCTGCATAGTAAAACCTTGTCTCTACATAAATACATTGAGAGAGGCTAAGAAACAGTAGTGGATTTGGTGATGAATAAGATCAAAATACATTGTATAATGGGTATGAAACTGTCAAAAAAAAAAAAAAAAAAAAAAAAAAGGAAGGAAGGAGGGTCTTAAGCAAAATTCCAAGCAGATTTTTTTTTTTTTTGTCATTCCCATTCTGTAGAAGAAATTCGACCTCAGTAATATGTGTAACTGTTGGTTTTATTTGTATTTTAATGGTACTGGGACTTGAACCCAGGACATGTTAGGTTCATTCTACACATGTTAGGTAATCATTTTACCACTGAACTCTATCTCTAGTCTAGAAGCTCAGTAGCTTATGAAGGTATCCATGAATAAGGAGTAGTGTTACCATTTGTGAGTGTATTATGCCATTTTGTCAGGGGTCATTATCTATTAGAAGGTTTCCCCTGACCCCACCCTCTATCTAACTCACCCACCCCTCCCCCCATGCTAAGAATTAAGCCCAGGATCTGGCACATACTAGGCAAAGTGCCCTATGCTGAACTGTACCCTCTGGTCTTCCAAGAACATTTTAGTCAGGACTGGGCTTATCCTTTTTATCTTGGTGCTCCTCTCTTCCCAGTACAAGGCTTCCAAGATGGCATGTTCTCAGGAATCACCTATCCCTAACAGATTTTCATTACATTCTCTCCTGTGTGTGGGAGGGAGGCCAGTCTGTTGCATTTCTATTTCTCTGTCAGTTCTCACTGAAAGTGGAGAAGGGGCAGGGTGCTGAGGGTTTCAGTGCTTATTTTATCCTTAGCTGTCTGTAGTCCACGGTTCTGAGAGAAGTGAAACTCCTAGGTATTTAGTTCTATATGTGGTCAGTTACTGCACAAAATAGAAGTTTTGTGTTTATTGTCCAGCAGGTATGTAATGGATAGCAATGGTCAGTAAAGCAGCGTTCCTGTTTTGAGAAACTTGCTGTCTCATGGAGAGGAGGATGAAACAAAAGAAATCCAGTGAATAATTTGGTGCAGAGTGGGTGCTTTGAAAGTGAAATACAGGGTGCTGGACAGGGCGTTAAGGGGACTTGGTCCAGGAGACAATATTGTTATAAAACATCAAAAATAAGTTGAGGTATTGATGCCACGCAGTGCAGTAGTCGGAGCGTGTTTGTGTACCCTGAGACACTCAGGAGGATCTTTATGTGATGTTCTTTTCACTCTCCAGGGCTATTCTGAGTCTCCAGACCTGGAGTTTGAGTATGCTGACACGGACAAGTGGGCTGCAGAGCTGGCAGGTAAAGACCAGCAGACCTTTGTGTTATTTGACAGGAGCTCTGACTGGGTTCCTGAGAAAATTAACACTGGCTGTTGTTCTAGTTATTTCTATTAATAATATTTGAAATATAAGTTAGCTATTTAACTTTGACCATGTATCTGGAAATTTGGGATTGTCTTTTATTTCCATGAAGACTTTGGTTTGGAGTCAGCTGAATTGGTTAGCGCCCAGTCCCAGTCCCATGTAAGGCCGTTAGTGGTGCTCATTGATATTCCACAGTATGTCACACACAGTGACAGACAGTGATCTCTCACACACTGTGAGTCACGGGAATGCCAGCAGCTGTGCTTGAATCTTGGCACATCTGTTGCTGCTAACTGTTGTTGATGGAGAATGTGAGGTCAGCATGAACTGCTTCTCCAGTCTTCACAATCCTTATTCAGGACGTGACACTAAAGACATATATTCAGGGTCATGGTCAGACTCTGATACGGCACAGTCTGATGCACATCTTACTAGAAATGCCCAGATTTGTGTTCCACTGACAGTGCAGTGGGCGGTGTTATCTCTTCTAACACGGCAGAACACTAAGGCTTTCCCCACTCAGTAGTTAGAAAGAGTAGTCTGAGAATCACTGTGACTCAGGCAGGAATAGATTTGGGGCTGGAAAGGAAAGCCTGACTTCTCTGCTGCATGTGATGTGGTGCTGGGAGACTTTCTCTTTCACAGAGCTTTACAGCTATACAGAAGGACCAGAATTCCTGATGAACAGAAAATGCTTTGAGGAGGACTTCCAGATCCATGGTAAGATCATTTCCCTCATTTCTTGGTTTCCTGTCCCATCAGGACAGCACAGGACTTCTCTTCATTGTCTAATTGATCTAAGCCATCAGGATTATGAAAATTCTTGGGCTACTTTTTTAAGGCCAGACTTGACATGTAGAGTGGGCCTTCTGATGAGAATTCCAACTTACAGAACAGCCGTGTGGCCTTATCTCTTAAGACAGAGTAACTTGTCTTTCTGGACCTGTGACTGTCTTGATTTGAAAGGTTAACACAGTCCATTTCATTGTGAGGAATTGTGTGGGCTCAATTGTAAGTGTCTCTTGCCCTGCAGTGACAGACAAGAAGTGGACTGAGCTGGATACCAACCAGCACCGTACCCATGCCATGAGGCTTCTGGATGGCTTGGAAGTCACTGCCCGAGAGAAAAGACTCAAGGTGGCCCGAGCAATTCTCTATGTTGCCCAAGGTACTGTGAGGATGTCCCCTGGCACCTCTGCCAATGATAGTGCCTACTTGTGTATGGAGGGGCTTATAAGCTCTGCCCTTTGTTTACAGGTACCTTTGGAGAGTGCAGCTCAGAGGCAGAAGTGCAATTCTGGATGCGCTACAACATCTTTCTGCTCCTGGAGGTGGGCACGTTCAATGCTTTGGTGGAGCTTCTGAACATGGAAATAGAGTGAGCACTTCTAATGAGGGGCTACATAGGGAAGGGAGCAGTGGGAAGTGGGCCCAAGCTTATAGAAGTAACATTTGAGACAGGTAGATAGACCACTTCAGGTGAAGGGTCTGTTCCAGGCTGTTTGGAATATACAGGGTTGAATAATGGAGAACCTTCTAAATGAGTCCTTGGAAAATAATATAATAGAGAGAGAGATGAGAAAATTATAGAGAAGGGTGAGAGATTCCCATGTTGATAGAGAGTAATGAGGGGTTCTTGAGCTGGCTCCACACTCTGTAATGCTGGACCATTGGTACCTGGGAAAGTGCTGCCCAGGCCCAAAACAGCCCCCAAAGGAAGTGTCTCATCTTGAACTGTGTGACCCTGTGGACCCCCGCTGTATATTCCCTTCAGCAGGACACCAAGCCCAGTTCATGGTTCTCAGCCATGAACACCAAAGCTGCCTCTGGGCCTTTGTCTCATGAGCAGGTCAGCTACTGCTCATTTAAGGATAACAGCCATTATAAATAAGCAAGATTGCTACAAGTCACAGGCCAGCCTGGTCTACGTAGTGAGTTTTAGGGTAGCCAGAGCTACTTAGTGAGACCATATCCAAAACCAAACCACA
Organism: Micromys minutus; assembly: GCF_963924665.1. Taxonomy (NCBI): domain Eukaryota; kingdom Metazoa; phylum Chordata; class Mammalia; order Rodentia; family Muridae; genus Micromys; species Micromys minutus. Next base: position 41,745,016 of record NC_137973.1, on the reverse strand, counting down.
AAATTAAATCAGAATAAATACAGTAGTAAGTGAAGACACTGAGTCTTGCATCTTCAGGCAGTATGCAGTCATGTTCTCAGGACATAACGTATTCCAGTTCATGTTAATACCGCAAGTGCGGTTATCACTAGACACAGGGAAGTTGTCTCTACTTTGCCCACATATACATAACTAGTAAATGTTAGAGCCAGGATTCACATTTGGAGACTTGGCAGTCGGGTTCAGGGCTTGAGTTCTTAACCGGTGTGGTGTCCTAAGGTCTCGTGTAGAACCTGCACACACACAGCATTGTGTTGCCTGATGGGACAGTACTATCAGGGGTGTCACTCATCTTCCTCACCCTGTCAAGCTGATTTATGTCTCTCCTGCAGTAACAGTGCGGCGTGCAGCAGTGCGGTGAGGAAGCCTGCCATCTCCCTGGCTGACAGCACAGACCTGAGGTGAGGTGAGCTACAAGCCTGGTACCCTGAGCCAGGAAGTGAGCTCAGAGCAAGGCTGAGCATTTCTTAGCTATGTGTGTATTGCTTTTGCACACATTAATCAGCTCAAGTGATAGGCTCACTGGGAGTCATTAGTAGGCCTGGATGGGGGATTAGGGGAGAGGGGCAGCCTGGAAAATCCAGAGGAAATCTAGGATCGAGCCTCTTAATAGATCTGCTAAGAAGCTGGCTGTTGAGTTCCTTATATGCAGACAAAACCCAGGACCTTGCTCGTGGGCTCCCCCCACCCACTGTGCACAACGCTATCCCCATCTACATTGGGTTATCCTGACAAAGCTTTATGGCTGCATAGGAATAGCAGCTGCTAAACAGTGGGGTCCTCTTTCCATCTCTTAGGGTTGAAATCTGTTTTTGGAGTTTGAACTGTGGTCCTCACTTAGGTCTCTGCATTTCACCTCTTGTTTTCCACTCCATCCCGTCGGCTTTGCCCTCCTTTCTGTAATCCTGCCTGCCCTGCTTTGACCTTAGTAATGTTGTTTTGTTTTTCTTTCCACTGAGTTCTTTAGGCCATTCTTGTTTATATTTGTCAGGTTTGAGTAAGCTACTTTTAGTTGCTGGAGATACAGAATGAGTTATAGTCTGGGAAGAAAGATTCAAACACCCCTCTACTCTCAGGTGTCCTCTTTTTCCTCGGGATTCTCTGTTACAGCCATCCCCTACCACATAGATACATAGATGTTTATACCTTAGCCAGGAAGGGAGAAAGCCAGCCCAAGGGCTCCTCCCTACATTTTCGTTTGTATGAGTCTATCTTCATACATGACGTAGGCTAGCCTAGAGCTCATTATGTAGCCCAGGCTGTCCTGAAACTTGAGACCCTCCTGCCTCAGCTTTCTAAGACCTGGTATTACAAGTGTGCACTACCATTCCTAGCCGAGCATGCCTCTTGGTCCCCTGTCTTACTCTTATGAGCTGGTTATTGTGCTCAGGGTCCTGCTCAACATCATGTACCTGATTGTGGAGACTGTTCACCAGGATTGTGACAGTGACAAAGCCGAGTGGAGAACAATGCGACAGACCTTCAGGGCTGAGCTGGGTAGGACCCGGGGATCCTCTCTTAAGACCTTCCTTGGGAGCTAAGATCGAGGGCTTTGGGTGGGCTCTGTTGCTGCTTGGGGTCCTGATACCTTTGAGTCACCTCCAGGTACCCCTGTGTACAACAACGAACCATTCGCCATCATGCTGTTTGGGATGGTGACCAAATTTTGCAGTGGCCATGCTCCCCACTTCCCCATGAAGAAAGTTCTCTTGCTGCTCTGGAAGACTGTATTGGTGAGCACCTTCTTGGGGGCACTCATGTGCTAGGACACTTAGGAGGGAAAGAGACATCATTATACTCTGTATCTGTACATTCACATCTCTATATACATCCAAATACAGGTCACAGAATGAGGTTCTCATCTGTCATGACTGTCCGTCCCTTGTTATTATTCCCTAACTAGTATGTCAATAATTCATGTACCATTAGGTATTAGAAATAATCTAGGGACAGTTTCACACTTACAGAAGGCTGTGAATAGGTTAAACACAAGCACTATTGCATCTAATGAGAGATGTGATATCTGCCTGTGGGGGAGGGCTGAGGGGAAATTCCCAGAGCTGGTCTCCCATGGATAATGATGAATATCTGCATTTCTCTTTTAATACCAAATTATGTGAATATGTAGCTACTTGATTTTAAAAATGTTTAGTAGTATTACAGACTGACCTTAGGACCTTGTGCATGCTAGGCAAACTGACTTCACTGAGCTACATTGCTGGAGCTCTTTTTAATTAATTTATTTTAATTTTATGTGCATTGGTGTTTTCTATGTGAAGATGCCAGATCCCCTGGAACTGTAGTTACAGATAGATGTGAGCTGCTATGTGAGTGCTGGGAATTGAACCCAGGTCCTCTGGGAGAGTAGCTAGTGCTCTTAACCACTGAAACATCTCTCCAGCCCACCCACTGTCGCTCTTTTTTACCTTTTACTTATTTGCTTATTTCCTGTGCATGTTGGTGAGCATTTGGCATATGTGCGGTATATGCACACACTTGTGTAGCTGCACACACCCTTGTGCAGAGACCAGAGGAGACATCAGATTCCTGCTCTATCCAGCCCTATCTTTCTTGGTTGTATTCCCTTAGGACAGTGTCTCTAATGGAACCTGGTTCTAGGCTGGCATTAGCAAGCACTCCCACTCCCGGAAGCCATACTGTTCCTACCCAACTCTGTTGGGGTTACAATCTTACATGCAGCTGTCTGGCTTTTTACATGAACACTGGGGATTCAAACTTATATCCTCATCTTTTCGAAACAAGTGCTTTTACCCACTGAGCCTTTCTCAGTCCTTTACTTTTTATTTTGACAGAAGGTCTGGCCTTAAACTTGAAGTATTCCTTCCTCAGCCTTGTCAGTATCTGCTACCAAGCTCAGTTTGTGTTTTTGTTTTTGTTTTTTAAGTTCCAGAAAAGAGATGAAAAAGAAATATAGGACGTGTTGGCACACACCTTTAGTGTGCCACTTAAGAGGCTGAGGCAGGCAGATCTCTGTGAGTCTGAGGCCAGCAAAGACTACATGGTAATAAGACCCTGCCTTAAAAAAGCTGGGAGTTGATGCAGGCCTTCAAGTGATACTAGATTGGCTCCTGGCTTTTGTTAAAGCCATTTTCTCATTCGTACAACAGCTTCACCCTCAGATGAGATGCCTCTTTGGAGACCACTCCCAAACCTGTATCTATAAAGTGGTTTGGGGCAACGAAAATCCACTGAGCTGATGACTTTTGTTACTTGTGTTGTGAGCCTATCCTTGAACATGGGAGCTCTCTCTTCACCCCACAAAGACATATTTTAAAGGAAGCAAGAGTGAGCCTCTAGGTGGTGTGCTTCCTAGGATGTGTTGTAAAATGGACTCTGTTTCTACCTGGGGAGAAGATGGATGCTGGGTCGACCGGCCATCACACTTAGGGGACACTGTCAGAAACCAAGCCCCAGGAAAGCTTGGGACCCTCTCCCCAGGAGGAGCACTGCTCAGCAGTGTCTCCCTTTTGCTCTGGCCAGAGCTTAATGAGTTCAGAGCCTCGTAGGGTGTGTGCAAGCTTTATCTTGACCTTCTGGTTCCTGAGGAAGCCTCACTCAGGCTGAGAGGAAAGCTGAGTTACTCAGAGTCGGTGGCACTGCACTGCCAGTGCCTACAGGCGAGAGCCTGGACTTTTAGTGAGGGTTTTAGACAACTTTCTACCTTATTTTAACAGTATGTCTTAGTCTTACTGGAACATTGATGTGTATAGTTTTGAAGCAATAATCTGACATTTGAAAGAACTGGCTGTTTGTTTAGTCAGTTGGTTTAAAAACATAGTCTCTCTCTCTCTCTATAGCCTTGGCTAGGCCGGACTTAAAATTATGGTGATCCTTCTGCTGGGGACTATCAGTCTGTGCCACCATACCCTGCTTAGCTGCTTCTTTTTAAAATTAGAGATGTGTCACACATACAGAGCTGTGTGTATCAGCCAGTGTTTCATTCTCCCCTTTCTCCTTTTTCTCTCACCCCTTATGGAGAGCACTGGACTCTCTGTGAAGGCTTTAGTTTTTATCCAAGCGGCTGTGGGTCACTATAAAGGCCTGGATTCTTGTGATGTCATGTATGCTTTTTAGCATAAAGATGTCAAAAAGGACATGTCAACCTAAGCTCTGCAACCCCGTTTTACACAGTGCACACTGGGCGGCTTTGAGGAGCTGCAGAGCATGAAGGCTGAGAAGCGCGCTCTCCTGGGCCTTCCACCCCTGCCTGAGGACAGCATTAAGGTGATCCGGAATATGAGGGCTGCCTCCCCACCAGCCTCTGCCTCAGACCTGATTGAGCAGCAGCAGAAGCGGGGCCGACGGGAGCACAAGGTGAGGCAGCTGAGGGCCCCAGGCCTCCTGAGAGATCTCAGGGTACGTACTAAGGGATAGGATGGGAGTGCATGATCCCTGGGGCCAGCAGGTTATTAGAAGTCACCTCTGATGAAGCTGATCAGGAGTGCATCCACAGCAGGGACACTGTCCCCAACCTCAGACCCAGTGTATAGTGGATACTTACATCATGGCAGCTTCTGAGATGTTGGAGAAGTGACTTGTCACTTCATTCTAGTCATAACTCCTCTATATTCTCCACTGTGTCAGGTCCCCATCTGAGACACATCTGTTCCATTTGAACTCTGTCCCTCGGCCACCATCTCATTGTTTGGCTGCTTTCCTCGGCTCTTCCCTGTGCTTTTAGGCTCTGATAAAGCAGGACAACCTAGATGCCTTCAACGAGCGGGATCCCTATAAGGCTGACGACTCTCGGGAGGAGGAAGAGGAGAATGATGATGACAGCAGCCTGGAGGGGGAGGCTTTTCCCCTGGAGCGAGATGAAGTGATGCCTCCCCCACTACAGCACCCTCCGACTGACAGACTCACCTGCCCGAAAGGGCTCCCTTGGGCTCCCAAGGTTAGGTGAGTCTCAGAGTTGTAGAATATTCTTGAAGTGAGAGCCCTCATATCCTCAGTACTGGCCTGGGGTCCTCTGCAAGGCTAAGATGATCTTAAATTACCCTGTGCCGTCCTGGGCACTTCTGTGAGGGTGGCCTTGCTGACGTCACACAGAATAACCCTGGTGTGGTTCCTGTGTCAGTAATTTGAGCTGGTCAAACTTGATAGTGAAGAAAGACAAGGGGAAAAATGTATTTAGGCAAACCTATCCCCATTTATCTTGGAGTTGTATGTGGCTTTTTATTTTAAAATGATAGATGAAGAGTTTACAAAAAATCCCAATGAACTAAACATTGTACTTGGGTGAGTTAATCGATGGGAAGGTAGCTGGAAATGTTAAAATGTTTATCTTAGCTGGGCATGGTGGCACATGCCTTTAATACTAACACTCAGGAGGCAGGTGGATCTCTATGAGTTCGGGGCCAGCCTGTTCTACAAAGCAAGTTCAGGACACCCATGGCTACACAGAGAAACCCTGTCTTAAAAACAAACAAACAAAGGCAGCAGCTTACTGAAGAGATGTGTATGTGAACTGATCTGAAAGAGGGTGTGTCCTTAGCTTTCTATGTTCTATGAGAAGAATGGGCCATCCCCAAAGCCAAGGTGTTTCTGCTGAGACAAGAAAATGACCCGCCTACACTTCTTGGTGTTTAATAGTGTTAAATATTACTATTATTTGAATAAGAAGTGCTTTTAAGTTTTATATATCTCCCTAATTTTGAATCAGCTGACCATGCATATTATGTAAATATAAACATACTTTAAATTTATGTAAAAAACAAAGCCAGAATTCATATGTTCCCCCTTACTATAAGAGACCTTTACCTTTCTTGGAATAAGCATCTGGAGATGCTTTGTCTGTTAAAACAGAGGCCTGTGACTGGCACACCTTGAAACAGTACTTGATAAAAATCTGCCCCTCTTCCTTGCTTGGTAGAGAGAAAGACATTGAGATGTTCCTTGAATCCAGCCGCAGCAAGTTCATAGGCTACACTCTAGGAAGGTGAGTGTGACCTGAGGTCCTTTTGACGTTCACGCGCCTGGCCTTGGGGCAGCAGACTGGTGAGTGGCTATCTGGACTCAGCATAAGGCCTTCTTTATTCTCCAGTGACACCAACACCGTGGTGGGGCTGCCAAGGCCAATCCATGAAAGCATCAAAACACTGAAACAAGTAAGTGTCACTAAGGGAATTTTTGGCTTTGTTTGGTCCCAGGAGAATAAAGTGAACCTGGGCCAAGGGAGAAGCCTTTCAGGGCTATTGTCTGCCAGCAAGAGCCTGGGAAGCATCTCTTCATGAGTATCGGGTACAGATATGTACGTATCAGTCTTAAGAGTTCAAGGAGCCCACGATTAGCCTTCCCTTTTCCTTAGCCAAGTCCTAAGGCAATTGAGAGGAGTTGGCAGATGGGTATGACGCTGTCAGCTTTGCTGTTCATAGAATGACTGGAGGGCAAGGCTTGAGAGCACCATGGTGGGTGTGTTACTAGCATACTCTAGAAACTGCAGGCTCAGTTACCCAGTCCTAGACAGAGCTGGAGGGCAGACAGAACCCAGGCTCTCAGCAGGTAAGCAGATGGAGTCTCAGACCATCTTGTTTTCCTCTTGTGCTCACTGTTGAGAGGGAGCTGAAGGAGCTGTGGGTGTAAGATTAGCAGGGAGAAGACACCAAGGGTCTGGAGGAGTATTTCCAGTGTGTCTTAAGTCCAATTGTGAAATTGGTGGCACTGGGTGGTCTCTGCAGCTGGGTGTTCAAGTCTGCAGTTAGCTTTGCCTCTGATGGCTTTCTCCTGTCACTTTTGCCTCCGAAAGCCCTTTCCACTTTAATTTGCTTTTGCTAGCTACTATGGGTTTTTCACATAGACTGTCAGAAGTAGATTGCAGTTTTAAGTTAGGAATCTTTGTTGTGACCTAGCCCTCTCTCAGAAGACCAAAATAAAATCTTGGGTCTTTGCCAGGTTGGAGGGTAGTCTGGCCAGAGAAGAAGGGCTCTTTTTTCTCAGCACCTTCTTTCCTGCCTCTCTCTTCAGCACAAGTATACATCAATTGCAGAGGTCCAGGCACAGATGGAGGAGGAATACCTTCGCTCTCCTCTCTCAGGGGTGAGTTAAGAGGCCACAAAGTCCCCAACTGCTCTCAATCTCTGAGCCAGGCTGGCCCACAAGGCTGCACCAGGAGTCGGCCTTCCCTTGAAGAGATTCCCATCCATGTCTCTCGTTCAGTCTTGAGCATAAAACTTGGTCTCTCTGTGCTTTTTCTCCTACCTGTTAAAAACACCAGTGTAGACTAGTGCCTTCTCTCTTCCTTATCACTTGTTTGTTTGATAACATCTGCCTGTAGCCCAGATGACCTCAAACACCTTTCTCAGCCTTACCTGTGCTGGGTTACAGGTGTTTGCTATCACTCATGACTGTGGTACCTTATGAAGAATTAAACTATTTCAAGTGACATTCTTGGGATGTTTTAGAGCCTCCTGTCAGTATCACCAGTGTCTTCACTTTGATACTTAGAAACTTGCCAGCCAGCTAGTAACCTGGCTCAGGAGACTGTAGTCTGAGCATAGGCTTTGTGTTAAAGGGAGAAGAGGAAGTGGAACAAGTTCCTGCGGAAACCCTCTATCAAGGCTTGCTCCCCAGCCTGCCTCAGTATATGGTGAGTGCTCTGTGTCTAGGACCTCTCTCTCAGTAAGCAGCTGTGGTGAGACCGTGAAGGACCATGGGCTGGTCTCCTTCACCCTACAAGGCTCCTGCCACCTGAGAACCCTCAGGAGTCCCACTTCTCAGGGCTTCATTATGGTCCTAGTCTCTGATGTCATCTGAGTGGTCTATTTTTCCCAGATTGCCCTCCTGAAGATCCTACTGGCTGCAGCTCCCACATCAAAAGCCAAAACAGACTCAATCAACATCCTGGCAGATGTTCTGCCTGAGGAGATGCCGTGAGTATCAGTGCCGGGACTGGAACAGTCTAAGTGTGGGTGAAGGGCGGGGCCTGGAGTTCTCAGGTGGGTTTCGTTCCTTGGCCTGCTTTGCTGCAGGTGAAGTTTAGGTATTTCTGATTCATACAAAAGAATGGATTGGGTAAGTTTCACTAGGTAGGGAGATGGCTTGGCCTGAATCCCCACACAGACTGTCACTGAATGAACTTCTAAGTGAATTAGGAATGCCAGTTTTCCTTTGTAAAATTGGATGGGCAGGAGACTTTCTCAGAGCCCTTCTAGAGCCGTGTAGTTGGCACACCCTGTATGGGATGGGTAGCTCTTGGTCAGTTTGCCGGTCACTACCAAGCCTGTGCCTGTGGAGTTTCTCCTACTGGCCAGTGACCTGGCAGGCAGAACCCTGGCAAATGTCTCAGAGGAGAGAGTGGAACTCTTAGCTGTTCTTCCTATCTGGCTAACAGGTCTTTTCACGAAGGAGAACAGCCTGAGGTCATGTCCTACACTGAGAAAAGATCAGGCCCACACCTGACCTGCTTGCTTTCCAAGGCTGCCTTGTTCTGAACTAATCCCCAGATCTGGTGGTGGTGGTGGCCAGGTGAGGGAGAGGCAGGGATTGGCTCATACCAGAGGGAGGTTCACAGAACAGTAGGCCATCTTGATAATCCTAGGAAACATGATCAAATACTGCATTTCTCTGAAGATTTGCAGTGAGAAGTCCTGGATTAAGAAAACAGATGTAATTCAGTGCTTCTTAAATGTATTTAACTTCAGCATCCCCCACCACTGTAGAATGAAATTTCCCACCACAGGTGTTCCACAGAATACCCTTTGGGGAACTCAGGTTAATAGAATGGCCAAAGCTTAGAGACAGTTGGAAAAGTTCAATTTTGGAGGAGAAACGGAGAAAGGGACTGAGTATGTATTGGAAGGATGTTCCCTGCTGGATCACTTGTGAGATAGGACCCTGAGACGACGTCTGAGGTGTTTGTGGACTTCGGTCCTTTGCCAGAGGCTTGTGGAGTCCATCTCCTTGGTGGACCCCTGGGAAGGAGGTGCCGTGTGCTGGTGACTCACCCAGGCACTTGTGTTTCCAGAACCACAGTGTTGCAGAGCATGAAGCTGGGGGTGGATGTGAACCGACACAAAGAGGTCATCGTTAAGGCCATTTCTGCTGTGCTGCTGCTGCTGCTCAAGCACTTTAAGTTGAACCACATCTACCAGGTACCGGGAGGGTCTGTCTGCCTTCTTGGGGGCTGGGCAGGGCCTGAGGCAATGGAGCTGCCCTATCCCCAAAGAGTAGGGCTCTTTCTGAGCCCACTTGAGCCTTGTGTGAGCATTTTAACATGAGGTCCTCTGGCCAAGGCTTTTTCTGTCTAGAGGCAAGAGAACAAGAGGTGTGCTTACTTTTCTTCTGTTGGTTTCAGTTTGAATACATGGCCCAGCACCTGGTATTTGCCAACTGCATCCCTTTGATCCTGAAGTTCTTCAATCAAAACATTATGTCCTACATCACTGCCAAGAACAGGTGATAAGGACCAGAGACCAAGAAAGGGTAGTGTCGACAGTGGCAGGACTTCCAGCTGTCTCTCCCGAGACTATTCAGTGGGCTTTTTCTTTATGCTCTATGGGTTAACATTTTGCCAGGCCTCAGGAGACAGAATGAGTGACTGTCAGTTACGGGATTAGCTACTCTAGTGGCTCTCATTCCAGGCTCTAGAACTGTCACTTGTATCCTTCCCCCCTTTCCCCTTCTAGTTCTCTGTACAGAGCTTGGCCCTGTGCACTGTAAAGCCTTGTCTGATGGTTCTTGTATACTCCTGACACCCACCTTGTGCCTGCTGTACTCGATAGCACCTGCTTGTCAGCGTGGACATCACAAGGGAACTGTCCAGATAGGGAAAAGCTGCAATAGTGTCTCCGCCGTTCCTTACAGTTACTAATTACATTACAAACTCATTCAGTCAGAGGGACTGTACATACTGTCTTGTAGCAGGTATTTCTTCATCTTATAGTCAGGAACCCAGCTTAGAGCAATTGAGGCAGATTGCTACTTCTGCTTCAACTCAATCGTGGCTGCTCCGGAAGCCTTAGCTCACAGTGAGCACCTGGGTCTTTTTGCATTCTGTAGCATTTCCGTCTTGGATTACCCTCACTGTGTGGTGAACGAGCTTCCAGAGCTAACTGCAGAGAGTCTGGTGAGTGGCTCAGATCTCCCTGGCTGTCCCTGTGGTATGAATGTCACCTCCTCCTCCACAAAGAGGTGTCTTCCTGAAGAGGTTGCCTTTGGCTTTTAAAGTACCAGAAATGGCCAGAGTCAGGGAGAGGGATGTTGTGGAGCAGAGCGATCTGGGGTTGGGTGTGTGGTTAGTCGGGGCTGTTCTGCAGGGGCTGCTGACCTAGAACTTGCCACTCAAGCTGCCTGCATCTTCCCACTGAAGTCTGGGGCTCTGCTGGCTAGTTGTAGCTCATGTTTCCTGTAGAAAAAGTCTGAGTCCCGGATGCTCTGTAAACTTGTGGGTGGAGTTCCCCTTTGGCTGTTGGATGGGTTTTCTATGATAGACTCCTTGAAATCAGTCAGACCTTTGGGCACCGCCACTGAGCAGCCTGCATTTGGGTCAGCTGTGTTTGTTTCTGGCTTTTCCCTGCAGGAAGCTGGTGACAACAATCAGTTTTGCTGGAGGAATCTCTTTTCTTGCATCAATCTGCTTCGGATCTTGAACAAGCTAACGAAATGGAAACACTCAAGGACCATGGTGAGTGAGTTGGTGCTGTGGCCAGCCTGGGGCACACTATGGCCCCTGCACCTGGGACTCGGTCCTCAGGGCGGGGTTGCCAGGCAGCAAACCTCCAACCACAGACACGTTCTGTGTTCTCCTGTTCCTGGGTGGGAAATGATAGCCAGGAGTCAGGAGCCACCTTAACCCTGGGATGCCTTTGGAACAAGGAAGGCCCATGAGTCCTCAGAAGTTAGATTACAAAGTGAGCCATAATTAGGGTAACCAACCTTTGTGGTTTGCCTATAGCTCTGCTAGTTTTAGTGCCTAAAGCTCCAGGTGCCAGCAAACAGTCCAAGAGAAACGGCATGGCTTGTCATCCCCTTTGCTACCCCAGAAGTGCTAAGTGACCATGTAGTGGCACTCACTTCTGCTTTCTCACTGTGGCTGCCACCATGGCCATCCAGATGCTAGTGGTGTTCAAGTCGGCACCCATCCTGAAGCGAGCCCTGAAGGTGAAACAGGCCATGATGCAGCTCTATGTGCTGAAGCTGCTCAAGGTGCAGACCAAGTATTTGGGGCGACAGTGGCGCAAGAGCAACATGAAGACGATGTCTGCCATCTACCAGAAGGTGCGGCACCGGCTGAACGATGACTGGGCATATGGCAATGGTGAGGACACATACGATGCAGGGGTGGGAGAGGTAGAAAAAGAGACACCTTGGACTCCTTGCCTGCGTGTGGTACTTAGTTTTCTCTGCCCGTAGGCACTGAGCAGGCCTGGATCCCATGTTTGTGGCTTGGGCAAGACTTTGGGAGGAGCTCAGTGTCTGTGTCCATCTGTTTCTCTGTCCCTCCATTCTAAATCCTATCTTTTCTAGAAAGTGCCACAAGATTCTGCCCCCCTTTTATCTCTACTGCAGCTGCCTTCTGGCTGCCTAAATCTAATAGATCCTCACCAGCTCCGCCTCTACTTTCTCCCCCTCTGTTGGCCTCAAATTTGGCTCCTATAATCTTTTCAACATACCCACCCTATGCTGTTGCAGTTCCTGATTAGCTTTCTAGTTCCCTTGGGAATGAAATCGAACATTAAGACAAGGAGAGACTTACTCATTCACTCGCCTGCTCCCATAGTGTGCAGCTTTCTGTTAAGCCCGTTGTGTGCTGGTACCCAGTCTCTGTCACACCCAAGACTCCAGGACAGAGTATGAAGCCTCAGTACCTGCTGAGGATGCTCCCAGCTCTGCAGATCCCAGCAGCCACAGATGCCCATGCTCTCCAGTGTGCCCTTTGTGCCTGAAAATAGACTGCACAGGTACAGAGGGCACTGTACTCCATCCCTGAGATTAGCCCAGGTGCTTCCTGGTTTTGTGCCTCTGTGGACTGTTGGATATCTGCGACATCTCCCAGTCTAACTGTAGTCTGGGTGTTGCTGTGTTACACTGTTGCGGTTACATCACTCTGTAGCTCTATACCTGGGCTCAAGGTGGTGCATGACGTTTGTCATGGAGGCAAGAGGATGAGCAGATGGAGTGTCAGTTATATCTCTGTCCTTGGGAGCCAAGGAGAGACTGTGCTTAAAAAGGGGTTCTCCCATCGGTCTACAATTTTGGGGGGAACAAGTTTTTTTCTCAGTTATGTATTTTTTTCCTTATATTTGACTATACTTCTGTGAAAGAATTTCTATTTTTCTTTCCGAGAAATCATACTCTTACTTATGGGAGCTGCTAGAGGGCTGAATGCTAACTGAGTTTTCCTGCTTTATCCAGATCTTGATGCCCGGCCATGGGACTTCCAGGCAGAGGAGTGTGCTCTCCGTGCTAACATTGAACGTTTCAATGCCCGGCGCTATGACCGGACCCACAGCAACCCTGACTTCTTGCCAGTGGACAATTGCCTGCAGAGCGTCTTGGGCCAGCGGGTAGATCTTCCGGAGGACTTCCAGATGAACTATGACCTATGGCTGGAAAGGGAGGTCTTCTCTAAGCCCATTTCTTGGGAAGAGTTGCTGCAGTGAGGAAGGCTGAAAAAGGCCAAGATCAGACCTGAGGACTGTCTTTGTCACTGCTGCAATGCTCCTGTTTCCCTCCAGGTGGCAGCACAGCTCCATTGAGGCACTCACAGCCAGCCCTGGGCCTGTGAGTGAACCCAGGCTAGCGTCTGGTTGATTCCCCGCGTCCTACTCAGGAGCAGTCATCTCCAAGCTGGGATCTACTCTTCCTCACTCCCCCAGTTTCTGCCCTCCTCTCTTGGATATGATCGATTGAAACTCATTTCACAAGTAGCCCTAGGCTGGGACAAATTGAGCTGGTCCTTGCATCCCTTCTCATCTGCAGCTGTATCTTGAGGTCGCGCTGACTCCTGAACAGCTTTGGCATGACAGTTGGTCAAGAAGAAGGGTTGGCATGAGGGCCAAGAACAGAGTCAGCACCGTGGTTGTGCCATCCCAGCATCCTGCTGAGTTTTGTGCAGCAGTGAGAGATGCCACAGCCCCTGCACCCTTGTTTTGAATGTGTCGAAGGTGGAGTGAGGCTTCCCAAAGCCAGAGGTGCCGGTTTCTTCTTGATTCCATGGCCTGTAAATATATGAAACTCTGATTTCTCGTGTCATGGTGGGGTTTTTAATGTGTTTGTGTATTCTGTTTACATTAAAAGAAAGCAAAACTGTCCCTGCTGCCTTGTCTGTAGACGCAGGCTCAGGACGGGATGTAGCACAGTGATGGAGTGCTGACATGGCAGGTAAGACGCCCTGGGTTCCATCTGAGCACCACATAAACCATAGTGGTACACACACTTGTAATCTCAGCACTTGAGAGGTGGAAGCAGGAATCAGAAGTGCTGGGTCAGCCTTGGCTACATAGTTCAAGTTCAGTCTAGGCTATGTGAGATTCTCTCAGAAATATGGCCGGAAAATTACCAGTTCTCTACAGTCTCTCCTCCCTCCAGCATGATAGGCCATCCCGTTAAGCTCTTGCCTGCCTGCCTTTCCTACCCTATTGTAGAGGGAAGGAGGAGTTGGTACTGCTGCCCACATGAGTCTGGGCTTGCTTTAGGGTTCTGGGTTTGCTGAGGATCAGTGTTCCTGACTTGTTTCTAACTTCAAGTTTCTCAGGATGCCATTCCTTCCTTGTCCTCAATTAAGCCAGTTAGTGCTAGATTTAAGTGAAGTCAGTTGGGTCTTCACTGGGGCAGAGGTGTTTGGGACAGAGGACAGTTGTGTGTTCAGAGCTATCAGGAGTCAGTTTCCTGGCAGGAGTGATGGAGAGCAGGAGAAACAAGGGAAACAGGTCCATCCTAGAACCTCACCTGGCTCAGATGTCAGCCTCATTTTCTTCAGCGGAACCTCCTTGTGATTTTAGTGGCAGGACTGTTCTTTTTCATAATTCCTAGAAGCTCCCTGTAGGCAACATATATGAGGTCTTCAGTCTCTAAGGGGAGAGCCTTGACTGATAAATGTTCCAGGGCAAGTCTGTTTTGTTAGTATTTAGATACAGTGCCTGCTGGGTCTGCAACCTGCCTACCCCCGGGATGTGCTTTAGTGTGGTGGCTTGGTTAATAATAGCCAGGTGGAAGGGTCAGAACATGAAAGTCACAAAGCCTTGTGGATTGGAAAGTCTCTGTGACTGGCTATTTTCCCTAGAGTAACTTGCACAGGACAGTGGAGTCTCACCATTCTTGTTTGCGTGGTGGATCGACTGCTGCGTACTAGAACAAATAGGAAGTGTAGATGCCTCCTCAGCGGTGCTTCCATACCGACCTCCATTACCCGTAGGTAGGCGTGTAGCATCTCAAAAGATTCACAGGGACCCGACACACTATTAGGTGTCTCTTAGTCGAATTCTCTACATGGTGGTTAGCAATTAACAGAACATTTGTCATAATAGCCCTGTGTGATGGTTCCTCTTCACTGTCAACTTGACTGGATTTTGAAATCTAAAAAAAGACACTTCAGTGTGTGTCTGTGGGGACATTTCCAGAGAAATTTAACCAAGGCTCACCCTAAATGTGGGTGGCCTCATTGCATAGGCCAAAGTGGACTGAGCAGTGTTCATCTGTTCTCTGTGAACAGACGGGATGTGACCAGCCACCCCACACTCCTTCCATCGTGCCTCCTCCGCCATGGTTCCTCCACCATGGCTCTATCCTCTACTACTAGGAGGCAAATAAGCCCTTCCTTAAGTGACTTTTGCCAGGTATGTTGCCATAGCAACAAGGCTGTACCATGAAAAGTACATGCCACCGCAGACTCCATTTTGCAGATGTGCAAGCTGGCACAGAAAGGGTAAAGAACTTGCCCAAGGACATACAGAAATAAGGGATAGAGCCAGGATTCAAACACAGTCTCCGCAATGAACATGTGCCCCCCACCCCCAACCTCTTAATCATTGCCATCCCTGGGCACTCAGGGTCACAGCTTGGTTGTTCTTTTGTGAGCCATACTTGCTTGGTATTGGCTCTGACATGGTCCCTAGTGCAGAAGATTCATGGCAAACGTCCCTTGCTTTAGGCCCTAACTGGGCCACCCAGGCTTAGCCTTGTCTTAGCTATTGGCTTACCCTGAGTATACCCTTAAAGGAACTTGGCTTACTGCTGTGTTTTCTGTTTTTTGTGTTTTTGGTTTTGTTTTGTTTGACACATTAGTGGTTGAATCTGGGGCTTTACACACACTAGGCAAGCTCTCTGCGCTGGGATATATACCCAGCACTCTCTACTTTTTCTTTTGAGGCAAGGTCTCAGTAAGTCTACCCAGACTAGCCTTGAACTGACTTGTAACCCGGCAAGACCTTGACATTGTAATACTCCTGCCTCAGCCTTCCAAATAACTGGGATTGCAGGTCTGTGTCACTTGGTCCAGCTTTGAGCCTTGATTTATACCTTTCCTGGTCTCAGAGCTCCTGTGTTAGCTACCTCCGCTGTACATGTTGAGTTTATCTCTTGGAAGGCTGTTTCCCTGCCTGTTGTGCAATGAACCGATTAGCTTCACAGGAGCTGCTGTCTTCATTCCACTTGCCTCAGTCAGCCTTAGGATGCTGCTCTAAAAAGGGGGTTCACTCCCTTGGGAGTCAGACAACCTTGACTCTTTTTTCTGCTTTCTAAGACAAGGTCTCACCAGCTAGATTGTCTCACTGTATAGTCCTGGTGGCCTGGAGCTGACATCATAGCTCAACCATGCCTCTAAAGTGCCTGATGAAAACTGTGTGGGACCACACCCAGCTAGCCCTGACATTAATCCAAGCCTTTACCTTTACTCACTGAATATCATGGAGTTAATGTTGCTCTAAGCCTCAGCTGGCTTGCTTATCTGTAATGATGGCCCTTAATGATAGCCCTGCAGCAAAGGCCGAATCTTATATTAGCTCTTATATTAGCCTCTCAAACCTGACTGACAAGGGACAATAAATGGGTAATCATTAGCATTGCTGATGCCCGTCTAATTCTCACCTGTGAATTTGCATACACTTCCTGTGTCTCCAAGAACAAAAATTCTCCAAGGGCAGAACCTCCGGTCGTCCTCTGCTCTGGGCTAGGTGCTGTGCTAGATGGCTTGAAGGTCCAGGTGAAGAGGGTGTTGAGGTCTACCTCTTCCATCCACAGGGCCCACCATGGGCCCCAAAGTCCCAGTCCATCCCTTCCTCCTGAACAGGAGACTGGGCTGGGGCAGCTGGGAGTGGGAAGGGAACCAAGGAAGCTGGGGTGAGGGTAAGGTATATGGGTCAGGGAAATGTCTACTCAAGTCCTGCCTCCTCTGGGCTCTGCTTCTGCTTGGGGCTGCAGAGAGTCTGTACTCTGGGCTGTAATTCAGGTTGATGTGCGGCTGGCTGAGGAAGGTGGGGAGGAAGGAAGGGTGCCTCTGATGGGAAACAGTCTCTACCGCTGACTGGGGTAGGAGCCTGAACTAATGGGTCACCCTGGCCAGGGCCCTACAGTTCTGTGGAATCAGTGTGCATGCCACAGCTGAGATTTAAACATAGACCTAAGACCTCCCTACCTCTGTCTCTTCACCGTACCCTACTGGTATACATCTCTGAAATCGGCATAAGGCTTGAATTTCTGGGTGATTCTCATGGGACCTAGAAGGGCCTCAGCAAAGACACATCGTGTGCAATGACTTTCCTGAAGTTGGGAATCCAGGTGGAGCCACTTCCATTTCCCTACCCAGGAGTGAGCAGAACCCCAAAACTATAGGATCTGGCCAGGGCTCTAGGGTAACCTCTAGAGTGAACTTGGAGGCAAGGTATCTGGAGAGCTTGGGGCTGTGTCTTAAAGGCATTGAGGAGGAGGGGAGCATGGCTAATGGGAAGCAGGTGAGGGGCTGTCTGTGCCCCAGCCAGGGGACAGGCTGGCTGGGATGACCCCAGTCAGTGGGAGGATCTGTCAGCTCACAGATAATCCCACGAGACAGGCTCCGGGGTGCCCATTCGTATTCATTATGTGTGAAGTAGGCGGTTGTAAAGTTAGCTTTCTCTTCATTTAGTTGTCACTGGACAGAAAAATATGAGCTGTGGGCAGACGCACCTGGACGGGAGCCAGCAGCCAGCGTCCGGTCTCCTTGTGCCCTCACTACAGTCCCCTCGGCTGATGCCCATGGCCTTTGTGGAATCTCCCACTCTTGCTGACTTGATCTTGGTCTCTGTTATTTTCTTCCGTCTGGTCCTTATTTCAGACCCCTTTGCTGGGGCTTCACAGTCTCTCCTCCCATCTTTCTATCTTTCTAAACTAGGAGATGAGAAATTGTGTGTTTCTTGGCCATTGCTGTTTCTGGCATAGCACAATGCCCACCCAGCTCAGAGTAAGACTTGAACACGTTTCGATAATAAACCAACCTCTTTCAGCATCTGTGGCCAGTATCGTCGAACAGGCTGGAGTCCCAGACTGAAAATAAGGAAAGCAAGCCGAGAAGTCGACTGCGTCTGTCTGCCTGACTGTGAACCTCGTGTTCTGGCTACCAGGCTTCCTCTAGTGTGGTGAGCTGTGTCCTCAGACACTTTGCCACCAGATGGAATGCACACTTCCTTCCTAAGGTTGCCACCAGACAGAATGCACACTTCCTTCCTAAGGTTGCCACCAGACAGAATGCACACTTCCTTCCTAAGGTTGCTGCTGTTGTGTATCTGTCACAGCGAGAGAATCAGCTAATACCAGTAGCCCTCTGGCTTTTGTAGGACATAAGGGGTAAAATTCCACTGCCCATTCCGTGGGTAAAGAAATTTCTAGTGAATGTATGTGCCCTGGAATTAGAGATAGGGATTTGAGCCCCAGTCCCCTTACAGAACAGTGGGTAAACGTCTAGGTGGTTTCTCAGTGGTCATTCTAGACAGTCCTTTCTCCCAGTGTCAGGATAGAGAGGAAGGAAGTTGCCAGCAGCCTTCTCTTCACCAGTTTGGGAAAAGAAGAAAGAAGTTAGATATTAGCTTCTATGGAGACGCGCGACCACCTCACAGTGACTGTCTGCGCTAGGAAATCTGACAGAGGACTTAGTCCCTACTTGGGAACCTTGTGTCTTTGCGTGCTTAGGTTTCTCTGTGCCTGAAAGATGAGGCGTGGGGTGGGGGATGGCTGGGCTGAGCTAAGTGGAATTCTTCTGAGCAATGTGGTTGTGTTTACTGGGAGGGTGGGAGGGCCAGGCCTGTTTTTTTCCTGCCTTCCAGGCTCCAGAGATAAGGCAGAAAGTGGGGATGAGGGAGAGAATGGGTAATACTCTAAAACCACAAGAAAGAGTTCTGGCTTTTGTCTTGGCCCCACAGCTCAGACATGCTCTCTGGGGCATCTGGGAGAAGGCAGATGCTCCACCCCCAGCACTTGGGGGCCCAGGCCACAGGCACTCAAAACCTTCTGATTCCTGTCCCTCCAGTCTCCGTGATCAGTTCAACCACAGCTTACTCTCATTCCCACCCCTAAATTTCCCTGCCAAATAAGCCCCACCCTCGAGGCTCTGAGGACCTGCCAAACCCAAGGAGCGTATGCAGGTGGCAGAGCCAGGCACCGCGTACTTGGACCTTGAGGGCTCGGGCGATGACTCTACACCTTTTATGATAGACTTCTGGATTCTTGCTGTCCCCACAGGAGAGCTTGGCCCAACCTAGATCCTATATACAACTCAACTGTAAAGCAACTGAGTGTCACACCCTGGGGATAGACAGCTGTGTTTATTACTATGCTAGGCAGCACACTACAACAAAACAAAAGTATCTTTACAAAATTCGGTGTCTGGGTCTCAGGGGCTCAGAGACTGAAAAAAAAAAAAACCTTTTCTTTTTTTAAAATTTTTTTTTTAATTTTGATTGATGTCCAATATGGTTGTCATGACATATCCCTGATCCCATGAAATCAAATCCAAATATTTAATGTTAGGTGGAATTTCTTCCCCCTACTTGGAGAAAATGACTTTATAATATCTCGGTAGACTGGGCACAGGGCAGAAGTGAGGAATGCCTGGAAGAGAGGAGACCCCCTACCTATTATTAAGTTGACCTTCACCTTCTGGGTTCCTGTCAGTCCCAGGAGCTGAGCATACCGCCCCCTGGTGGTAAGAAGGCAAAAGTGAGGCCGGCCCTAAGAACCACAGAGAGCTCCTCCCTGTTCAGTCTTCATCCTCCACCCATCTTCCTGGGCTCCCTGGACTTAGAAACAGTCTTTGGAAAACAGGGGGTATCTGTCACCTTCTCTCCGGTCCAATTGAAATTAGGGGACCCGTTTAGTAAGGAAGAGTCCTGCCTGCTTTGAAGTTCCTTTCTCCTAGGCAGCCTTATTTTAAGAGATAAGACCCTGTAGCCTGTTCCCTGCAGGAGGCTGAGGGTTCCCAAGCTTCTGAAACCACCCAGGTTACGGAGGTAAAAGGGTTTGCTGTTTGGTGTCCAGGTAGAGATGGGTGATGGACAGGCCAGAGCAGGGAGAGAAGTGGACAGCTCAGTCTGTGTCCATGTAACCCATCACGTGGTCCAGTTCAGCAGGCTGGGGGGCTCTTTGGGCTTCATCCTGAGCGAGACGAGGCTTGGGGACTTGTAATCACCATCCGGAGAAGGCTCAAAGCTGTGCCCTCCCAGAGCAGGAGGAAAGCCATGGATGGAGTAGATGCCAGGGTGGGCTGCAGGGGAGGCTGGCACTCCCATGAAGCCAGCCACGTTTCCGTGGGAGTATGGAGACATGCATGGAGAGGAGATGCCCTCTGGAGACATGAGGCAGGGCCCCCCTGGGCTCCCAGATCCTGCACTAGGCCACAGGGAGTTCTGCAGCTGAAAAGAAAAGAGGAAAGAAGGGGTATGGTCTACTTTTCCAGAAGCTGTTTGTCTTACTTTGGTGGCTTTTTTTGTTCTTGAAACCTCAAAAGTTTTCTAGAAATCTCCACACATGCCCCCTACCACCCCTTCTGACATCTAGGGTATCCCAGCCATGGCTTCTCAGAACTATACGTTCTTCTTTGATTTTCCTGTGTTCTGTATGGATCAGAGTGGGCAGCTGACCTGTTCTGTGGAGGAAGAAGTAATTTGCCCACATAACACAAGACGCAGATTCTACAGCAAAGTACATATTCTCACTGGCAACCCCACAGATGGGGGCAGGCCTTGATGAAGGGTGAGGATTATAGATCTCACCTGAGGATGGCTGTCAGTTCTGGGCAGCACAGAGATGTCATAGGCAGTAGTGAAGGGGTTCCGCCCCTCCTGTATCTTCCCATAACGCTCACGCTTCCGCCACTTGGCTCTTCGGTTCTGGAACCAGACCTGGGGACCATTGGGAAGGGTTAAGGGGTACGGGAGCAGCCCTAAGGCCTAATGTGTGAGGGTAATCATTGAGCCCTTTCCTGGGATCTAGACCCAAGCTGCAGAATCTCAAGTGGCAGAAGCTTAGAAATCCAGTTCCCAAGGCCAAGGGAGCCTGGGAGAGGCCCAATCCCAGAGCAGTATTACTGCTCCCAAGGTCCCCAGCAACCATTCCCTAGGCTGAGTCACTCCCTTTATCTCCAACCTGGCTAGATCTTTTCACAATGTTGTAGGGGAAGGAGGCCTATAGGGCCCAAGATACCTCTTAGGTGTGCCAGTGTGTGGGTGACTCTTGTCCTCTTGACTTCTCTGGGGCTAGAGAGTTAAGAGCACTGACTGCTCTTACAGAGGTTCTGAGTTCAATTTCCAGCAACCAAATGGTAGCTAACAACCTGGTTGATCCACCTTATAGCATATTGTTCTGTTTAACTCCTCAGTGGCTTCTTGGAACACCCATCCAGCTCCTAGCAAGGCTGCTTAGGTCTGTCTCCCACCCTCATCACAGTCTCTGTCTAGTCAGGCACCAGCACTTGGTTCTTCCTAGGTGACCCCCCAAACTCCCACCCATGTCTCTTTTAAGATACCTGCTTTGTCACCTGTGAGTAAGCTTCTATTTTCTGGGCTACCCATCTCTTCAACATCCTGGCTGGGTTCTTCCACTGGACCTCTATAAGGTCCATTTCTCAGCACTCATTCTATTCTGTGCCCATGATCACCTCAGAGTCTACTTCTCAATCATTTATGAGTTTTTGACACGTCTCTCTCTCTCTCTCTCTCTCTCTCTCTCTCTCTCTCTCTCTCTCTCTCTCTCTCTCTCTGTGTGTGTGTGTGTGTGTGTTTGTGTGTGTATATGTGTGTGTGATATATTTTTTACACATCTGAGAGTATATGTGATAAATTTGGCATATACCCAGTTCAATTTCATTTATTTGTATTGGTATATAAAGTTTTATTTCTTTCATTTAAAAAGAGACTGTGTCAGATATTGAGAACATCAAAACTAAGCCAAGATAAGTATAATAGTGGGTGTTTGTAATCCCAGAACTTGACAAATGGAGGCTAGAGGATTAAGGTGTTCAAGGCCAGCTTCAGCCACATATTGAGTTTGAAGCCATCCTAAGACACATGTAGCCCTGCCAAAATCCAAAACCAAAGCCCAAACCAACCAACCAACCAACCAACCACAAACCAAACTGCTTTCTAGCGTTCCAGCTGGAAATAAAAAGTAGAAAAAGCTGTGCATGTATGTATATATGTGTAAGACCCTCCTACCCTGTCTGGGATGACAACACCCCAACCTTCATCTATTCCTTGCTCCGTGGTCACCTGTACTCACCTAGTGACCTAGTGACCTAGTAACTTGAGAGCTAAAAAGAGGCTGTGCGTCCTCCTATTTGCCTAGCTTCCAGGTTGGGATACCAGGCCTGGCCAAGGTTAAGAAAGTCCCCCATGAATGCCTTCCCTCTGCCTGCTCCACGGACAGATAGGCCTTTATTGGGAGTTACTTTCCTGTCACCACCCATTCCCCCTGGAGCCTCTCCACTGTGGCTCTTTCTGGGCTTGGGATTTGCTCTCTCCATTGTCCCATGTATGGTCTTAATTAGTTCTCTTCTTGGGGTGGAGTTTATGGTGAGCGTCATACTCCTGTCAAAGCAAAACCTCCCTACTCTCTAGGGCCTTGGTGGTTGGGGAGGCTTCTAGACTGGGTTTGGGAGTCCCATGACCACCCCGTATTCTTCCAGGGTGGAAAAGGCCTTGGAGCTCGGCCTGGTGACTCATGCCCATAATGTGTTCATGCCAGCCCCCAGAGGGGTAAGGTAGGAGGATCTTTAGTTTGAGGTCAGCCTGAGTGTCAAATGAATCCAGGAACAGCCTAGGTTCTAGACAGAATAGATCCTGTTTCCAAATATTTTTCCTCCAATTGAAATAAAAAAAAAAAAAGGAAAAGATGGGGAGGAACTAGAAGAGGGTGGGGAGAGGGAGGGCCTAGGAGAGGAGTGAGAAAAGTGTGCACCCTCTCCCCAAAACACATGCTCACTTTGCATTTCCATAGGGAAGAGCAATTCAGACACTGCCCCAACATAACTTTCTTGAGACATTATAAAATCTGGGGTCATTCCCATAGCTCACTGGTTCTGGCTTCTGTAGAGTAGTCTGTGGGGCCCTAGTCTCCTAGAGCTGGCCTCCACTCTAGTATCTTCTCAAGAGTCTCTGGAAGGGGCCCATCAGGGAGTGGCTCACAGGAGCTTCTCCCCTCCTCTTTCCTCAGGGTAGAAGCAGCAGGCTCCTCTACAGCAGCCACCTCACCTTTCTCTAGAACCCCAAACACCCCTTCCAGCACCTCCCCCCCCTCCACCCCCCGCAGCAAGGAGCCTGTTCTAACTAAACCATGATCGAAGCAAGGCCACATATGTTCAGTCTTTCTCTTGCCTCTCCTTCTTGCTTGCCACCCGCATGCCCACCGCCACTTCTAACATGGTCGGCCATAGCTTTCCTTCTCTTTTTCCAAGCATCTACCCACCCTTCTCTCTCCCTTCCCAACTGGCTGGGTTCCCCACCACATGAAGCAGTGACCATAGCCAAAGACCTTAAGGGTTACTCTCTCTACAGAAGGACATGTTGGAGTAGGGAAGGGGTCCTGTAAGTTCTCCTAACTAGGAACTACTTGTTGGCTCCTGAAGAGCCTCTGCCCTTCAGTGACCCTCCTGTTCTAGCCAGCCACCTTAGCAGTAGCACATAAAACACTCACTTCTTCCAAAATGCTGCTCAACTGGTGACCCTCAAGGATTCTTTGGCTTGCTACTGGTGCCCCCTTTCCAAATGTAGGCAACAGAAATCCACTGAGTGACATGCACCAACTCACCTGGCTAGCTAGTAAATAGTAGCGGGCTCCCATACAGATATATGGACTCCAAGCCTTGACCCAGTGATATATTTTGTTAGGAATATAGAAAAGTCTGTGACCATAGCAGAGCTGAGCCCAAAGGCTGAGCTCCAAAGGGCCAGGAGCCAGTAGGACCTGGGCAAGGTAGCTTTGTGGGACACTAATGCCCACCTCTCCTAGCTCTTCGGTGATCTGGTCCCTGGCCTGGTCTGGTCTCCACCATGTCCTAGCTCTTTGGTGATCTGGTCCCTGCCTGGTCTGGTCTCCACCATGCCCCCCTCACCTGTACCCTGGCTTCAGTCAGGTCCGTCCTTAAAGCCAGCTGTTCCCGAGCATACACATCAGGGTAGTGGGTTTTCTGAAAGACTTTCTCCAGTTCTTCCAGCTGGAACGTGCTGAAGGTTGTACGATTCCGGCGCTTCTTGCTCTTGCTCTTGGCCAACTCCATGGAGTCAGGGAGTCCCGGGGAAAGAGGGACACTCAGGCTGGCCAGGCAGGGGCCTGGGGAGCTTTGCACATTAGAGGGTCCGTCTCTAGGACCCCCTCGGCAATCCACTGGCAGCTGGGGGAAGCTGGCAGCTTTGGAGGCCTTCTCCTCGGCTGCAATGGAAACACAGAGAGGAGGATGGAAACCTAACAGAGGTTTTTGTGGGTGGGATAGAGGGAGGGAAAGAGCATTGAAGCTCCAGGCTCCTCCTCCTTCCCCTTCCCTTCCTCCCCGGCAGCCACCCTCCCTTGGAGCCTGGCATTTCAGAAGCCTGACTGCTGAGCCTCCAGCAGGGGAGGGGGCCCTAGGGAACCATGTGCTCTGTGGTCTGGGAAGATCTGATGGGGCCGGAGGAGAGGTTCATTTCGGGGAAGTGCTCTGTGGTGGTGTGTCCCACAGGGTATGGAGGTGCCAGGATTGGCGCCACAGCAGGGACTGCCACCCTGGAAGGGCCAAGAGTGGGGGCAGGGGTTAAGGATGGCATGGTTGACATCTCCAGCCCCTTCTAGAGTGCTCTCTTGTTCTGGCTGTAATGAATTTGGTTCCCAGGACTTTAGGCTCATGCCTCTGCTACCAGTTCCAGGCAGGCATGGACAGAGATGCATAGATCACCTCCGCCTGCTTTCCCTGTGCCTCATCTTTGAAGCCCAAGTCTCACATCCATGTTAATTTTCCCAACTCTGAAGCAGAAGAGCAAGCCAGAACAATGATGATTTCATAAGGAATCACCTGTCCTCCTTCGTCCTAAAGTTGTGATGTCTGGGTAAGAGCTTCCGCTCCAGCATAAAAGGTGGCAGCCAGATAGGCTGGGCTTTGGAGGAGTTAATGAGGGACAAGTACCACAACTCCCTTTCCCCATTATTCTCAACATTGTCTGCCCCTCCCACCTCAGTAGTTTCTGATTGCTTCCTCATCACCTCCATCAGGGGGGGCTCCTTAGCAGGCTGGGAACAGTCCCCAACAGCCTCACTCAGATAAGCTGTCATTCAGGAACCCCATATGACCAACCTGGCTTTGTGAAAAATAGGTCACCATGATCATCCCCCACCTTTCCCTCTGGAAAGACCCCCAGCAGTGTCCCCATAAAGTTCCTCCTTAACAGTTCTTAACAGAGATGGAGCCACTAAGATGCAAAGATGCCCTGCTGACTCAGAGAACCCCTTCTTAGGCCCCAGGACCATCTCCAGGAGGCCTAGTTAGCTGGTACCAAAGGAGCAGTTTCCTCCTGGGGACATAATGTCCGGGTTACAGCTGTGTGTGTGTGTGTGTGTGTGTGTGTGTGTGTGTAGGTACATGGATGAGGCCCTGTCTGAAGGGGAAGCTGGTAGTCTTTTTCAACTAAAATGTTGTCAGTAACCTCTCTGCCTCCCCCCCAGACTGCGAAAAAAGCTTCCCACATGCATCCTGCTGAAGACCTGGTTGAGTCTGGCAAGGCCTGGCCTCTGGTTACCCCAGCCTGTAGCAACAAACTCCGCAGTGACCCATAGGCAACACAGAGATGAATCTCACTGCATCCCTGACTTTCTGTTCCCCATCATCCCAGTTTTGTTGGAGAGAGAGGCAGCCCCGTTTGCTAGGACAGAGAGACAGATGATGCCAAACCAAATGAGAGAAAACTGTCAGGTAGAGCAGAGAGCCTGGAACGGTTTGCCTAGAGATATCAGGTCCTCAAAATGGCCTGGCAGAGAGGAGCCTTGATATCCTGGATTCCCAGGTAGATGAAGATGGACTTCAGGCAGAAATGGATGAGAGGAACTCAGCGCAGGGGGTTAAGAGTACTAACCCCACTACACGGAGCTATGGTAGTCTAGACTCTTGTTTTTGGCTTCCTTACCCTTGATGTCTGTTCCCATAAGATCTAGCTCCGAACTAACCTTGAGCCCATAAGCTGATAAAGTCAAGAGATCAAAACACAATACAGCAGCCCTCCCCTTCCAAAAGCCTCTAAGCCTGCTGAACTCTGCCCCTCTCTCATGTATTCCCTTCCTACAGTCCTCTCCAAGGGACAGACAACTGCTTTCCTCTTTGTTAGTTTCTGTAAACCTTCCCTGGTCTAGCTGGAGGACTCTGAGGACAGGGACAGTTTTCAGAGGCCCCCAAACAGCCTCCTGAGTAGTGGGACCCAGGGAGAGCAGAGATGAGCAGGAGAAATGAGGCCAGCACACTAAGTGTAAGCTTGCTTGGGGAAGGTTGCTCTGTTAAGGCGGTCCATTTGAGGTTTGAACTATTGTTATACACCACTCTGGGGTGGTCCAGAGAGTACTGGAGTTGGTTGTTGGTCACTGGGAACCTTTTCAACCCAGGAATACGTTCTGTAGAGTAAAATCCAGGTGCAGGGGCTGGGACCTCTATCGTGCCAACAGGGGGCAGATTCTTTATCTCCGACCTTTCCTTCAAACCCGTTCATCCGTGCATCCGGACCGGGAGAATCTCACCACAGCCTTGTCACATGTTGTCTCAAGCCGGTGTAAGCTTGGCCAGTGAGCAGGTCCGCTCCTGGCTGCTTCAAAGCTCAGATCCCTGGCGTCCACTGTTTGTCGCAGAATCAGCCACCTGGCTTTCAGCTTTCACCTGCAGCCTTGTTCTAAGGTGTGCTGGGGTCGCTAAATGAGGCATTAGTAGTCTCCGAAACCCGGGCTTCCTCAGCGTTGACCGCGGCTTTAGCTGAAGACCTTAAGTCATAATACACGCCAAGCGCAGGGATGCTAGCGAGATGGTGGTATTTTCCTTAGAGGTTCTTAGCCTAGTACTTTAATTTTCCGGGGTTGGCCTGGTCTTAGGGCTATTGATCTCCACTGGGGCAGGAGGGCAGAACTCCAGCAGGGGTCTTTTCGTTCCGTGTCAGACAGCCAGCGTAGAGACAAACTGGCAGCCCCGGAGGAGCCTGGAAGAACCATCCCTGCACACAGAGCTACTGCAGAGGGTTCATAGGTGAATGGAAAAGGCCCTCTTCAGGAGAAGTGCAGGGCGCAAAGTGAGGCCAGAGGCAGCCGGATGCTGGCGCTGGACGGACGATAGAGAAACGACGCGCTCCAGGCCCCGCCAGTGCAGACCAGCCAACATTCCGATATTTTAATGGCAGGGGCGTCGGGATGTGGGTGTGTGTTTGGGGTTTACCTTTCCTAGGAATCCCTGGAGCAACCAAGACTAGGATGGAGAAGCTGCAGCCGACGCATCAAGAGGGAGCGG
This sequence comes from Micromys minutus, assembly GCF_963924665.1. NCBI lineage: Eukaryota > Metazoa > Chordata > Mammalia > Rodentia > Muridae > Micromys > Micromys minutus. The sequence continues at coordinate 41,718,054 of NC_137973.1, read as the reverse complement.
CAGCCAGGATCCCAGCTCAGGCTCTGTTCGCTCGGCTGCGCCTTCTTTGCGTTTGCCCTGTCCCCACACTGCCTGAATCGTTAATTTTCGTATTATACGTGTTCATATTTTGGTGTGCTCTATCCTTTTAGGAAATGCCCTCTTCCTTCGCGTCTCTCTCTTTCTTTCTCTCCCCCTCTTTCTCATCTTTTTCTTCGTCGTTTACCCGCTTCGTTCGATCTGCGGTTTGCTCTTTTCCGTTCGTCCAGTTATACTTCCCTTTCGTTCCTCTCCCCATCTGACCGACGGACTTCGCCCGCTACCTTCGTTCTTCAGTCTGTAATCCGTCGTTTTGTTCGATTTCCCCCTTCTCCCGTCCGGCTGGCTGCCCCGTTTGACTTTCTTTCGCCTCATTTCGTTATGACGACAACAGGCTCACTGGCCGCCCATTCAACCCCCTATTTTTCGTGGTGAGACCAGACCCACGGCTGTCCAAGAACCCGAACAGTAGCTGCAAGAGGCCGCACAGCGACGGGGACACTGGACTGGGATGGGGTGCTGCGGGGTGCGGTACCGACCCAGACGTGTACCTGTCCCTGGCGGTGCTCTGGGCGCTGTGCGGCTGCCGCCGTCTGGCAGGGATCAGAGGAGCCAGGCCAACTGCTTCTCATTAAGTCCCAACTGTGGTTTTTATCAGAAGAGCCTTTTTCAAACGGCATTAGACTCGAAGCTCCGCGGACTTGCTCATTTCCTCCGATGACCCCAACACACCTCCCGGGCCTCCCCTGCACACTCCCACCACCCGGACCGGACGAAGCCGGAGCTGCTCGCTGCCCAGCTACTCTGAGGAGGGCCGCGGGGAGCAGGCGTTTGCAGAGTTAGCGGATCTCCCTGGATCTAGTTTTGGGTCTAGGCTACGAAACGTGGCGGCACAGAAGGGGTGGGCGTGGGTGCTGAGCCACTCGTGGGTCAGCGAGTATAGTGGGCGGCAAACCAGTCTTGGCAGGCCCTGCCATTCAGGCACATTCTCAGATAATGGCACCGTCCGGCCCGCCTTAGCACACAAGGCACTGTCCCCGGAGCGGGGTGCGCCCTGGGGTTTAGGACTGTTCAAGGCCACTTCCGACGGCTCAGCGGTGATGATTCCGTGTCGAAATGCCAACTGCAAGAAGGGCAGCCATCCCCGCGGCGTCGGGGAGGCCAAGTTAATCTGAGAAACAAGAACATAATTATTTGATCTTGAAGACAGTCCCGGTACAGAGGGGGATCAGCCACCGCCACTCTAGCGGAGCATCTAGCGGCACCAGAAATCCCTTTCCTGCAGAGGCTGGGCCCGACGAGGAGATCTGGGTAAGTCCAGGTCGCAGCCTTTCCTTCGCTGAGTCCAGTTTGGCCACTAAGTTGAGGCCCAGCCTCTATGCCCTCAGCGAGCGCCACGCACAAAAGCCGAGCTCTTCTCTCCCAGCTTTGGGGCCCAGTTAGGCTCTCGGGCCCTCGACCCGGTCCCCCTCTTCTGGGTCGGTGGCAGCAGAGGCTCGGCTCCGGGTGAGCATGGTCTCTCTTCCCAGATTCAATCGTCTTGGGGTCCGGAATGGGCCCAAGATAGTCCCTACTCCACCCTCCTTTGACCTCCCGCCTCCCATTGCCTCTGCCGGCCTGGGACACGAGCGATCTGCAGTCCCCAGTGCCCTGGCCTTGTCCGCCCAGGCCAGCAGCGAGTGATCTAGGAGGGAATCGTGGGAAACGCGAGACGGACCCAACGTTGAGAAGCGGGAAAGAGAGTGGGGAGACCAGGAAGGGCGGGGAAGGAAACGACATGGGGTCCCCCACCCCACCCCCCGCGCGTTACCTTCCGCTGAGCCCTCGTAAAAGTGGCCGCCGTTGAGCACCGGGCCGGGCCCGAGGTCCTGCAGGTACTTGGCGGGCGGCTTGGCGGGCTCTGGGAGGTAGGGTTCCAGGGGTCCGCAGGCCGGGAAGCCGCTCAGGCGCGGACCGCGGGGTGGCGCGGGGTGCAGGTGAGGCGCAGCATCGGGAGTCCCCTGGGGGCCCGGAGCCTCGTCCCCTGCGGCCGCGTAAGGACCGGCTGCCGGCCCCACGACGAAAGGAGCGCAGCGCTCGGGGTCCATGCCGGCTCCGGCTCACAGGCCGCCGGAGCTCCGGGGCTCCCGCTAACCCGCGCGGCCTGTGAGTGCCTGCCAAGGGGGAGGGACCTGGGCTCGGGGGGCGCGGAGCCCCCGGGAGCGGCGCGCGCCGCGGGGGGTGGGGGGCAGGAGAGGGGGCCGCGCCTCTGACTTAATGCTGGAACCATCCACGTCACGTGCGGCCCCGTGCGGGTTAACCCCTCGGAGCCCAGGAACACCTCCCCACCCCATTCACCCCGATCCTAGTATCACAAGCAGTTGGAAGAGAAGAGAGGAAAGCTGCTTTCTTTCCTTTCGAGGGCAAGGACCCCTTTTGTCTAGCAGTGCGGGTGAGTCCTTGGCTCTGAGCTGCACCCTTAAGTCCTGCTATCCATCTTCGTGGCTCTTGGCCCTGGGGAGGTGAGGCGGTGAGGGCAGACCTCCCCCTGCCGCCCCTCCTCCAACATACTCTTTGAGGCCTGTGACAGCAGTCTGAGAGGAGAGGCCTCCACGGTGCTAGAGTTATCCCTTCACCTGGCTCGTTTTATTTTTTTCTGGTAGCTGGAAAAAAAAGCAAGGACATCTCTCTCAGACACTTTGCCAGTAATGATTGGACACTGTGGAAACAGAGGGGGCTTGGGGAGATTGGACCTGCATACTATCATTAATTAGATGTGTCTTGAACCTATCACTTAGTGTTTTCATTTGACTGTGGTCCTTCTACATATCCTCGGTGAGTTCCAAAGCCCAGGCAGGCCAGAGCAGACAGAGAGATGTCTAGATTTCACAATGGTCTGCCCAGGTAGCTTTTTGGGTCAGGTATGGAAGAGCAGACGGGTCATTGTCCTTCTGAACAGCATAAAATGAACATCTTTCAGACTGTCCAGGGATCCACTGCAAATGAACTGTTTCAGGCCTACTATTTTGGACACAGTTAGGCTAGGATTGCATCTCCCCAGTCCAAAGGAAGCCTACGATTAGGGTATAGCTTAGCCTTTCTGAAACTGAACAATTCTTACTGTGCCTAAGATGGGAAGAAATACCAGAGGTCCTTTGGACCTGAGCTTAAAGATCCCATAGGTCCGGGTTAAAACATTTATATTTTTAGTATCCCTGGAGATTATCGAGAGGGGTAGGGAGTCAAACATCATTTGTATTCTATTTGAATTCTCATTTTTAAAAGGAATCTAAGAGGCCTGGTGTGAACACCTCCCTCTTCCGTTGGAGGCTTAGAGGAGGTTTCTTGGCTGTCCTCAGCCAGAGTTGGGCTGTAAATCAAGGCCAAACAGGAACCAGAAGCCTTGCATCTCACAAGGAGTCATTAAGCCATTATTAAACATACCCTAACGTTTCTGAAGCATTATTGGCTTAAACACCACATTGGAGGCATTATGGCCATTAGGCCCCTAATCACAGACTGCAGGCTGGGCAGAGATGAGAGCACCTGGGGCTGATATTTCCAGCTAGAGAAACTTGGCTTAAAATGAGGTTTCCCCCTCTGTCTGTACCAGAGGGGGGTCCACTAGATCTCAGCTGTGGACACTGTTAAACTGATAATTAATAAAAGTTTTTCACAACTGCCAATTAGGTACCGTTGACTGTCTAGAAGGCCCTATCATTTCAGGACATTTAATTAACGAAGTTACCAAGGAGCTTCATTGGGAGGATGAAAGTATGTCACAAGCCCAATGTCATCAACAAATTAAACAAGGTGGCTTGGATTACACACTGAGCCTTTTGCTCTAGGTGCCTCAGTTTTCTTGTCATAAAAATGGGTCACACACATATAGACAGGGTATTTGAGAAGCATTTGTATTTTGCTGTACTGTGTTAATTTAACAACAATGGTGATTTCTCAAGAAAATAGAAACCCAGATTTCAGGGTTCTATCACTCAATCTGTGGAAGTCCCCCGACTCCACACTGGAGCCTTGACACTGGAGCTGAACAAAGGGCTCTCCACAGACCCACCCACATCCTTCCCAGCTCTAGAAAGTCCTCCTGACATTCTTCTGTTCTGAACAGAGGCAACTTCCATAATGCTGTCACTAATTGGACTAAGGAGACAGGAGGGCCCAGATGACATCTGAGTTTAGTGGATTTGCCTCTTCTAGAGGGTTTTGTTCCAGAGCTGTGGAGAACAAGGAGCCCAGAACAGCCTCTCCTATTCCCTTTAAATCACTGGTTCAAATTCGGGCCATAGTCTGTCCTTGGTTGAGGGCAGTCTGGTGGAGCCGGTGCATTGAAAGCACAGAACTTCCCAGGTCTTATTTTCCTTCTTAGATGGGCTGAGAGATGGGGGAGCACTGGGAAACCCCATTTCACAGCTGTGTGTGTGTACACAGTGTGCTGGACTTTTATGTATCCAACATGCATGGATTTATTCTCTCTTCCCAACAACCCACAAAGTAGGCACAATTATCAGCCACTTTTACAGAATGAGAGCTGATTGTTCAGTGTGGACATAGCCAGTTAGTATCAGAACCAGAAACTGCTCCATTCTTCCCACCCTACAGGACTCTGCTCTTCTTCAGCTAACAAAGCAAGGTAGAGATCACTTTTACATTCCCATTTTCCCAAAGGGAAATTTAGACCAGATGGGGTTGGGGACAAGGTTGGTTTAAGATGAGCTGCAACGGTGGCTTCAGGAACACTAAATGGCACCCAACCGTGGTGTCCAGAAATAGGAAAGGAGGGATGACTTCTGATAAACAGGCCAAGCAAAATGCCAGCTAACACCTGAGTGTTTTTATGACTAATTTAGATGTGGGACAGGGTTTTGAGAGAATTCATGGCTTCATTTTTCGTGCCATTTAATAACCATTATATACCATTTGTCACTGGTTCATTCTCAACAGAAGTAAGAAATGAGCCTATATGTGGTCCAGAGAATTCTAGGTCCTTTAATTAAAAGACAAACAAAAACACTATAAAAATATCTTTCCATTTGCTAAGCAAAATGAGTTTTAAAATAGAAATTGTACTTTTATTGATGGTTGTTTAATCCATTCATCTCCCAGTAGGGTCTGCTGATGACAGCTGAGGCCAGGACACAGAGGTCACCCCCACCCCCACTTGCAGAGGGCACTCCCACCTGCAGAGGGCACCCCCACCTGCAGAGGGCACCCCCACCTGTAGAGGGCACCCCCACCTGCAGAGGGCACCCTACCTGCAGAGGGCACCCCTACCTGCAGAGGGCACCCCTACCTGCAGAGGGTACCCCCACCTACAGAGGGCACTCCCACCTGCAGAGGGTACCCCCACCTACAGAGGGCACTCCCACCTGCAGAGGGTACCCCCACCTACAGAGGGCACTCCCACCTGCAGAGGGTACCCCCACCTGCAGAGGGCACCCCTACCTGCAGAGGGCACCCTACCTGCAGAGGGCACCCCTACCTGCAGAGGGCACCCCCACCTACAGAGGGCACTCCCACCTGCAGAGGGCACCCCCACCTACAGAGGGCACCCCCATCTGCATGGTACTTATGCTTTGCTCAAGTAAAGCAGCCCATGTCTTGTATGGATGTGAATTAGTGTGGCTCATTCCCGGCTCCTAGTCCAAGTGTTAGGTCATTTCTCTGATTAGGGAAATATCAGGTCCAGCTATATTTTCTACTTTATTTTCTACATCCGTTCGACTCCACCATGTGAAGGTAACCCTGCATTTGAGATTTTCTTAATATAGACAAAACTGCCTTCCACTTGCCTCTTTTGCTGTGAGAGAGACGATAGTCAGCATTGCTCTATTTAGACACCGAAATCCTAAGTTGATCCTTATGAAAATTCTGGGTTGGGGAACCCAAGTGGATTGTTTCTCATTAGCTACATTCTTCCTGGAAGGTCAGGCTAAGGAATGGTAAATAAACCTTAAGATCCGGTATTCCTCGCCCATGAATGATATTTTTAAGAAAGGTTTGTATTGTGGAAACCAGGATTCTTGACTAAGTTCTAACAATATAGGCTGAATCCTGTGATTTAGGGTGAAATTTCTGGTAAGTTTAAGGACTGTTTTCCTTCTCTATAAATTTGATGTGTTTGATTGAAAAGCCACGTAACCTCTCTATACCTAAGTTTCTATACTGGAAAAGTGTGAGGAATGATTCTGTGGTCAGCTTTACCAAACTGAGTGAGCTAGTGTTTACACAGATGTTTCTTAAGCCTAGCTCCACCTTTAAACACACACACACACACATGATACACACACACACATATATCTTTGAACATACATTATATATATATAATATATATATTATAGGTAGAGTGATGCCTATAGTGTGACTGTGTTCAGGGGACCTGAGGTAGTACCACAGGCTTGCTGTTTTTGTGTGAAAATATATTAATTCTCTAGCAAGTGCCCTGTGTGGACCACATTGGCCATGTTGTGGAGTTTTATGAACTTATTCTTCCTATAACACAGCAATGGCTGTTATTAGACTTTGGGGAAAGTTCCCACACCTTGATTAATCTTATGCAATGATTCAACAAATCAGACATTTGTTGAATGCCTGCCTCATGGAAGAGAGGGGGACACACAGAGGATTGGGCCAGAGACAGTATCACTTACATCCGGGGCCTTTCCAAATGACTAGGAGAAGGATGGATAAAAGTACTAGGCTTTTATCTCAAAGTGTGTGGTTGTAATCAGGGTGCTGTAAGGGACAAGGCAAGGTGCTTAACCCAGTAATGGTGACAGCAGGAGACAGGTGGTCATGAGGTACAAAAGTAGAGTGGGGGTTGCCCAAGTAAAGGTGTGGGAAGAGAGAGTTTCCCAGAAAAAAAAATCCTGGTAAGAAAGGAGCCATGGGGGGCACTAGACATAATAATGGGCTAGAGACATTCTGGAGAGCCTGAGATTAATTCCAGTAACATCAGTCTAGTCTCTAGTATCTCCTAAATACAGCTTCCAGCATAATCTTCACCTGCAAGAGGGGAAGAAGAGAAAGCCCAGGTCCCTAGGAGTGCCCAAGACCAACCCCCAGCAGGAACACACTGAGTCAGTAGAGAAGTAACAAAGATAAGAACGGTGGGACCAAGAGCCAGCAAGCACAGTTACAGTGGAAGCCTTGAAGTGAAGAGGAGTTTGAGTGTGTGGTGTGAGCTGGGCGGGGCCTTCTGTGCAGCCTTCTGTAGCAGGGTTTTGGCTCTTATGGAGAGTTCTGGCTAGGGCACCCCTTGAACTCATTTCAGCAGGAAATCCATTGGTTCCAGAGTGCAGATTCCAGATTTGTTATTTTACAGGGCTAATAAGTATGTAATTATCACATTTGGGGCTCTGGGAAAGAAACCCAAACATACACCCCTGAACACCCTGAGAAATGTGAGTGGACCTACCCAAGAATGCTTGAGGGAATCATCACCACGGTTTAGGCACATCCACTCCTGACCAGGGTCTGCCAGTAATGAAGGGAGAGAGCTAA